>NC_051414.1:23955920-23956382 GCF_015228065.2 Penaeus monodon
GTAGAGGCACACACAGGCACACACAGTGCTTCTGTGTGGGTGTTGTTCCCTGTGTTGTGTTTCCTCTGGTTGGTTTTTCCGTGTGTGTTGGTGTGTGTGTGTGTGTTGTGAGTGTGGGGTGTGTGCCTTGTAGTGTGTGTGTCCCTGGTGGTTGTTGCCTGTGGGGTGGTGTGTGCCTGTGGAGTGTGTTGTGCCGGGGATGTGTGTGTGCCTTGTGAGTGGGTGTGTCCCTGTGTGAGTTTGTGTCCGGGGTTGAGTGTGGGTGCCTTGTGAGTGTGTGTGCCTTTTGGTGTGTGGTCCCCCTTATTTGGGGGTTGTTTTGGGGGTTTTCCTTTTTTGGGTGTGGTGTGTGTGTGCCTTTGTTGTGGTTTGTGCTGTGTGGTTGTTTTGGTGCCTGTGTGGGTTTGTGCCTTGTGGGGGTTGTGTGCTGGTGTCCTGTTGGTGCCTGGGTGCCTTGTGGCC
>NC_051414.1:23956435-23956661 GCF_015228065.2 Penaeus monodon
ACTCTGCAGAATCTCTGTGATCCTATAAATAACTCCTGAAGGTCTGGAGACCTCAGCCTCAAGGCCCATGAGTGTTTTTAATGCGTCTACATGTATTGTGATTCAGCATAAGTATACAGATTTTAAGTTATTCGAAAATCAGCTGCTGCAGGGTCTGGAAAGATGAGAACATTAAATACCCATTCTAAAAGATATTTCAGTATTTCCATATATCAGACATTAATAT
>NC_051414.1:23956697-23957214 GCF_015228065.2 Penaeus monodon
CCCATCTTCAAGAATCAATTATGGTTCTCTGCAGGACAGGAGTTTAGCAAATGTAGAATTACAAAAGAATGATCAGGTGGGCAGCTACTTCACTAACCATTACTGTGGTGTTCTGGGCTGGCAGGTTGGAAGTACAAAACTTGAGTGGGTTTGTATTAACAGATCAATGTTGAATCTGTAATGCAAAAGAATCTATAAGGTCATATTATGGAGCTCAGATTTTCTTGTTCAATATTCAGGCACAGCCTTTAGACGTCATTTCTGGTTCATCAAATTCTTGGACTTGAACATGATATACACAATGCATATTTTTGTTGTCTAAGAAATTAACCTCTACATTCATGCTACTCCATTTTGCTTAAAACAATAAATTTTGAAAATATAGTTAAGAATGGTATCAACATTAAATCATGCAAACCTCTTATGATAGTTCAATAAAAACTTTTAACACGGTATAGTAATAATAATATATATATATTTAACTATTTTTGTTGTCTTCTGTGTATTGTAATTTCAT
>NC_051414.1:23957337-23958027 GCF_015228065.2 Penaeus monodon
TTTATATTAATGTATAAAAATAAAATTTATATATATAAACATATATATTAAAATAATAATTTATAAATTTATATTTTTATATATATAAAATAATATTTTAAAATAACAAAAATATATTTTTTAATAATATAATATATATACATATATAATATATTTTACTTTTATTTTTATATAACAAAATAAAAGAAAATATATATATATTAATTTTAAAATTTTATATAAATTATATATATATATAAATATATAACATAATATAAAGAAATAAAAAAATAATATTATATAAATTAATATAAAATACTAATAATAAATATAATAAAAATATATATATTAAAAAAATTTTTTAAATATATATTAGATATATTTTTAATGGTAAAAATTATTTTTTAAATATTATAATTAAAATTTTTATATATAAACCTAATTTTGTATAAAAAAAGAATAATATAATAATATAAAAATTTTACAGAGATATATTAATAAAATAAATTTTAATAAAAAGATATAAATATACATATATATATACTAATTTAAATATAAATAATAAAATTATATAATAAATATTTAAAATAAAAATTTTAAAATAAAATATATACAATAAAAGTAATAAAATAAATAATATATATAAAAAAATTTTAATTTTAATATTTTAATAAATTATAAAAATAAAATATAAAATAAAATTTTAAAATA
>NC_051414.1:23959150-23959232 GCF_015228065.2 Penaeus monodon
AAATATTTTTTAATATAAAAATTTTTTCAAAAAAATAGGAAAAAGGGATAATGGGATATAATAATAAAAATTTATATGATTG
>NC_051414.1:23959562-23959628 GCF_015228065.2 Penaeus monodon
TGTATATATGATATACATAACACTACACTACACACAATAATATACACATACATAACTACACACACC
>NC_051414.1:23959764-23959838 GCF_015228065.2 Penaeus monodon
GAACTATCATAAGATTTTGCATGTTTAAGTGTACCCAATCTGAATTATATTTTCACACATACTATACTTAAAAC
>NC_051414.1:23961293-23962184 GCF_015228065.2 Penaeus monodon
TATTATTACTATTACAGTGTTAAAAGTTTTTATGAATATCATAAGAGGTTTGCATGATTTAATGTTGATTACCATTCTGAACTATATTTTCAAAATTTATTGTTAAGCAAAATGGAGTAGCATGATGTAGAGGTAATTCTTAGACAACAAAAATATGCCGTGTGTAATCATGTCAAGTCCAAGAAAATTTGATGACCAGGAAATGGACATCGAAAGGCAAAAAAAAAAAACCAACACCAAAACCCAAAAAAAAAATAAAAAAAACAACCGGAAAATAAACACAAAAAAACCCAAAAGGAAAACCCAACAAAAAAAAAAAAAACCCAACAAAAAGGAAAAATAACACCAAAAAAAACCCAAACAATAAACAAAAACTCAACGGCCCAAAATTAAAAAAGGCCAAAAAAAACCCCCTAAACCCAAACATAAAACAAAAACCCCAAAAAACCCCAAAAAACCCCCCCCAACCCCCAAAAACCCAGGAACCCACAAAAGAGGAAACCCCAAAAGGGAAAACCCCCCAAAAAAAAAAAACCCCCCCAAGAACAAAACCGAAAAAACCCAAACGAACCCCCCAAAAACCAGAAAAACAAAGAAACCCCCAAAAAAAAAAAAATTTTTTAAAAGCCCCCCAAAAAACCCAAAACCCAAACAAAAAAACCCCCAAACAGGCCAAACAAACTAAAAACAAGGGAAAAAAAAAAAACCCAAAGGACACAAAAAACGGGACCCCCAAACACCACAAAAAAACCCCACACAACCACCACAAAAAACCCCCCCAAAAAAACCCACACCACACAACACACAGGCACAAAAACCACGGGGCAACACACACAAAACCACACACAACAACAAAAGGGAAAAAAACCCCCCAAGGCAAACACAAAGGGG
>NC_051414.1:23962274-23963405 GCF_015228065.2 Penaeus monodon
TTTGGGCCCACACAAACAAAACACACACACACCCCCCAAACACACACACACACACAACAACACACCCCCCAAACCCCCGGCCACAACACACACAGGCACAAACACAAAAACAAAAAACCACACACACATACACCACACCCACAACAGGACACACCACACAACAGGACACAACACACAAAGGACCCACACACAACAGGCCCACACCAAAAAAAGGGCACACACAACACACACAAAACAGAAAAAAAAAAACCCCCCAAGGCCACAACACACACCACACACAACAAAACCCCCCCACCCACAGGCACACCCACCACAGGCACACACACACCACACAGCACACACACCACACGGAACACACCACAGGAACACACACCACAAAAAAACCACCACACAAAGGGGCCACAAAAACCAAACAAAACCCCCAAAACAAAAACCCAAAGCACACACAACACAAACAACAAAACACACAAAACCACAAAAACACACAAAAGGAAACAAAAAAGGCACCACCCCCCAAAAAAAAACACACCCCAGGCCACACAAAAAGGAAAACCCAACACACAGAAAAACCCCCAAAAACACGGGAAACACAACACCCCCACCCCCAAACAACACACACCACAAAAGGAAAACCAAAAAAAAAGGGGGCACACAACAAACCCCCCAAACCGGGCCCCCACAACAGGCACACACACACACAAGGCACAAAACACAAGGCCCCCCACAACACAAGGCAAACACCAAAACCACCCCCCCCAAAAACACACAAAAAAAAAACCCCCCCAAAAAACCAACCACACAAAAAACCACAAACAAAAACACACACCAAAACACAAAGCCACACACAAAAAACCCCCCACCAAAAAAAAAAAACCCAACCACACACACAACACACACACAAGGCACAAAAAAAAGGGGCACAAACACCAGGCCCCACACGGGCACACACACAGAAAAACACACACAAAAGGGCACAAACACACACACACAAAAAAACCCAAAACAAAAAAAACCACCCCAAAAAAACCCCCCCCAGGCACCACAAACCCACCCACACAAAAACCCACCACACACACACACCAGGCACAACAACCCCGGGAAAAACCAACAGCACAAAATAAGGCACACCCC
>NC_051414.1:23963437-23964941 GCF_015228065.2 Penaeus monodon
CCCCCCCCAAAACAAAACCACCCCCAAACAAAAACACCACACGCCACCACACACCACACACAAAAGCCACACAACAAGCCCCCCCCCAACACACACACACCCCAAAACCCCAAACACCACCCCCACAAGAACAAACAAACACACAAAAGGCCAACACACACAGGAAAACCACAAAAACACACCCAAAAGGCACACACCACAAAAGGGCAAAAACCACAACCAAAAAACAAATACAACCCACACACAAACCCCAACACACAAACACCCCAAACAACCCCCCAAAACCAAAACCCGGGCCACACACACAAAAACCACCCCAAAAACCAGCCACACACACCCACCCACACACACACACCACACACACAAGCCACACACAAGCCACACCACACAACAACCCCCCAACACAGCCAACACAAAAAAACCCCCCAAACAAAGGGAAAAAAGGCACACAACACACAGGACAAACAGGGCCACACACACCACCACACCCCCCAGGGGCCAAAAACACACAAAAACCCCCAAAAGGGCCACCAAAACAGGCCCCACACACCAAAACACAAAAACACACAACACACCCCAAAGCCCCCCAAACACACACAACACCAGAACACACACACCAAGGAAACACAAAAACCCAAACAACACCACAACAACCCCCCCAAAACCCACACAACCCCCAGGCACAAAACACACAGGACACCCCAAACCCCCCCCAAAAAACACACACACCAACACCCAACAAAAACCACACAAGGCAAAAAACCCCCCCACAGAAAACAAAACCCGGCAAACACCCGGGCAAAACACCACAGGCACACACCCCAAAGGAAAAAAAAAACACACACACAGGCACACAACAAAAAAAAACCACAACACACAGGCCACCCCCCCAAACCAAACAACACCCCAAAACACACCCCACCACCCCACCGGGGACCACGGGGGACACAACACACGAAACACCCACAAAGGACCACCACACACACACACCCCCACACACACAAACACACAAAAACACAACACAAACCCCCAAAAAAACCCCAACCACACAACAAAAAACCCACAACCAAAAGACAACCACACAAAACAAAAACCACCACCCACACAAAAACCCACCACAACACCCACCACAGCAACACAACACACCCCTTTAAAAAACCCAAAACATCAACAAACAAAACGGCAAACAACACAGACCACACAAAGAAACACCCCCCAACAGACCAGCACAAAACAACAACCACCGACAACCCCAAAAACACCCCAAAACACACACACCACAAAAACCCCACAACCACACAACAAACACACAACCACCACAAAAAACCCCCCCAACAAAAAAAAACCCATCCACCAAAACCAAATCCAAACACCACAAAACAAACAAACCCAAACCCACACCAAACAAAACCCACCACACAAACCAACAAAAAACCCCACAAAAACCCCACAAACCAAAATTACTCCCCCTTTTTTTTCCCCCCTTTTTTTTTTTTGGGGGGGG
>NC_051414.1:23965016-23966720 GCF_015228065.2 Penaeus monodon
AAAATTTTTTAAAACTATTAAAATTTTGGGGCTCATATTTTAAAAAATTTTTGTTTGTTATTAAAGTGTTTTGATTCTAAAACTTTCCCCCCCTTTGAAATTTTTTAATTCTTTTTTTTTTAAAAAAAAAGATCGAAAAAAAAAATGCTATATCCATATATTTTTTTATTACTCTGTAAGTTTTAGTTCCCCCCACGGGGTAATCCTCAGAATGTCCAAACCCGGTCCAGCTCACATGGTTCTGAAAAGAAGTTTTCTGGGTATAAATTGCTTTATGTTTGCGCATTTTGGTGGAAAATTTTGAAACTACAGTCAAGATATGATTAGGGTTTTGTTAAGGTTTTGTTTCCCGGTGATTATATCCCTTCCCCGTATTTAAAAATATTCCCTAGATATGGAAGGCTTTTGCATGATGAAAATCCCAAAGAGTCGTTTTGGGTATTTTTTTAAAGCAATAGATTGATTATGTTGGTGAAAGGAAGTTGTCACCCATCCATAACAGGGTTGAGAGTGCTTGATGAAGACCACTAAACACATTATTGGGGTCATGTAAAGTGGATTTAAATCGTCTCTGGTTAAGTGATTTAAACTTAGGGGTTTTATGATATATGTTTGAGAATGATAATCATTTGTATGAAAGTTTTTTTTTTTTTTTACCTGAATATTTTTAAAAAATATAGGAGTGAAATATGGGGATTGGGAATAAAAGAGAGGTGAAATTGATAAAAGGATTCGGAAATCAAAAAGGGAAGATCAATACTTTGAGGAATTAGCTATCTTGGATATCACAAAAAATTGTGAAGTTGTCAGTTTTGAAAGTTAATGTATGTATCTTTTTATAATGTCATCTGTTAGTTTTGATCTGTACTATTAATCAAGTTGAAGTTTTTATATTGTCAGCATTTTTTTATCTCTTCTGGGGATGTTTGTTTTGCTTGGCATTTTTTGGATGGTTTGTCTGCAGGATTTGCCAGAAAAGATTTTTATAGATTTTAATGAAACTAGGTCATTTGCTTGTGGGCCAGGAACCAGTTGATCAGAATTTGGTGATGATCAGGATCAAATTTATAATTTTGAAATTTATGATAAAATGGGGTGAACAATAATATATGAGGGAAGAATTCTTCATTGTAAACCCCTCATTGAAGATGGGTCTGCTTTTGTCAGGAAATGATTATATTTTTCAACATTCGGTCTAGGCTTACTTATTTTCAAGTAAATGTTTTTGGGATTGGTATGGGACTTATTTCAAATGAGAGTTTCAAGGCATTTTTTGGGTTTTGTGTTGTTAGATGATGGTATCTAGTTTTTGATATTCTTTCTGTTTAGGTTCCAGCATTGCATTCTTTAAATTTTTTTGTCTCAGGATTTTGTAGAAATAGAAGACTAATGTTTTCCAGAACTCAATTGGTTCATGTAAGATGGGAATGAAATATTTTCCATATTGTTTTGGGAATAAAACCCTTTTCAGTTTTATATATAGGTTATAAGATCTTTAGCTACAGGAATCAGATCTCTGGTGGCAGTTTTTTTAGTGGAGAATTTTTTCCTGTTGTTGGGATAGGATATGGGCTAAGTTTTTGTCCTTGGGGCAAAGGGACTGAGTATCTGTCATTTGATTTCTCTTTTGTCAATGGAATGGTTTAATAATGTGTTTTTTGGGGAGTCTTTTGTTATTGTAAATTTAAACTGTTATGCCTAAAG
>NC_051414.1:23967099-23967646 GCF_015228065.2 Penaeus monodon
AAAAAAGGTGTGGAGGTAACATATACTTTGAATTTTTTTTAAAAAAAAAACTGAGTGGGAAAATTGTGGGTATATATTAATAGTAGGAGTAATAAGGTAAAAAGATTCAGTATAATATGATTATAGCTTAAAGTAATTCTAATCCCAAGGGTCCATTAATTCTATTTGAAGCTAAGCACAGATATATCTCTTCTGTCTTGCACAACATATTATACTCCCTTGATACTTTTACTTATCATTTATATAGCTGTAGGCTCACCTTTATGCCAACTTTTTAACTCAAAGCATAATGAACTTGCCAACTTACTTCTCAACATAGTGTTTTTTACCTGTGTAATCTTGACTGTTATATATTAATTATTTAGATAGAACTGGAATGTCGCTTTGGTAATCTGTTGGTATGGTATATGCATGGGTTATTGGTTTTCTAACTTTAAGTAAATTTGCATTTAGAATTTATTCACTGATGATATGTATTATATAGTTTAGATATTATCATATGTCGGGTATTTTGTTTAAAGAAATAAATTTTATCTTGCAGTTTAGA
>NC_051414.1:23967732-23969142 GCF_015228065.2 Penaeus monodon
TCAAGATTCATACAATATAGAAGGTATTTGATTGTCATGAAGAAAAAACTTTTATGGGAGTTACGTGAATGACAGGATTCTGTTATCAGCGCCATCTGGAAATTTCTCTCTTATCAAGAAGCAATTTTAAAAGCACAAGATATTTGTCCCACATTCTCAGCTAGTGATCTTTTGTCATACTTTTTGGAGAAAGTTGGAGTTTCTGCAAAGAGAGCCATGAGATAACACAAGTTTTAGTTGACAAAGAGCATTGAAAGTATGTTATTTATTGCCTAATTAGAAAAAAATTGGCACAGCTTCTGATTGTCTGCTTGGAGGCATGGGTGTTTATGATAAAACCTTGTTGAGTGTTTAGCAATACAGTCACTAAGTTATTCTAACAACAGAAGCAATTTCCATTGTGTTATGTGGCATTTACTTTATTTTGTGAATATGGTTGATGGTACTTGTACAGTTCATGTAAGGAGGAAGATTTCTGGGTCTTTGAAGGTGAATGGAAGATAGAAAAATAAAAAATATAAGTGAAATAACTATCTGGACATGGAATTCCGAGGGTCCACTGCAAGCCAAGAGCATTAGCTGCAGGCTATAGCAACCATAAGATAAACCTTAGTTTCCAGAACAATGGTATGCTGCACAATCTGTTCATATATTTAGGGGATTTTAATAAATTCATTTCTGAATATAAAGGGCCTATAGGGAAACTTTCTCATTTGAAAAGTAAGAATGATTTGGTAATGATTTTCACTGACTTGAATTTTGATATTGTAGCAATGGAACAAGCATACATACATACAGCAATTTGAGCAGTAATCTGTTTTAAGATTTTGAAAGTCACTGCTGATCTGCATCAAAGATGCATATAAAGACTAAGCTAACAAATCTAACATTCATAAAAAAAAGAAAAGATGCAAGTGAATATATGCTTGTATGTAAGGTCTCTCTAGTTTATTTTGTGGAATCTGGCACAATCTCTGAGGTGAAAAAGGGTGACAGCTCATTCCAAAATTGGGTGAAATATATATTGAACTTGTAGCCAACATTCTTTTTGTGCCTGAGACCATGGAACAGATTATGGTTGCATTGTTGAGTAAAAAATGGACAAAGAGTGGGGCATATCTGCCAAGTACCTAATCCTGTCTGATAGCCACTTGCTTGTTTCTGGCATGTTGGTTTCAGCATTTCATAGAGAGGAGACTTACAGCATTTCTCTGCTTTGTTAAGCATTTCCATTTGTTTGTTCATTTTGAGAACAGGTACCTTCACACGAATTGCATAGAATGAATGTGAACAAGTTTACAGAAAATGGGGTTATATGTAGATGGCTCCAAAATTGAAAAAGGACAATGTGTGGTTAAACAAATTTGGGGTGCAGGCTGAAGGAAATATAGTTTTTCCTTGAAAGTGGAG
>NC_051414.1:23969893-23971808 GCF_015228065.2 Penaeus monodon
GGTGATTTGGTTCTTTCTCGCAGTTGATGTTGCAAAGAATTGAAATTGTCGATGTTTAAAAGCGAAAAAGTTAGCAACATGTGTCCTAAAGAGGATGTGATTTTCAATGCAATTTAGGTAAAGTCAGTGATGGATGGTCAAACTTTTTCTTTTTAGTATTAATGTAGTTTATGAGAAGAGTAAGTGGGGGTGGGGGGGAGGGGGATGTATCTATATATACATATGTAATGAATGACTAAGATTCAAGAAGAAAAAATATATAATTAGAAATTGTTGATAAATTAGTTAAAGCTGAATTTGAGCTTTTCTATATTTTTTATCACTTTTATATGAGTGAGTGCAGCTCTGCGAGAGATGTTGCAGTGCTTTCAGTTGTGCAAGTTGGAGGTTATAATGGCTTTCTATACTAGGATTCATAGTATGATATATAATCCTACTTGGCAACTCGCATCCAAAATTGTCCTAATCATTCTTTTAATTAGATTTTTATTTAGGATTTACTTATTTATCAACTTTAATGCTACATCATATTTTTGTCAACAACTATTGGAAATTGATATTGTACTGATAAGAAAGCGGTTTGTTATGACAATTGCATGGCTGAACAAAATTAATGAAAAAATCACTGGGAAACATGAGTCCTATGCTTATTATTTATATATGCAAGGAACTTGTGGTCAGTTATGAGTACCTATTACTTGTTTACATATAATTAAGTATGTTTTCTCAATATTACAAAACTAGTTTTACTGTAACAAGAAGTGGAACCAAAATCACTGAAAGAATTTAGTATTGAGAAATTATATTTAATTATGTTTTGTGTCAACACGTGGAGGTATAATCTATGGAGAAGATAGGGCGTGCATGTGCTTCACTTATGGGAGTGACTATAACTACTTATATATTTTCCCAAATGATGCATGGCATGATGTCATTTTAAAAGTCACAAATGGTTTTTGAAGTTGTACTTCATTAAAGAGGGAATTATTAAGGGATATGGCTGAGTAGAGGGAGCCCCTCCAACTGGCATTTTGTTTCACGTAATAAGAGATAGAACTCGGGAAAATATAGTGACGGAGTGATTTTCAGTTACCGTTCAACTATAACTAGAATGTACAAAGGAATTTTTTTTTTTAAGGGCCTATCATGCTTGGGTAAAAAAATTAATCTTTTTTCATCTTTTTTATTGCTAAAGGTATTGACTAAAAATAAACTATGACTATGTTATCATTTTGATTTTTTGAATAATAGAATAGATATTTGATGTCTCTCAACATTTTCTGTACTCCTTTCTTTCATCAAAAGGAAAGCATCAGAATGTCACAAATGTGAAAAGTTAATTTTTAATTTTTATGATTATGAGGACATAAAAACGAAAACAAACTAGAAATAATTTAGTTTTCAAAGATTGTAATTTGTTGTCATGTATACAGCATACCATAAAGCTAATGTATACAAGTATTTTAAAAGTAATTGCTTTTCTTCTAAAATATATGCTATTATGACAAGATAGAATCTGATTTTGATTTGCAAAGTAAGTGTCAATATTCTTTTCATTTTATTTGCTGGCCAAATTTTTTTTATTTTTGAGAAAAAGCCAAAAGTTTTGCCCAAATGGTAGTCCCTTGAAGTAGATTGTAAGTTGAGTATTGTATGACCCTTAAATTTGTAGGTTTATATGCATGTATGTATAAATGAATCAAAGTAGAACTAGCAGTGTTACCTCTTGTCACCAGCCCCCGCTCTCACCATCACCATGTGACATCAGTGACGATGAACTGGTCAGCATTAGTGTAAGGGATCTCAATCGGCAATTAAAGCTGCGAGGTCTCAGCAGAGAAGACATTATTAAGATGAAACAGCGCAGAAGAACACTAAAGAACCGAGGTTATGCTGCAAGGTAGTATGAAGACTC
>NC_051414.1:23971875-23973019 GCF_015228065.2 Penaeus monodon
ATCTAATAATGATACAGATTGGAAGGGGTTAATCTTTTCTAATTCGGCAGATGGTAGGAAATTGTGCAATACTTTTGTGCATTTTTCACTTTCTTTCCTCTCAAAGGGATAGAATTATGAAGGAGTTGCTCCGATCTTTTTCCAGTTGCCGCATCAAGAGAATAGAGCAGAAGGATGAGTTAGAGTCAGAGCGCACCACAGAGCAAGTTGATATTGATAAACTCGTTTCTGAAAATGTCAGCATGAGATCCGAAATTGACCGATTGTTCCAGAATTATGAAGCCTTGAAGAAATTTGCCAACCTTAAGAACATACCTCTACCTCCCGATCTAGAGAACCTTTGATTGTTGCAAAAACAAGTGTGTTAATAGTCATATATATATATATTTTTCATGCATTCCAATTGTAATGCAAAAAGAGTTCTTAAATGCCTTAATCAGTGGTTCAAAATAAGAGATTTATAGATGGTTATCAGGGCTGATTCCTTGTTAACACAATTGTTTCAGGACTAACTTAGCTATTAAGTAAATGGGGATCTAGTTTTTATGATAGCTTCTCTTTAATTCTCTAGAGATAAGTCTTATCAGATAAAACTCTAAAGTCTAAAATGCAACATGTCAGTATTGTTGCTTTAGGAAGATTTGTGTTTTAGTATGAGTGTGTGAACTCGTACCTAAGAATCATTGAGACCATACTTTAGTCTGTTTTATAACCTTACTGGAATAATGTTAGTTCAAAACTTGTAGATAGTAAATTAAAGAGTGTTAAGTGTCCAGATCATTTGTTTTATTTACCTGGAAGTATAGAGTCAATATAGAATTTTGTTGTTGCATTATGCATTGTAAGTAATATTTTATTGACATGAGGCAAAGCAAGTTAAACTGAATGTTGCTTATTCAAGCTCTGTAGTTCCTTGTATTTTGATCAATGCTGATAAAACCTGTTGCATAAAGGCTTATCTTAGGAGAAATGTTGTTCCTTAATTGGCAGGTTTACTTAAATACTGATGATTATATTCTTTGACAATGAAAGGTGGTCAGTTAAAGCATCAAAAGATCAACCAATAATTTTGTATTATTATATCATCTTATGAAATTATGATTATATTGGTCAACAGGGATCAGTTTTAAAATTTCAGAGAGTG
>NC_051414.1:23973060-23976260 GCF_015228065.2 Penaeus monodon
CTATACCTAGCTTGGAGTTTTTATGTAACATGGTTTATAGTTATGTTTCAACTTGCCAGTTAATTTGCTTACATGGGTATGAGTAACAGTTGCACAAAGTAGAGAAATAAATAAAAGATAAATAGTGTAGACTAGCATGAAATAATCACAAATTTCTATTGATAAAACTTTCCTTTTCCTTATTTAAATGCTGGATGTCCTTGCCTCTCTTTCGCAAACTGTAGTGATAAAATGGTGATGGATAGAAATGCTGTGTAAGACATTGTTTTCTTTTTAGGTGGACTTTATTGTACCTATATACTGGTTTGCAACTAAGGGGGATTTCCATTTCATATTTGGCAATCTTTTTGTTGATGAAAAACCAAGTTGTTTAGTTGGAAGAACAGAAATAGTAAAGCCAAGTATGGGCTTGTGAGATATATAATTTATCAGATTATTTTATGTATAGATGTGTCAGATTCTTCATTCCTGGAATCTTTGGATTGAATTTGGTGTTCATTCAAATCAGATGTTTTGGGCTACTGTCAGCAGGATCTTTATTCTGTTGTTCTTTGCAGTCTTTTTCTAGATATTTTTGTGTCCTTAGACTCATTATGTTTATTGATCAACTTTGGATATTTTGTTTTGTCAGTTTTGGTGAACTTAGCTGTTTCATATAGAGTACTCACTTTTCACTTGGGGTTGATATGTTTCCTATGTTGTCTTTAGTTGTTACAGTGGTGTCATTTGACCTGTAATCATATTACAGAATATCTTTTTGTTTCTTGGCATCATTTTTTGGGGAGTTGTAGGACTGTGAGTTTAAACAAACAAGAACATAATGAGAATTTTTTGGGTTGATGAAAATTATATTTTGCATGGTTTGAAAGAACCATTCTCTGTCAAGATGGTAGGTAGTCTATATCAAATGCAGGTGCAGGTATTTGTAGGGAAAGTGTAATACAGCAGTATACACACTAATAGGTCATGGATGGGTGATTTTACTGTGATGGTTTTCAAAATATAAAATGCAAGATATTAGATTTTAGATAGCAGGTCTATCTCATTATGATACAGAGTTTTATAAATAATTTCCACCTTTTAAACCTCCATCGGCAATATCATTTGAGTGCTGGAAGAGATATATGCTTTAGGGTAGACAGTAAAACAAGCTTTTAGAAATATTAAACAAGCACTTAGGAGTGAGA
The DNA here is from genome assembly GCF_015228065.2 of Penaeus monodon. Taxonomy (NCBI): domain Eukaryota; kingdom Metazoa; phylum Arthropoda; class Malacostraca; order Decapoda; family Penaeidae; genus Penaeus; species Penaeus monodon. The sequence continues at coordinate 23,974,248 of NC_051414.1, forward strand.
CTTGTATTTATGCATATACTTTTTATCCATATACAAAGTTGTTTTTTAATAGATAAAGTATAATGGTATCATAATGGTAAGGTATAAAATTTGATTATTCATTTATTTTCTTTTTAACAAATTCATATAATTTTTTCTTTTTAACAACTTATGCCCAAGGAGCTACAAAAGAGCAAACAAGCAAACAAAAAACTTGATGTTGTCACATAAGACATAAATTTGAAACAGAACTAGGAGTGTTACCTTTTGCCAGAAGCCCCCGCTGTCACCAACCCCATTTGACATTAGTGATGATGAACTGGTCTGCGCTAGTGTCAGGGATCTCAATCGGCAGCTAAAGCTCCGGGGGCTCTGCCGAGAAGATATAATGAAGGTGAAACAACGAAGAAGAACATTAAAAAATAGAGGCTATGCGGCAAGGTAAGTATTTGGATATGACTCAGAAAATGGTATGAAAAAGAAACGTAATGCATGTTATTTGTCACATGAAAAAAAAGGAAAATTAGTATGATGTTTGAATGATAAGATTGTTTTACATTTATATTTTTGTGAATAGCTATACAGATTGTTCTTTTCAAGATTGATGAAAAAGGATTCTTTTTTGATTTTGATTGAAAAATGGAATTGGAATTTGAAATACTTCCCACTTCTGCTGAAGGAAACTGAAGGTAAACTCAAATGAATTAGAAAGCTTTTAGTTTTTAAGATAAGACATAGAATTATACTTGACCCAGATTAAACAGGCATGATCTGATTAGGCAAAAAATAGGAAGGGGAAGAAAAGTACACCTGAACCCTGACATAATGTTTGAGGAAATAGAAATATATAGACCAAGTAAGCAGCAAGAAGCTTAGCATGCAAGACCTGTCAGTAAAGGGAAAGGACAGCACTGAACACTGAATTAAGAAGTTAGAACAAGTATCATTGAATACAATGTCAGGCATTAAACACAAACAAGATTGATAGGGTTATATGAGACAAAGCATGATAGGATCATATGCAGTGTTTGAAGACATGGTCACATTGAAATTGGAGACTGAGTAACATTGAACACTAGACAAATGAACAAAATATTCAGGAACTGTCAGATTAAAGTCATGTAAAACATTAAGCAGACTGTAATGCTATAGTTTTTGCAGAAACAACCTATATTAAGCAGACTGAACTTCTTTGATGCAGATTGAAGGGCTAGTGTTGAATAAGTAGCATTATTATTTAGAGAAAGCATATGAACATCTATCCTTACAGGCTTGACTCGGGTTTGTGACCACTGAGAGAGCCTTTAACTACAAATTACAAATATAAGATTTAGATTCAAACAGCTTCAGTTAGTGGACCACTAATGAAGAGAGATTCATACTAAAGCACTTAGACAGGATGACACTTGAAGTATCTTTAATCCCATTACCAAGACTCATGCTTTAGATTTGATAAAGTTTCTTATAAGTACAGTACTGGTGCTGTTTTATCTCAGAAATGTATTACCTTATCCTCTTTAATGCTTCAAACTCGCTTCCAGCTGTCGAATCAAGAGAATAGAGCAGATTGATGAATTGGAGTCGGAGCGGACAACAGAACAAGTTGACATTGAGAAACTTATTAATGAAAACCACAATATGCGAACTGAGATTGATCGGTTGTTCCAGAATTATGAAGCACTTAAAAAATTTGCAGACCAGAAGAATATACCCCTCCCTCCAGATTTGGAGACCCTATGATCTTCAGTGAAATGCAAGTGTTCATAGTCATTCTTTGTGCATTATTGATGTAATGCAAAAGTCCATGTTGCCTTTACTAATGAAGTTCAAATTCAGGATTAATATAAGTCATGGTTAATACCATGTTAAGACAGTAGTAAAACTGATCTAACTTGAAAGACACGTGATCTAATACTTAAGAATTCTGTAAGATGCATTAAATCCGTAGACTATTTTTCTTGCTGTAGAAAAGGTATTGTTTCATTGGATATATTTAATTATTGTGCATGTTCATGCAATTACTTTCACTGTACC
>NC_051414.1:23976690-23976807 GCF_015228065.2 Penaeus monodon
TGGCGGAATTGGGTTAACTCGATCTGCTAGTGCATATTTTGTAGAAGACCCCAAAAGTGTGGCTTTTCAGTTGACATCATCATGGTCTCATATTTGTGATAGGCTCCTGTGTGATAG
>NC_051414.1:23976853-23977439 GCF_015228065.2 Penaeus monodon
AGGCATCTCTCAAAAATCATCCCATTTTTCATGTATGTGCAATTCTTTCGAGGCCTACCATTATTTTTACGTTGTTAGCACTGATGTACAAAATTACTAAATTACTCCTATATTATACTTATTTGATTAATGTAGCTTATTTCTTGTAAGTATTGCCATGCACTGAAACTATAAACAACCTGTTCCATGTTAGTCCAGGCATCACATTAGCCAGGGACTTACAAATGGACAAAACTACTTTAGAGTTGCATGTGTCCTTGTCATATGGTTTGCACTTGGGTTAAGATGATCTTGGTGTTAAGACACAGCAAGACGTGTGTCAGCAGTGTAAGTGTATATGGATCACCTCTATTAAAAGCCCTAGTTTATAGGGGCTTACTCTTATTTGGTTGCATTTTATATATTAGGTCTTGCACCTGTGATAAGTCTCAGCCCAAATATTCTCTAGACTCATAGTGTTTTCAGTTGATTTTTGTGTGTTGCCTTTTTTGTTTTGTGCACTAATCCTAATATTTAGGGTAAATCTCATCTTAGGATACTTGTGTGTTTATTCTTGTATTACTCTGGTGAAATCTTTGTTTAGATT
>NC_051414.1:23977461-23977792 GCF_015228065.2 Penaeus monodon
TAGTATCTTGATAAATGGCTTGCCTGAAGGCTCACCAGTGCAGTAGGTACTTAAAAAGACCAGTGACAATAAGGTGATAATAAAAAGGATAATGAAATGAACGATACTACATCTATGTTTTATTTTCCAAACATCTATTATTATTTACTTTATCAATTAAGGTAAGAGAGTGAAAAGGTACAAAAATAGATTAATGTTTATGAAATATAAGATTTTCTTGCACTAGTCAGCTATTGTAGGGGATCTCTATTTCTATTATTTTTCCTTTTTTAACCCATTGATGCAGGGTAAATGCACAATATACTGTTGTTTTGTTTTGTTACTTTCCTGA
>NC_051414.1:23977924-23978032 GCF_015228065.2 Penaeus monodon
ACACAGATCATGAAAAAAATCCCTAAATTTGTGGAATGGGTTAAATAGTAAGTGACTCCTTAATGAAGTCTATAAAAAAAACACAATGGACAAAACATGCACTCCTGG
>NC_051414.1:23978453-23979975 GCF_015228065.2 Penaeus monodon
GGTTAGGATAATAGATAAAAAGAAAGAGATTACATTATAATCTTTACTGCCCTAATGACATATATTTCTACCCCAATTTTGAAGAAAATATTGATATCAGATTTCATCTCAATTCAGTTTCCCTGTAATTATGAAATTGTCATTTGGAAAATACTATTTTATTATGTTTATCACATTCCTTTGAATATTTTTTAATTTTCTCTCTGGATTCATATGTTGTTTTTTTTTTGTTTGTATATCAAAATATCCAAATATTGTTTGTTAAACCATCAGCTGACTTCTGCAAGGCATAACTTATAAGACCAAATTGTTTGAATGTACAGGAACTAGAAATGAGACAAATATGAGTATGAAACACAAATACATTATACATTGCAGTTGTATGATGAATTGTAACATCAATTCATGTTAATGGAGTTTATTCTCATTTTTAAGTATCAAATATGCACTTGAATTCTGAGTTTTTGATAAAATTGTTTAGCCATCATAACACAATCATTTCCCTTTTATAACATAAAGGATTGGGAGAAAAGTGAATGGCTATGTTCCCTTTGGACACTTGTTTTAGGCTTTTACGTGAATATGATTAAATTTTGATGCAGGTTTTTCTATTGTTTTTGAAGATATGAATTGTTTTCTTTAAGGCTTTCAGTATGACCTAATTTGAGAATGTTTGTAAAGAAGCCAAATGATACTATGACTAAATTATCTTTAGTAGAAAAAATGTACCAGACAATAGATATTTTGTCTGCTGAAGTAATACTTACAGATATTGATAAAACACATTGGACAGTATATCTTTTATCCATTTGTGCATCTAAACTATTACATGAGGAATTTTATGTAGACTGAGAATTTACACTGACTTCTTCTCTAGTTCAGTGCACAATACAGCCTTCTCTGCCAGCAGAAAAAATCTATATTCATGCATTAGAAGTAATCTGAGAAAGCAGATATAGGTTGTAATTACACTTTTTCCCAGTTAACAGTGTGATTTACAAATCTGCTGATAGACTAGAATAGCTTCCATCACAAAAATAACACCCATATATCTATATTACATATAAAACTCTAAAATCTTTCTTAAATACATTTATACCTTGTATTTATCATATCTAGTGTTATCAGAAGTCCTACATAATAGTTACTCACATCATAATAGAGTTACATAAATACATTGAATTTTGCCACTGTAACCAGACATACACTTTATACACATTAGAATTTACACATTTGACTGTAGTTTACAGCTTATACAACACTTGCTATATGTGCAGAGCAGGAGTATTTTGAGAGAAGGTTCAACCTGGCTTTCTAAATTTTGATGAAAACATGATGATTGTCGCTTTAGAAGCACTTGGATAACCCATTTCATGAATTGGGTTGAGATTATGCACAGCAGCAAGCCAAGGGCAGGAGTAGATAAGGCAAGACCAAATATTGGATGGGAAGACATGAAATGAAAATGCCATTGGACACAGCCCTAATTTGACTAGACTTTACTACAGTATATGATATGACT
>NC_051414.1:23980845-23981589 GCF_015228065.2 Penaeus monodon
AAACTGAAGGAAAGAAAATGAATGGAAGCTATATTCTTTAAAGTGTTCATCTGTGATAAAGTGCAGAGCTGATGATGGAAGATGAGTGAATGGACAAACAAATGAAGTTGTGATAAAATTTATAATAAAAGAGAATTCAGGTGTAATTAAAGCAAATACCTTAATAATAGTTATTAGTATAGTTGAGACAGTACCATATATTGTGTATGAGGATATGTGATGTGTTACAAAAAATAGTTTTATTGTCAACACATATGTACTACAATGTACATTATATATATTTCACCCCTAAATGTGACAGAACAAGCAGTGAAATGTATGTAAATGTTAGCAAGACACTAAATAGTTTTCTGACACAAAAGATAACAATGACTTGTGTCAAAGAGCAAGAAACAAAATTGCAATTTTTTCCCTTTATTTTCTTTATTTTTTTTCAGAGATGTACCAACTTTATTTCCAAAGTGAGAAGTTTCGCAATTCCACTGCCATCGGAATAACATATTGTAAGAAAAACTATGAGGATATACCAGATACATGGTGACAGAGTTCATGCTGTGCGAGATGATTATTTGACACTGATGTGAACCTAAGCAAGGAGCACTCATCCACTTCAAATCTCATTAGCACCCTCGGCTGGGAATGACTAGTGTGACAGAACCTTACTCTGGTTAGATCATGATCACTGTATGTGGAAGAAATCTGTAATTATATCATGTCACACAAAAGTATCTCTTGATATAAAGA
>NC_051414.1:23982422-23982527 GCF_015228065.2 Penaeus monodon
GCAGGAACTAGTATAAATGTCTATGCTATGAAATGTACCACCCAGTTAGCCTAAAGGGCCTTCGGCTCACATAACCATATTTTTATGTATAAATGCCACTGCATA
>NC_051414.1:23982549-23982983 GCF_015228065.2 Penaeus monodon
TAGGTATGTACATGATAGACTCCTTGGAATAGCAACATAAAAGAAAATAAGATCATACTAATAATCATCAATTGAATATAAACTGGCTGAATCTGCAATATAGAACAGTATATTACATATAGACCAGTATTTCGTTTATGGAAATCTAAACATCTGGGACACACTACAACTAAACTACAACACTGGGTCATTATCTAACAGGAATGGGATGTTTTACCCCACTACATTACACTTTCATGGATCAACATTGACGTTTTTCTAATACATAGACATAAATTATCTAAAAGTTCATAGAGGCTTACACAAAATTTATAGTTAATGGTACAGTATATGAATGTAAAGTAATGCATTAGTTCATTTTTTTATGTAGGTAGATACAGGGCTTCCTTTAGAATGTGTTATACTGTTGTGGAATTGCTTTTTCAAAGAGGGTT
>NC_051414.1:23983152-23983411 GCF_015228065.2 Penaeus monodon
GTGCATTAAATTTAGATAGCAATGCTGATTGTCTTAAACTTATCAACAAAAGCAAATTCAAAGACACAGTGGACCCACTTTTTACCAGAGCAACAAAGTGAAGAAATACCCTCGTAAGTTTTAACAGAATACCTAGCATTGCGGAGCCTTGGTTATATATCATAAATATTACCATGAAGACATATAACCGCATCATTTTGTGCAAGTAATTTTCAGCGTCCAGAAACGTATTCACTCCCATAAAAACATATCATCCTCC
>NC_051414.1:23983462-23983739 GCF_015228065.2 Penaeus monodon
ATGATGAACCTGGCTGAGAAGAAATTTTGAAACTAATAAACCACAAGGAAACAAATGAAATATTCATGGTGTCATACCTGAGTATTAATTGTTTATAAAATACTATATACATCGATGCTACTTTTTGTGTTCTGAATTACTTGATTACTCAATCTTTTAATCAAACTAAAATGAGACTAAAAGTTGATAGAAGATTGGAATGGTAATTTGAATACGATACTACACTCGTCAGAACCGATTCAGACTCGCTACGAATAAGTATGCAACACTCGATAAT
>NC_051414.1:23983839-23984032 GCF_015228065.2 Penaeus monodon
AAAACACAAAAACAGATATAACCACACAGGCACACACAAGGAAACACCACAAACCAAACACACACAGGCATAACACACAAAGACAAGCACACACACACAGGGCACACCAACAGGCCACACACGCACGGGCACACACACACACACACCACGGGGAACCAGAGGACACACCCACAGGGGGACACCACACATAGGG
>NC_051414.1:23984540-23986486 GCF_015228065.2 Penaeus monodon
GAGTTACTCACTCATTTGTTTTTGATAGTGTCTGTTTGCTGCATTGTTTGGATGGATGTTGTTATTGTTCTTGTGAAATACAAAACTGTCAGTTGAAGTTTCTCAGAGCATCATTTATTTTCTTAAAATTTCTGATTTTTTTAAAGACTATTAAGTATGTTTTCCTGAATCATTATAAACCTATTACAATCTTGTGGCAGCTGCAATAATTTAATACTTTTTCCTCTTGATTATTGAAAGTCCAGATTTATGATCTCTGAATAACATTACCCCTTGCTATATCTGGGATAATTCATTTTACCAATTTCTTCACTAAAAACAAGCAGATGCGATAAAAAGAAAAATGCTATATCCATATATTTGTGTTCTGTATTTACTCTGTAATTGATTTAGTTTCCCACCACGTGTGGTAACTCCTCAGAATGTCCAAGCCGGTCCAGCTCTACATGGTTCTGACAAAGAAGATTTCTGGGTATGAATTGCATTATGTTTTGCGCATTTCTGGTGGTTAATCTCTGAACACTTTATGCAGTCAAGATATGATTAGGTTTAGTTATAGTGTTCTGTTCCGGCTGATTATATCCCTTCCCAGTACTTAAATATATTTCCCATAGAGTATGGAAGGCTTTTGCATGATGAATATCCAATGAGATCATGTTTATGAGGTATTTGTATATGCAATATGATCTGATTATGTTGGTGAAAGGAAGTTTGTCACCCATCCATAACAGGGTTGAGAGTGCTTGATGAAGACACACTAAACACATTATTGGGTCATGTAAAGTGGAGTTAATCTGCTCTGGTTAAGTGATTTAAACTTAGTGGTTATGATATATGTTTGAGAATGATAATCATTTTGTATGAAAGTTTTTTTTTTTTTTTTACCTGAATATTTTTAAAAAATATAGGAGTGAAATATGGGGATTGGGATAAAAGAGAGGTGAAATTGATAAAAGGATTCAGGAAATCAAAAAGGGAAGATCAAATACTTTGAGTGAATTAGCTATCTTGGATATCACAAAAATTGTGAAGTTGTCAGTTTTGAAAGTTAATGTATGTATCTGTTATAATGTCATCTGTTAGCTTGATCTGTACTAGTTAATCAAAGTTGAAGTTTTTATATTGTCAGCATTGTTTTATCTCTGCTGAGGATGTTTGTTTTGCTTGGCATTTATTGGATGGTTTGTCTGCAGGATTTTGCCAGAAAAGATATTTATAGATTTTAATGAAACTAGGTCAGTTGCTTGTGGGCCAGGAACCAGTTGATCAGAATTTGGTGATGATCAGGATCAAATTTATAATGTTGAAATTTATGATAAAATGGTGAAACAATAATATATGATGGAGAATTCTTCATTGTAAACCCTCATTGAAGATGGGTCTGCTTTTGTCAGGAAATGATTATATTTTTCAACATTCTGGTCTAGGCTTACTTATTTTCAAGTAAATGTTTTTGGGCATTGGTATAGACTTATTTTCAAATGAGAGTTTCAAGGCATTTCTTGGGTTTTGTGTTGTTATGATGAATGGTATCTAGTTTTTGATATTCTTTTCGTGTTTAGGTTCACATGCATTGCATTTCTTCATTTTTTGGTCATCAGGATTTTGTAGAAATAGAAGACTAATGTTTACCAGAACTCACATTTGTGTTCATGTAAGATGGGAATGAAATATTGCCATATTTGTTTTGGTAATAAAACCCTTTTCAGTTTTATATATAGGTTATAAGATCTTGAGCTACAGGAATCAGATCTCTGGTGGCAGTTTTTTTAGTGGAGAATTTCACCATGTTGTTGGTATAGGATATGGGCTAAGTTTTTGTCCTTGGGGCAAAGGTGACTGAGTATCTGTCATTTGATTTCTCTTTTGTCAAGTGGAATGGTTGAATAATGTGTTTTCTGTGAGTCTTCTTGTTTATTGTAATTAATCTGTTGATGCCTAAAGTG
>NC_051414.1:23986821-23987419 GCF_015228065.2 Penaeus monodon
AATATAATGTGAAACAAAGACACAGTGGACAGTGCCAGTGGATTTATTACAACAAAGGTGTGGCAGGTAACATATACTTTGAATTTTTTACAAGAAAAACTGAGTGAAAGTTGTGTGTATATATTATATAGTAGGAGTAATAAGGTAAAATGATTCATGTATAATATGATTATAGCTTAAAGTAACTTCTAATCCCAAGGGTCCATTAATTCTATTTGAAGCTAAGCACAGATATATCTCTTCTGTCTTGCACAACATATTATACTCCCTTGATACTTTTACTTATCATTTATATAGCTGTAGGCTCACCTTTATGCCAACTTTTTAACTCAAAGCATAATGAACTTACCAACTTACTTCTCAACATAGTGTTTTTTACCTGTGTAATCCTGGACTGTTATATATTAATTATTTAGATAGAACTGGAATGTTGCTTTGGTACTCTGTTGGTATGGTATATGCATGGGTTATTGGTTTTCTAACTTTAAGTAAATTTGCATTTAGAATTTATTCACTGATAATATGTATTATATAGTTTAGATATTATCATATGTCGGGTATTTTGTTTAAAGAAATAAATTTTATCTTGCAGTTTAGA
>NC_051414.1:23987505-23988918 GCF_015228065.2 Penaeus monodon
TCAAGATTCATACAATCTAGAAGGTATTTGATTGTCATGAAGAAAAAACTTTTATGGGAGTTACGTGAATGACAGGATTCTGTTATCAGCGCCATCTGGAAATTTCTCTCTTATCAAGAAGCAATTTTAAAAGCACAAGATATTTGTCCCACATTCTCAGCTAGTGATCTTTTGTCATACTTTTTGGAGAAAGTTGGAGTTTCTGCAAAGAGAGCCATGAGATAACACAAGTTTTAGTTGACAAAGAGCATTGAAAGTATGTTATTTATTGCCTAATTAGAAAAAAATTGGCACAGCTTCTGATTGTCTGCTTGGAGGCATGGGTGTTTATGATAAAACCTTGTTGAGTGTTTAGCAATACAGTCACTAAGTTATTCTAACAACAGAAGCAATTTCCATTGTGTTATGTGGCATTTACTTTATTTTGTGAATATGGTTGATGGTACTTGTACAGTTCATGTAAGGAGGAAGATTTCTGGGTCTTTGAAGGTGAATGGAAGATAGAAAAATAAAAAATATAAGTGAAATAACTATCTGGACATGGAATTCCGAGGGTCCACTGCAAGCCAAGAGCATTAGCTGCAGGCTATAGCAACCATAAGATAAACCTTAGTTTCCAGAACAATGGTATGCTGCACAATCTGTTCATATATTTAGGGGATTTTAATAAATTCATTTCTGAATATAAAGGGCCTATAGGGAAACTTTCTCATTTGAAAAGTAAGAATGATTTGGTAATGATTTTCACTGACTTGAATTTTGATATTGTAGCAATGGAATAAGCATACATACATACAGCAATTTGAGCAGTAATCTGTTTTAAGATTTTGAAAGTCACTGCTGATCTGCATCAAAGATGCATATAAAGACTAAGCTAACAAATCTAACATTCATAAAAAAAAGAAAAGATGCAAGTGAATAGATGCTTGTATGTAAGGTCTCTCTAGTTTATTTTGTGGAATCTGGCACAATCTCTGAGGTGAAAAAGGGCGACAGCTCATTCCAAAATTGGGTGAAATATATATTGAACTTGAAGCCAACATTCTTTTTGTGCCTGAGACCATGGAACAGATTATGGTTGCATTTTTGAGTAAAAAATGGACAAAGAGTGTGGCATATCTGCCAAGTACCTAATCCTGTCTGATAGCCACTTGCTTGTTTCTGGCATGTAGGTTTCAGCATTTCATAGAGAGGAGACTTACAGCATTTCTCTGCTTTGTTAAGCATTTCCATTTGTTTGTTCATTTTGAGAACAGGTACCTTCACACGAGTTGCATAGAATGAATGTGAACAAGTTTACAGAGAATGGGGTTATATGTAGATGGCTCCAAAATTGAAAAAGGACAATGTGTGGTTAAACAAATTTGGGGTGGAGGCTGAAGGAAATATAGTTTTTCCTTGAAGGTGGAGATG
>NC_051414.1:23989775-23990502 GCF_015228065.2 Penaeus monodon
TCGGTGATTTGGTTCTTTCTCGCAGTTGATGTTGCAAAGAATTGAAATTGTCCATGTTTAAAAGCGGAAAAGTTAGCAACATGTGTCCTAAAGAGGATGTGATTTTCAATGCAATTTAGGTAAAGTCAGTGATGGATGGTCAAACTTTTTCTTTTTAGTATTAATGTAGTTTATGAGAAGAGTAAGTGGGGGTGGGGGGGAGGGGGATGTATCTATATATACATATGTAATGAATGACTAAGATTCAAGAAGAAAAAATATATAATTAGAAATTGTTGATAAATTAGTTAAAGCTGAATTTGAGCTTTTCTATATTTTTTATCACTTTTATATGAGTGAGTGCAACTCTGCGAGAGATGTTGCAGTGCTTTCAGTTGTGCAAGTTGGAGGTTATAATGGCTTTCTATACTAGGATTCATAGTATGATATATAATCCTACTTGGCAACTCGCATCCAAAATTGTCCTAATCATTCTTTTAATTAGATTTTTATTTAGGATTTACTTATTTATCAACTTTAATGCTACATCATATTTTTGTCAACAACTATTGGAAATTGATATTGTACTGATAAGAAAGCGGTTTGTTATGACAATTGCATGGCTGAACAAAATTAATGAAAAAATCACTGGGAAACATGAGTCCTATGCTTATTATTTATATATGCAAGGAACTTGTGGTCAGTTATGAGTACCTATACTTGTTTACATATAATAAGTATGGAAAAC
>NC_051414.1:23990602-23990816 GCF_015228065.2 Penaeus monodon
ACCGTTAATGGAACTGGGCGGGGGATTCATCACGGCTAGACTCTTTAGGGCAACTTGGCCGGGATCTAGACTTTAGTTATGTTAGGCTGTTCAGACTGGGGAATTGTGAATGGTAAGCTCATAATATATTTCGTTACAGAAGTAGGAACGGAGGACAAAAAGTGAGTCTGGGAGGAAGGCAAAGAGGAAAATGTGATAAATAGACAGGTACACA
>NC_051414.1:23991260-23991704 GCF_015228065.2 Penaeus monodon
GCCTCTCTCATGCAAATGAAACAGGAAAAGAAATCGTGAAAATCTGAAAAGAGAGATAGAGAAAAAAACACGAATATGAGGCAATATATCACATAAATAAGAGGAAAATATAGATAGAGAGAAATAGGAGCAGGAATGAACGCGTACGTGGGGGGAATACAGAGTGAAAATAAGAGAACAGATCAAAAGTAAGTGAAAAAATGAATCGTGGAAAATAAGGTAAAAAGAGAGATTGCGAATGTAGGAAAGGAAAAGAGACCGCGAAAGTACGAGAAACGAAAATACAACGAATGGAAGAGAATAAATCCTGAATATAAAGATATATATATCGCGAAAACAATAAAAGGAAGTGACCGGAAAATGAGACACAACTGCTAATGATGAGAATCTCGAGAAAAACAATCGGCTTTATTGCCTCCGCCGAAGTTAAGATAGCATTCGTCG
>NC_051414.1:23991779-23991923 GCF_015228065.2 Penaeus monodon
AGCAAAATTGCCTGAAAAGTTACGGACAGATTGTGATGATAATTCATGGGTCGGATGCTAATTGGCCTGGGAACGATTGCCTTCATTGAAAATGAGTCAACAAAGAAATCATCTTTTGAAAAATGCACTAGACGCTGAATTCGG
>NC_051414.1:23991958-23992574 GCF_015228065.2 Penaeus monodon
TGTGTTAGTGGAGATTTTAGCTCTCTAAAACCGGTATACGAACACGAGCTGCAGTAAAGGAAGGGAGGCCACTCTATTGCAATATTTCATTACACGCAAGTTTGTGCAAAATGAGGAAATATCCACCATGAGGGAAACGAGGGAGAAAGTAATGGATGAAGATGGAAATGAAGAAGGTGAAAGTATAGAAGTAAGAAAACTGGCAGACTGGTTGGAAGATACGAGATAGAAAATAAAAATAAGCATGGACTCTGAGGCACTGATATAGATTAATATACTGAAACAAGTAAAGATTTGGGGCTAGATACAAATATAGAAGAATAGATAGAGAGCTTGGCAGACTGATCGACAGGCAGATGAACAGAGAAAAGTGAGGGATGGAAAGCGTAAAGACATTTCGAAAATGCCTTTGCGCAACGTCAAAAATAGAAGGCAATTTTCCCTTAACAAGAATCAAGGTAGTGTTAAACGAGTAGAAACAGAAATAAACGAAGCGCAGTTACGGTGCGCTTTTTTCCGCAATTAATGGAAGTTGATAAAAAGTAGAGAAAAATGAGATGGAGGAGGAGAGAAAAACAAACTTCACAGAGCACATTTAGTGTTGACATGGAACAGA
>NC_051414.1:23993190-23993619 GCF_015228065.2 Penaeus monodon
GGCACTGGGGAAATGGCACTAAGGATCTGGCATTTATACACTAGATAATAAAACAGTAGGAAATACACGAACATTTAAATACCGTTTAAACCGTTATTTTTTCAAAGCTAAACAAAAGAGGAATTCTATCAACGTGTATACCAAGAATGCTGAAAAAAAGTATTGAAGGGAAAAGAAAGTTTAAAAATTATCTGTTTTTCTCTTTTCACTTAGAATTCCGGTTACTACCGTCGCCATGCCGCCTCTCCGCTCCGCCGTGGGCGTGCATGGCTTCCCCCACCCATCCCCCTATGCCTGCCCCCCAGCCTTCGCGAGATACAAGGTCATCTCCCGCACCTATACACCTCCGCGTAATCACAACCTCTTATGCGAAGGTCAAAGCCACCCCTTCCCCACCCCCACCACGAGAAGCAAGGTCATTCCACGCAA
>NC_051414.1:23993664-23993749 GCF_015228065.2 Penaeus monodon
TACGTCGAGAAACAAAACGCACCCTTCCCCCCACTTACCACGCACCCCCCTACCCCCTATCGGCTCCGAGAGAAACAAGATGGTC
>NC_051414.1:23994341-23994443 GCF_015228065.2 Penaeus monodon
CCTCCCCCTAATTGGTCAACGAGAAAGAGAAGTGACGAGGCAGGAGTCTTGTGACACCAACTGTACTGGAAGATCTGCGTTTCTGTTCGTTTGTTTCCACAG
>NC_051414.1:23995310-23995513 GCF_015228065.2 Penaeus monodon
AAAATGCGCTACTCAATAAGGCTGTCTATTGTATCTGTATCTATCAGCCAGGACATCCATCTCGCTGTAACGTGTTTTAGATGTTCTATCTACCAGTTCCTCGGCCTTTCCATCATTAAGTCTACATATATCTATACACCAAATCTGTCGACCATCAAACCACTGTCTGATTAAATCCACGTGTCTATAAACCATCCTGCCTT
>NC_051414.1:23995688-23996016 GCF_015228065.2 Penaeus monodon
CCTTTACGTTATAACTGGGTGCACCTCATCAACCCGCTACGTAACAGGTTTCTTGGAAAGGAGAAGGTGTATTGATGAGATGAAATTCTGACTATTATATTTACGCACTAATAAATAAGATGAGGAAGTATTGCTAGGTATTACAGTTCGTGGAATATTATACAAAAAGCGTAATGAAAATGATGAAACATAAAGATGGATTAGGAAAGGATAGATTATTAACCATATTACTTGAAGTATGATGCAGTGATACAGGAGAAAAGTTTATAATTACGTTAATTTATTCGAAATAACAAGAGATAAGAATTAAACAATATGGATCGTTTCA
>NC_051414.1:23997042-23997140 GCF_015228065.2 Penaeus monodon
GCCGGCTGAAGTCACCGAGGAGATTCATTTTGTCGCGGAATTACGAGAAAACTCCTTCAGAATTACGAGCAAACTTCCGAGACACACAAATCACTCGC
>NC_051414.1:23998265-23998744 GCF_015228065.2 Penaeus monodon
AACCCTGACCTGGTAGCCATATATATATTAACATTAAATACACATACTCTCCCATGTTTGCCCCTCTTCCCTCCTTCTCACAACCACTCCATCATTCCTCAGCTGATGTAGATCACCATCTCATAACAATAATCTCACAGCAATCCACATACTTCACTTTTCCCCTATCTCCGTCGTCACTACTCCATCACCCCACCAATCCACAACTCCACCTTTCGATATCTCCACCACTCCACCATTCCATCTGATATTTCGTCACCATTCACATACCACATACTTCCCCCCCTCTTCTCCATCTCCACCTCTCCACTTCACGAGGACTCCACCTTCCACTCCCCTTCACAAAAAGATGAAAGTTTCCCTCAAGAGTAAAATGACACATTTCATCCTAACGGGAGCTGATCACGTGGCTTCCCTCCGCCCACGCCGTCCATGTGCTTCAAAGGAACTTTGACCTTTCGTGGGCTTCGAGGGTGCAT
>NC_051414.1:24000025-24000688 GCF_015228065.2 Penaeus monodon
ATCCACCTGTCATTTCATTCTATATCTTCCTTTTCTGATGAATTGATCAAATCTACAAACACTTTATGTAGTACAAAAAAGTTGTGAATGTAAACAAACACAAGAACAACACAAATAAACAAATAAACTTCATTGAGCAGCATACCTCGATATCTGTTCTTTCTAGCTTTAAGTCTGTACTATTTATAATCCTAAAATGTCAGGGTTGAGAGGGCACACGACTGCGTGGGTGAAGCATATCTCAACTCGCTTCACATGAATGGTGACAGCGTCATTCATATTATATATTAATTAAACCTCATAGTGTCTTTCTTTCTTCTTCTTTTTGAGTTTGTGTTTTGGAATCATTAGGATCTAAATTATTATTTTTGTGCCAAATTTAGTGTTTACTTTATAAGGATTTCTTGAAACTGAAACATTTTGTAAAGTCGAAATGTTTTGGAAGAGTCACAACTCTACGGGTGACAGCGATAGTTTCACTACATCTCAGAAGTCTGATATAATCCTCTCCCTTAGGCAGATCCAGACAGAAATGTCAGATGTTAAGTCTTGCTATTTCGGGCACTCCAGGTGATGCAAAGCCAGAAATAGCTTTCAGGACGTGGGAGAAAGATATAGTTTGTGGAAACAAAAATTTGTAAAAGTAATAGTATTATTTTTCTC
>NC_051414.1:24001808-24001895 GCF_015228065.2 Penaeus monodon
ATTCCGTACTATAATGATATTAATAGTTTGGGATACAAACATTATTAGGCAGATTTTTGTCTTTTTTTGTCAACACGTCTTCTATCC
>NC_051414.1:24001950-24002078 GCF_015228065.2 Penaeus monodon
AATGGAATTTATGCAAATTAACCGCTACCAAACAGAAACAGACAATGCCCTCACATCTATTTACATTTCATGGATTACATAAGACTACGCAGTTCAGTGTCGAGTGAAAGCCTTTGACTCTTCACATA
>NC_051414.1:24002325-24002485 GCF_015228065.2 Penaeus monodon
TTGTATGTATATTTTTCGATTAACTGCCATTTAGATACAAGACGATGTAGGATACGATTACTTATTTATATTAGACACTTTTGAAGGAACTGCCACTGTAATTGCGAGTAGTGGATGGGCACTTTGAGAAAATTGATTGTATCTAATATTTATTGGGGCG
>NC_051414.1:24003584-24003711 GCF_015228065.2 Penaeus monodon
AAGAGTAGAGCCTTCTTATGCTCAGCCTCGCCGCTCAGTCGCCTCGTGGCCGCCTCGAAGTCATGTCATTTATTCATGCACTTTTCACATAAAGCTGCAGGGTCGTCATCAGCAGTTGGTACGAGAT
>NC_051414.1:24005000-24005141 GCF_015228065.2 Penaeus monodon
GACAAGAAACAACGGCAAAGCACAAGAACGAAAAAGACGATAGGAATAACGGAACAACGCAAGACGGGAGCGGAAGGCGACCGATCATGGATGCATAAATGGATTGCGTCTCAAAATAGCAACAAGGCCTTACGTAATCTA
>NC_051414.1:24006100-24006247 GCF_015228065.2 Penaeus monodon
CTTGATAATCTTGACCCAGCTCGGAACAAGAAAAAAGTACGAAATGAAGTCAATACCTGAAGAACTCATTATCGCGCACCGTCATTCATAGGTCTACAGAGGCACCCTATGTATGGAAATATACTAACAACTTAATAATCACATATG
>NC_051414.1:24006404-24006592 GCF_015228065.2 Penaeus monodon
TGTTTGGTGTTGAGGATGTCCATCAAGTACTCCATCTCTTGTTCAGGGTCGCAGTGCTCCGTCACGCTCTTCAAGACGACCTGCCCAATGAGGTCGTTACGACTGAAACGGTCGAAGTCGTACACGCTGAACTGGAGCGTCCGGTCACGTAGCTCCGCCCACGTCACGCTGTGTGAAGAGAGGGACCG
>NC_051414.1:24006965-24007587 GCF_015228065.2 Penaeus monodon
GACTAGCTGAAAAGTAACACAAGTGATGCGACTGCAGGTAATGTATTTGCCATTCCTGGAGAGTTAAAGAAATAACTTGTTGAAGTGACTGAGGCCTTCCCCATTAGTCTGTCTGTCTGTCCGTAATTACATAGTCCTAGAAATAGACTAGTAAAGTGCAGTGAACAAGACACAAAATGAAATGAATTCGTAAAAATGTTATAAGGTGTCAAGAGAGAAAGTGTGACCTTTTTTGTCTCTTATTCATGTAGATTCTTTTGTCTATCTTGTCATTTATTGCTTTATCTAACTGTGTAGTTCTTTGTCTATCGACCTAGCCTGCTGTTTATTTATTTGACACTTCCTTCTGCCATAAGTAAGTCTATTTTGGCTAACCTCACTATCTTTACTTCACCTTTTTAGTTGATAATTCTTTAACTTGTGTTTCCATGTCTTGTTCAACGTGCATTTTTTGTATGTATATATATATTTTTTTCGTAATAAAACAATTATCATATTGTTTCACGTTTATTGTTTATCTTCGTTTCCTTCCCTAACGCTTACCGTTTATTTTTTTCCCATGTCTTCTTTCATTTTATTGTTGTTTTTATTTCGTCACTATTACCTCTTGGATTTTTTAAAA
>NC_051414.1:24007740-24008607 GCF_015228065.2 Penaeus monodon
TTGCAATCATCGTCTTATAGAAGTTGAAATTCACAATCTAAAGTGCTTGTCTCTGGGGGCTTAATCCCGGGTCTTGCTATATTTTTATTTTATAGTGTGACAGAACTAACATTTCTATGCTAGAGAATATATAAGTTGAGGATTATAAAACGAAAAAAAATATGATACGTCAGGATAATCTATGAAAATGTATATCGAGGCCATAAAACTGCCATAAAATTCTCGGATGACAACATTCGCCTTCCTCTAACTATTTCCGCTCCTCTTCTTCCCCTTCCACTCTTCCTCTCCTCCTCCTCTCTTTCTCTCTTCCATTCTCTCCGTCTCTAGCTCTGCTTTCCTTCCCTTCCTCTATCTTTTACTTCTCCAGTACTCTTCGCTGTCTCTTTTTTCTACCTTTCCTCCCTCTTCTTCGCCTGATCTCTAACCTTCTACCTCTCCGTTCCATCTCTTCCCTCCCCTTTCCCTTCCCCTCATCCCTTCAGTTCATCTTTCCCTCTCCTGTTTCGCCTATTCTCCTCCTCTCACACCACTATCTTTCTCCCTTCTCCCTTATTCTCCTCTTCCACACCCCTCCCCCTCATCCCTCCCTCCCCTTCCCTTCTCCCCCCCTCCTCCCACCTCCCCCTCCTCCCCACGTGTCCTCCTTACCTGAAGACGAACACCTCATTAAACTCGGGGTTCAAGTTGCGGCGATGAACCTTCGTGCAGAATTTCTTTTTGCGATCGGGAAGGAGGTAGACCTTGATGTACGGGTCAGAGGAACCGGTCAATCTTCACCGACAGTCAAGGGCCATGGACAACATCTAGCGGGATAGTAAAGTTGTTACGCTTTAGGGGCTTTTTCAGGATGTGTGATGTTACTAA
>NC_051414.1:24009632-24010775 GCF_015228065.2 Penaeus monodon
GCATAATGAAGGTGGGGAAAGAGGAAAGCATATGTGATAAGACAATATACATAAAACGAAATAGAAATGATTATCACTACTATTACATTTCCCTACTAAACCCAGTTTATCTGCTCACCTGTTACAAAACCCGCTCCTCTGCCTTGCCCTTGCCCCTGACCTTTCTTCCTCCCCTCCTCCCCCCTTCTCTACCCCTCCTTTCCTCCTACTCTCCTCCACTCCCCCACACCCCTCCTCATCCGCCCATCCTCCTCCTCCCTCTTTACCCCTCCCCCCTCTCCCTCCATGGCCCTCCCCCCCTCACCCCAAGGGGATCATTCTCGCCCGGCTGTGATACGGAAAATCGTTCGCGCACTAAGCGGATTAAGCAGGATGCAGGATAAATCACAGACACACGGAACCGAAGCTAAAGGGACTGGATCGGCGTGAAAATGTGAGATTATCTTCACCCAGGAAGCTAAAAGTGAAGAAAGTGGAAATAGGGAAGGGAAATAGAGAAGGATTTTTTTTTGTACTATGAAGTCGAAGTGAGAAAGTGAAAGTGAGGGAGATTTTATTTATTTGAATGAGGAAGTGAAATTGAATCGACCTTTTATTCTAAAACTCGAAGGAGATTTTTTTGTTTTAGATCAGGAAGTTGAAATTAATCTCTCATGTCAAAACATCGAAGTGAAACTGAGGGAAAGAGAATGATACGAAGTAAGCAAGAATCCGAAATTATGGGCTAAAGAAGTGACACCGAAGAACTGAGGAAAAATCCGTGAGATTCTTTTAACCCAGAAAGTCAGAAGTGAAAATGATGTTATAACCAATGAGGACGAAATCATGCGGGAAACTGAGTAAATGAAAATGTAAAAGAAAAAAATCATGTATTCTCTTTTTCTTCGATTTACTGCATCTTGTTTTTCCCTCTGTTTTGTTTAGCCCGGGTAATGGCGAATTCCTTTCATGTGCGTGATAATGATCCGCGTCTGCGGTGGAAGCGAATGGCGAGGAGGAAGAGCGATGGAGAATGAGACTGAGTTGACTATGAATAGATAAAGATAGATAGGGAGATGGGGATCGTGGGAGACAGAAAGACATGCAGAGAACGAGACAAGCACAGGGCAGAGGAAGAAATGATGTGATAGATTGGATAAACGT
>NC_051414.1:24010972-24011272 GCF_015228065.2 Penaeus monodon
CAAATAAATAAATAAATAAAAGAAAAACAGAAGAAGAATAAAACCACACCAACCCGACTACACGAACCTCCCTTTCCCTCCCCCCCCCCACTCCCAACGCGAACAGAAAACGGGAGATGCCGAAGCCGAAGAAAGAAAACGGGAGGAGCGCGCGTCTCACCTTGACGATGAGACCCTCGATGGCCGGGTCGTACTTCAGCGTGAACCGGAGGCGCCCTACAGCCTCCGTGTCCGATCCTGCGCCGGAACTCTCGACGGACGCCTGGCGGATGAGCTCGTTCCTGTACAGTTCAGGCTGCG
>NC_051414.1:24011780-24011960 GCF_015228065.2 Penaeus monodon
GCAGGGAACGCGAATCATTAATGAAGGATAGAAAAAAAAGGACAGGAAAGTCATTGAGGTTGATTTATGTCGGCGGAAGGAAGAGAAGTGGAGAAAAAAATCTAATTAATCTCATGGCCAACGTTATGGATTCTCGAAAATAAAAAATCATCACTTTTTTCATTTTTCATTTTCGACCTT
>NC_051414.1:24011981-24013352 GCF_015228065.2 Penaeus monodon
AGAACAACGTCTCCCAATCACCAACAATACATCAATTCAGATATTACCATTACCAGCATATTCCTTAAATACCAAATCCTGCCCATGACCATCCCCCCGACCTCACCTTCAGCAGACCGAGGTCATCCTTCTTCTCAAGGTTGCAGACCGAGAACTGGATGCTGTCGAGGTGGAGGCGCTGAGAGAGCTGGCGCTGGAAACTGGCGTGGCGCTGAGGCACGGTGGGCAGCGTCGTTTGGCGGGCGACCTAGGGGCGGGGCTCGGGTTAACTGCGCCTCATTTCCTCTTTTGCATTATTGGGTTCTTGGTGTAGATACTCGTACGAAAAATAAAATTAATGGGTGTTGTTTCCGTTAAGCGGGTGAACGCGCGTTAGTCCTTATTTTGATGGTTATTTTAAAGAGGTAAAAAGCTAGTTGATAAGATATTTCTGCACTTGCTTAAAACAGCAAAAGAACGAAAAAAACGGCTTCAGTATTTACGTAAATACATAAGTCGTATATCATTTTGATGAAACAAAATGGAATGGTTATGTAATTTCTGTAACTGCTTAAAGCTGATGAGTCTTCATTTCAAATATTACTTTTAAAAGACCAAAAAAAGTTGATTAGCGAGATTAATAGAACTGATACTTCGAACTTCAAAGGCTGTGTTTACAAAGAAGAAACAGGGATTTATGTAACTACGTAAGACAGATACGTCAAAATTTCAGAAATATTTCAGGGAAACAAGTCAGATTATATGCAACTTCTGCCTAAAAATATGTTTCTACTTAAAAACTTATTTACTTATTTCCCTAAGAACCTGTCTACTTAAGGCATCTTTCTATCGTCAGAGATAGTTTTTAAAATGAGCTGGTCATATACGGTCTAGACGAAAGAAAAGAAAACCTTAAAAAATGATCTGCATTATCCCCGCCAGCCGGGCGTCTCCAACAAACCCCTAGCTTTCTGCGGGCAACGGAAACCCAATCCAATATACCCATCAGAGCGCTAAGAACTTCCACCCTCCATTTTCTTTCTCTCTCTTGTGGAAAATCCATCTATTCCCCTCATCCCTATTTACCTCAGGAGCCACCACTTACCTTCTTGTTGTCGACGGGGAGGAGCTGTTCCTGCGAGACGGAGCGAGAGAGATCTGGGAGCGAGTGCGAGATCATGACGGCTGCCTGGCCCTCGAAGCCTCTGCCCCGGCCCCATGACACGAGGCCCGTCTCCACGTCCCTCTGGGAAGGAGGACACGGGGCGCGGGGTTAGTTCCAAGAAAGCGTGCGGCCGGAGGGGAAGGGAATGGGTGGAGTGTCACTTGCACCAAGAACTGCACTAAGAAGTAAACATGTCTAACAGTGGTGATCCTGAAGGTGAATGCACG
>NC_051414.1:24013450-24013687 GCF_015228065.2 Penaeus monodon
TCTGTCTATATATGTAAATTATAATCTCATGATTACAAATGTATCTCATGCACAATATACTACATGCATTACATTCGTCTTTAATGGAACATTTCACATTCATCCACGACAAGAAATACGAAGCATGTAAAAGTTTATCTCTTTTCGGAAAAAAAAAGTTTCGTTGGAATGAGATGGATCAGAAGACATGGAGTGACAGCGTGGAAGGAAGTAGGGAAGTGTATCTGATTAAATATT
>NC_051414.1:24013941-24014092 GCF_015228065.2 Penaeus monodon
AACCACGGAATCTAATTTACACAAGTATGTCCCTGTGTTTGCGGAAGTATCTCGTCTCTCGGTGGTTCGTCTTGCTGGTCACTCGGGAGTCTTCACGAGACGCTCTTGGCCAAAAGGAGAGACTTGAGGAGGTATCTGAGGATCGGGAAGC
>NC_051414.1:24014143-24014245 GCF_015228065.2 Penaeus monodon
GTCTGGTCGGTAAACTGGGATGTCGAGTTAATCGGTTTTGTTGCTATGTCGTTTTTTTTCCTTTCAGTCTTCTGATCTTCCCTTTGTCTATCTAACCCTCTC
>NC_051414.1:24014353-24014467 GCF_015228065.2 Penaeus monodon
ATCCGCCAGTCTAAAAATTCAACACAAAATTCAACAGAATCTATGTAAGAAAATAAAGACAAAGTCCCCTAAAATCAACACATCGAAAAAAAACGATAATTAAAAACATAACAT
>NC_051414.1:24014637-24014855 GCF_015228065.2 Penaeus monodon
TACATAAAGAATAATCACAATAAAGAGGAACAGAGAAAGAGACGATAGTGAGACTGAGTGATCAAGAGGTTATTTAATTAATCCAGAACATTATGCCATTACGTAAAGGAGGATGTCATTAATTCAAGAGTCGTGATGCCAATTAGGGCCTGGTGACGTCAAATGTAATTCTGTTGTATCTCGTTACTCCTACCTATTTTTGTGTGTCATGTTTACCC
>NC_051414.1:24015158-24015275 GCF_015228065.2 Penaeus monodon
CTTATTCCATTCTATAATCTCACAATGAGCCCCTTTATAGAAACATCAAATGACATATCAATCAACGAGATAAAAAAAAAACGCATATTAATGATATCAAAGGGGACTCAAAAACCT
>NC_051414.1:24015991-24016218 GCF_015228065.2 Penaeus monodon
TAGAACCCCCCAAAACCGCTCACACTCACAGCCAACCACCCACGACCCCCCATACTCACCCTGAAGAAGGCACTGGAGGTGGAGGTCCTTGTGAGGTACAGAGCGACGAGCACGAGGAGAGCGGCTGCCACGAGACCCAGCACGAGATATCCCAACATGGCGGGCGTTGATCCTGAGGAAGCGGGAGAAGAAATTGTTAAATTTTCGTCTGGATTATGAAGGGGGGA
>NC_051414.1:24016742-24016989 GCF_015228065.2 Penaeus monodon
TCTTTTCACCTGTTCAAAAATAAAACGAATTTTCTTAAGATTATCTCTTTCGATTAGCTGCACCGAAATAAGTGTGGGATTGGGAAAGCATTCCTGGAATTCGCACAGCTACTCGGCTAATGATGATGATAATGATGGATTTTTTTTTTCAGCAAAAGTACGAGCGCACATTGTATAAAGGACGAGTCAAATATTGCTGGTTATTTATATAGTCATTCTGAGTATTACTATTTTTGGTCGGGTACTT
>NC_051414.1:24017389-24017540 GCF_015228065.2 Penaeus monodon
TTCTGGAAATGCTTCCAGGAAAGACATAAAGACTATGAGAAGACGTCTTTGGCCAAGAACAGCGCTACGAATACATTAACAAGAAGAATGTTAATGTAAATGGTACAAAATCGTCTCTACATTAGATCCTACATTTCTTTTTATTCTTTCG
>NC_051414.1:24017645-24017884 GCF_015228065.2 Penaeus monodon
TCGTAAACCTATTCGCACCTATTCCCTAACGTTCACTTTACATTCCAATCAATACCTCAAGCTTCCTTTTTTTCCCTCCCATCTCCTTTTCATTTCTCTTGGTTCATGCGCTAGCAACGTAATCCCCACTTCTGGTGTCGGTTACAACAACACATTCTCAGGGATTTGAAACGCGGCGAAAATCCCCGTAGACTTTACTCTTTGATGAAACGTTGAGTGAGAACCAAATCCCAGAACGC
>NC_051414.1:24017992-24018202 GCF_015228065.2 Penaeus monodon
CTGATGAAGCAAAACAAAATCACAATGAAAGAGAGGGTTGAAAAAGGCAAAATGAATTGGAGGGGGAAGGAAGAGAGATAACGAGAAGGGAAAGAAAAGAAGAAACTGTATAATATTAAAAACAACTAAGATTGGAAGGATGTGAGATGAGAGTGCGAGGGAGAGATGGATGTGTTAAAGGTTTAGGGTGAAAGGAAGGGTTCTGGCTTC
>NC_051414.1:24018486-24018877 GCF_015228065.2 Penaeus monodon
ATTATATGTCCTTGTATTTCCTTTAAATCATTCACAGGTACCTGAAAAATACAATTTGGCCTCACACTGCTATCAGCAACAAGAGGAATAACACCTCAGATAGACGAATAATAATAAAGATTGGAAAAGGAAACAAAGAAAAAAACGTGAAAATAGTGAACAACCAGATGATTCATAAAATGGACACTGATATCCACTTCCGGTGAAAAACAACGGTCAGGCAAAAAGGAAAAAAGGGAGTTAGATAAAGTAAATAAAAGACATATTGTTTTCACAAACGACCATTCTACAAAAGACTATGTTTGTCCGATACAAAAGACTTACTTTGTGAGGCACAGAAATTCCAGGAACAGCAGATTCACTAGATTGTGGCGTGTTGCAGAATATGATA
>NC_051414.1:24019292-24019392 GCF_015228065.2 Penaeus monodon
ACACACACACAAAAACACTCTCAAATATACACCCTCACACCACCACTTTTTCCCCCACACACCTTCACAATTTTACACAACCACAAAAACAAACACACCC
>NC_051414.1:24019781-24019859 GCF_015228065.2 Penaeus monodon
GGGGGGAAAAAAGGGAAAAAAAAAAAGGGGGGGGGAAAAAAAAGGAGGGGGAAAAAAAAGGTTTTTTTTTTTTCCCCC
>NC_051414.1:24020062-24020150 GCF_015228065.2 Penaeus monodon
GGGGGGGGGTTTTTGGGGGGGTTTTTGGGGGGTTTTTTTTGGGGGTTTTGGGGGGGTTTTTTTTTTTTGGGGGGGGGGAAAAAACCCC
>NC_051414.1:24020313-24020389 GCF_015228065.2 Penaeus monodon
TTTTTAATTTTCCCCCTTTTTTTTTTTTTTTCCCCCCCCCTTTTTTAAAATTTTTTTTTTTCCCCCCCCCCCCCCC
>NC_051414.1:24020406-24020587 GCF_015228065.2 Penaeus monodon
CCCCCGGCCCCCCCCTTTTTTTTTCCCCCCTTTTTCCCCCAAAAGGCCCCTTTTTCCCCCTTTTCCCCCCCCCTTGGGGAAAAAAAATTTTTTTTTCCCCCTTTTTTTCCCCCCCCCCCCCCTTTTTTTTCCCCCTTTTTTTTTTCCCCCAAAAACCCCCGCACCCCCCCCCTTTTTCCCC
>NC_051414.1:24020667-24020786 GCF_015228065.2 Penaeus monodon
AAAATTTTTTTTCCCCCCTTTTCCTCCCCCCCTTCCCTTTTTTCCCTCCCCCCTTCTCCCCCCCCTTTTTTCCCTTTTTCCCCTCCCCTTCTTTCCCTCCCCCCTCCCTCTTTTTTTTT
>NC_051414.1:24020824-24020894 GCF_015228065.2 Penaeus monodon
TCTTTTTTTTTTCCCCCCCTCCCCCCCTTTTTCTCCCCCTTTCCCCCCCCTTTTTTTTCCCCCCTTTTTT
>NC_051414.1:24021003-24021087 GCF_015228065.2 Penaeus monodon
TTTTTTTTTTTTTAAAAAAAAAAAAGGGGGGGGGGGGGGGCCCCCCCCCCCGGGGGGGTTTTTTTTTCCCCCCCCCCAAAAACC
>NC_051414.1:24021185-24021277 GCF_015228065.2 Penaeus monodon
CCCCCCAAAAAAAAAAGGGGGAAAAACCCCCGGGGGGGGAAAAAAAAAAAACCCCCCACCCCCAAAGGGGAAAAAAAAAAAAAAAGGGGGGG
>NC_051414.1:24021762-24022016 GCF_015228065.2 Penaeus monodon
CCCTTAAAAAAACCCAAGTGGGGGAAAAGGGGGGAAAAGGGGAAAAAAAAAAAAAAGGGGGGGAAAGGGGGGGAAAAAAAGGGGGGGGGGGAAAAAACCGGGAAAAAAAAAAGGGGGGAAAAATTTGAAAAGACAAGGCGGGGAAACCCCCGGGAAGGGGGGGGGAAGCCCTTGCACTTAAGGGGGGGGAAAAAAAAAAGGGGAAAAAAAAAAAAGTGGGCCCGGGGGCCCAAAATTTAAACCCCCCAAAAACA
>NC_051414.1:24022867-24022935 GCF_015228065.2 Penaeus monodon
TTTATATTATTGTATTTTTTATTTTTCTTATTATAAATTTTTTTAAAAAAATAGGTTATTTAGGGGGG
>NC_051414.1:24023071-24023261 GCF_015228065.2 Penaeus monodon
ACTTGTCCTAAATGAGTGAATATATTATAGAAATTATATTCAACAAAATAAATATTAATATAAATATAATAAAAAATTTTAAAATTTAAGTATAAATTATAAAAATATTAAAGATCCCCCAAAATTTCAAGGGTTTTAAAAGTATTTTTAAAGTTGGGTTTATTTTATGTAGGAAAGAAGTAGGGTAGTA
>NC_051414.1:24023290-24023368 GCF_015228065.2 Penaeus monodon
AAAAATTTTTATTATATAGAAGGGGAATATTTTCTAAAAATTTTAAAATTTCTTTAAATGGGGAAATAAATAAATTTT
>NC_051414.1:24023541-24023727 GCF_015228065.2 Penaeus monodon
GGGAGAAACCAAGGGGACCCCAAAGGAAACCCGGGGAAGGGGGGAAAGGTTGGGGGAGGAATTTAAGATTGAAAGAGGGGAAAAAGGGGTTTTGGGGCGAGGGGGGGAAACCAAAAGACGGACAGAAAAAGGGAGAACCGAAAAAAGGGGGGAAGAGGGAAATTAAGAAAATGGGGTTTTGGGGGG
>NC_051414.1:24024915-24025849 GCF_015228065.2 Penaeus monodon
TAATGGGCCTTTAAAAAAAGAAAAAACAGGGAAATTTTAAAAAAATAACCTTTAAAAAAAAAAAACAATGTAATAAACCAAAAAAAAAGAAAAAAAAAAATTTGGAAGAAAATAAAAATGGAAAAAACAAGAGGAAATACTGAAAAAAAGTAAGAGGAAAGAAAAAGGAAAAGTTAGAGAAAAATGAACTGGAAATAACGAAAAGGAAAAAAAAGAACTGGGAAAAAAACAAAAAAAAAACAAATGTAAAAAAATAAAGAAAGGGAAAAAAAAAAGAAAAAGGGAAAAAAAAAAAAAAGGCAAAAGAAAAAGACAAAAAAGATGAAAATGATCAGAAAAAAATAGAGAAGATAATGAACTGAAAAAAGGAGGAAAATGAACTGAAAAAAAATGGAGATGGAAATAAAAAAAAAAATAATAATAATAATAGAAAATTAACTAAAACGAATAGGAAAATGAACCAAAAAAAAAGGAAAACGAACTAAAAACCAAAAAGAAAAATTAACTGAAAAAAAGAAGAACATGAACTAAAAAAAAGAGGAAAAAAAAAGGGAAATAAAAATAAAAAAAAACAAAAAAATAAATAAAAAAAACGGGGGAAAAACGAGAAAAAAAAAAGGGGGAAAAAGGGAAAAAGGCCCCCCCTAGAGGGCCGAGGGTTTCGGGCCCTAAATGGGAAAAAAAAAAAGGGCAAAAAAGAGGGGTTTGGGGGAGCGAAATCAGGAAGTCAAAAAAAAACTTTTACTTCCCTGAATTGGTTTTTTCACCCAACTCTTCAAAAGTCCTCGGTAATCTTTTAAATGCCCGGAGGATTTCATTATCCTTTTTATTCTCCTCCCTGCAAAAGCCATGGAGTTATTTTTGAAAACAGGAGAAAACAAATTCAGTACAGTGGCAGAATCTTACTATTTCTTAAAAAAAAAAAAATAATAAT
>NC_051414.1:24025888-24026072 GCF_015228065.2 Penaeus monodon
AACAGATTTTGTGTTTTCGGTATTCCAACGGAAAGAATGAAATACGGTATTCTGAAATCCCTATACTGAAAAAAAAAGTTATGGGTTATGGACGGATCAAACAGCTGTCATTCTGCAGTATTTTTCCTGGGGTTGTGTCAGCCTAGTCTTTCTCTGTATTCATTTTCTTGCAGCATGGACATCG
>NC_051414.1:24026620-24027310 GCF_015228065.2 Penaeus monodon
ATTCACGCAAATATATTGCAATATCTCTTTATTAAACAAAAAAACCTTTTCCCAAATACTAGAAAAACTAAAAGAAAAAAATGATACGGAAAACCCCCTACGGAAAAGGCCCCCCCAGCTGACACGACCCCTTGCACAAAGGGTGTAAGAAAGGCAACCTGAAGCAAAAGGAATACTGCGTCTTGTGGCCTGAACGAGGGGAGATTCCTCTGTGAATCTGCTTTCACTTCCCCATTTCACGAAAGTCGCTTTTGCGCCGCGGGTAAATTGGCAATAATAATTCTATAAAGCCTCCCTGCGAAAACAACGGATAAAGGTTTTTGAAGTTCGTTCGCATAAACTTGCGGCGTGAATCCCGTCTGCCGCGCCAGCCTCCCCTTCCTATCCCCTTTAGTGTTGACGTCATCGGAGTTCGACCAATCAGCGTCCAGCGTGGCACGTATCCTCGTTCTCTTCGAGATAAGGGGATGATTTCCAGCGCGGGCCATTAAGTCGAAAATTCATTATAGTAAGTATAAACCTTTGATCCTTAGAGTAAACCTTTCGTATAAAATGCAAAGATGTAACCGTTCTGCGGAATCTTTGCAAGTTCTCAGCCAAGTAGATTAGCTTTTAATGCCAAGATTTTTTTTTATTTATGTAAGGTAAAGACTTCGCTGCGTCTCAGGTGATTTGGATTCCCGCTCCGCC
>NC_051414.1:24027375-24027455 GCF_015228065.2 Penaeus monodon
TTAAGTCGCAACGAAAAGGAGGAAAAGGTGCGGGAAGAGGGTGTGAAATATACATTACCTATTGTGTTTATGGTACGTTG
>NC_051414.1:24028788-24028920 GCF_015228065.2 Penaeus monodon
GTTTTAAGGGGGGGGAAAAGGGGAGAGGGGGGGGGGTTTTGGGGGGTGGGGGGGGGAGGAAGGGGGGAAAGGGGGGTGGGGGGGGGAGGGGGTCCGGAAATTTGGCGGGAGGGTTTAAATGGAAAAGGGGTG
>NC_051414.1:24029164-24029704 GCF_015228065.2 Penaeus monodon
GGGAAAAAAGGGGGAAAAAAAAAAAGGGAAAAAAAGGGGGGGGGGAAAAGGGGGGGGAAAAAAAAAAAAAAAGGGGGGAGGGGAGGGAGAGGAGAGGGGGAGAGGGGGGGCGGGGGGGGGGGGGGGGGGGGGGAAAAGGGGGGAGAGGGGAGGGGGGAGGGGGAAAAGGGGGGAGGGGGGGAAAAAGGGAGAAGAGGGGGGAAAAAAGGGGGGAAAGGGGGAAAAGGGGGGGAAAAAAAAAAAAAAGGGAAAACGAAGGGGGGGGGGGGGGAAAAAAAGCGAAGGACAAAAAAAAAAGTTGGGGCCCGTAGGGGGGAACCCAAGGCCCCCCCAAAAGACCCGAAAGTTTTAAAATTTTAAAACCTTTTTAGGAGAAAACCCGAGAAAATTTTTTTTTCTTAATTTTTAAAAAAAACCGTTATTTTTTAAAAGGGGAATTTTTTCCCCCAAAAAAAAAAAAAAGAAGAACCCCAGGAAAAAAACCCCAAAAAAGGGGACCCCAAAAACCAAAAAAAGGGAGGGGAAAAAAAAAAAGGGGGG
>NC_051414.1:24030115-24030195 GCF_015228065.2 Penaeus monodon
TTTTTTTCCCCCTTTTTTCCCCCGGGGCGGACAAAAAATTTAAAGGGTTTTTTCTTGAGGTCTGCTTTGGGTTAAGGGAA
>NC_051414.1:24030250-24030612 GCF_015228065.2 Penaeus monodon
GTTTAAATTTTTGGGCCCTTTTATTTTGTGGTGGGGGTTTTGGGGCTGGTGGGTGTGTTTGGGGTAAAATGTTTTTTATGGGGTTTTGGGGGGGAAAAGAAAAAAAGGGGGGGGAAGTTTTTGGGTTTTTGGTTTAATTCTGTGGGGGGGGAGGGAGGGGGGAGTTGGGGGTTTTGGGGGTGCCCGGAAACCGGGAAGTTTAAAATGGGGTGGAAGGGGGAGTAAAAAAAAAAAAAATTTTTTTTTTTTTCCCCCCCCCCCCCCTTTTTTTTTCTCCCCCCTTTTTTTTTTTGCCCCTTTTCCTTTTTGTTTGTTCCCCTTCCCGGGCCCCGGTTTTGGGGCCCCCCCTTTTTTTTTTTTTT
>NC_051414.1:24030713-24031101 GCF_015228065.2 Penaeus monodon
CCCCCCCCCCCCCCCTTTTTTTTTTTTTTTCCCCCCCCCAACTTATGTCTTTTACCCGTTATCCATTTTTGTGCGTGTGGGTGCGTGCTGGTGTGCGGGTTACGGGACTGTAAAAAACTCGAATTTCAAAACATCATGCATTCCCTATTGCACTTACGAGCAAAACGAAACAAAGAGACAAAGGAAGAAGTCAAGCATTATAGCTCATGAGTTACCGTCGGCTTCTACATGTCTGTCGGAGAAATGAGAGAGGCGAGGCAAGAGGCAGAGTTGGCGGAAGTTTCGCTTTGGTGCCACGGAAGACCAGGGACAGTTTCAGGATGATGGCGGTGTGTATATTGCGTGCGCATGTACAGTACGTGCAGCACTTTGCCCCCCCTTCCTTTTC
>NC_051414.1:24031555-24031791 GCF_015228065.2 Penaeus monodon
AGTCAGGGAATTAATCGGTGTTTGTTTTCTTCCTCTCCTACGCAAATAGCTCAACACACGAGGATGCGCGTAAGAGAACAATGAAGGTACCAGTTTTAGAGGAGTCACGGGACCCCCATGGTTTTTGTACGGCGTCCCGGTGGGCGGGCGGCACAAAGAGAGATGGAAACTTGATTAGTCTGCATGTTTTGTCTCTTATTGTTTTCTATGATGAAATTTGTACTTTACCTTCCTTT
>NC_051414.1:24031963-24032619 GCF_015228065.2 Penaeus monodon
ATGAAAATTGGGACACCGAGAGTTTTTGGAAAAATCCCGGAAAAAACGACGGTCTGATGATACACTTCTGACCTTCACTGTTTCTTTATTCATTGATTTTTCCCAAAAACTGCAATGCAAACACAAAATTTTCATTTTAAATACAAACTACACCCCCCCATTTAATAATACAAAACCGCAATACTAGAAGTTAAAACAATAAAAAACTCTATATACAAGTCTTTTTCCCGGGTTTGCCCCGCGCCCCGGATGCGGGTGAGCGGCTGCCTTCGCTGCGTGCCCCCTGCTGGTACCCCATTGCTGTACCCTTTCCCGGGGGGATTAACCATTTGCAAAAAGGCACGTGTTTGGGGATCAAGGAGGGGGGGGCACCAAATACCTAAAGATACATGATATGAAAAATACTAAAATTAAAAAAATTCAGATTTATCCGGAACACACCATTTTTTCTCTGCTGATGCACCTACACGGGCGAATATTTCGGGGAAGCTGAAGTGGACTCTTCCAGCTAGGTCGAATATTTCAGTGAGCGATTTTCGCAAATATTTTGTTAAAAAACATGTTAATTTAGGGGGAAGCTGAATCGATCATCAGTGGAAAAGTTACTCTTCGCAAGACTGAAAAACGCCCCATTTAAAAGCTGAAATTTTGTAAAA
>NC_051414.1:24032648-24033508 GCF_015228065.2 Penaeus monodon
GAAATTCGATGGCTAAAATTTTGTGTGGTTTATTATGTTTATATTTTGAATTACACATATATGGGGCACCAAAACCTCCGATCCTGGGATAGCTCTTGCTCCCTAACCTCCCCTTCCCTACGCTGACCTCTCCAAGCTGCCTCCGCGTTGGCTCGACTGCGCCTGCCTCCCCAGACTGTCTAGTCGTCACGGTTGTGGCGATCTTGGCCGGCGGCCGCGGCAGGAGCTTCATGAAGCTGGTTTCGTGGCGCGCGTCGGGCCCCGCCACGGTCAGCTGTTATCAGCACTCGGCCTTTTCTTACCGAGACGGCCTTCCTCATCTGCTCCCCCATCTTCTGGAGCTGATTATCACGACTCCCATCGGACTTCTGCTTCTGCAATGTCATTCGGCAAGGGCTCCTGCCTTTCCTCGCGTCTTCGAGAGGACCTCGCAGGAGGCGAGCGTCCCCCCGGGCGACGGCGTGCTGGTCGCCATCGATAGCCACGCAGCCGCACTTTGCTGACTAGCCGTCCTCCGTCTCCACATTGTAGCCTTTGTGGCTTGCTTCTTCTTCGTGGGCTGCTGAAGCTCGGGCACGCGGCCCAGGAGCTCCTCGCCGGCATGGTGTCGAACCCCTCGAGTGAGTTCTTGGCAATGACTTGGGTATAAGCTGCTGTGTCTTCATTTTCAACAAGCTGCTGTACTTGGTTTCCCAGAGGAATAGACAAGCGCCAAAGACCTTGATGGATCTTTATGCATGTGAATGTGTGTAGTCGCGCTTATGCATGTGTGTGGCTGTGTCCTTCTGGGAGCTTGTGGGTTGAGGCAACTAGGTATGACATGATGAGGCACTCTCGACCATCTCGAAACGTCACGTTTA
>NC_051414.1:24033867-24034827 GCF_015228065.2 Penaeus monodon
CCGAGGTACGGATACATCACATTCCCCTTTAGATGTGCGCCATCCCCGGCGCCGGCGACCGACCCCGCGCGCGTACGCGCTGCGTCCCCGGGTGTAGTTGTCTTCCTCTCGTGCCCCGGGGTGAGCGTAATCAATGGTTGCCATGGTAACGCGACGCTCGACCCCGCTTACCTTCGTTACATTTGCCTCGTTACGTAATGAACCACGTGCGATAAGTGTCGGCTGACATCTGCCCTCACGTGGGGAAGGGCGAATGACGGCTTGGCATGGGTTACCTCTTGCTGTTGAAATGTGTCTTTGTTTACGTTGAAGTTGACTGGACGTGGCTGGATCTGACTGAATGACTCGGGTCGACTGGATTCCTACTTGTTGCTCTGGCACTCAGCATTGTCAGCTGTGGATGCCACCTGTTGATTCTATGCGCAGTGTTGCCAATGTGACCGCTTGATGGCTGGGATTCAGTGTTGCCAGCTGGGAGATCCACCTGTTGCTCCTCTCCCCGTCTTTTCAAAGATCTCTCTCCGCGATCTAACATGCGCCAGTAAGCTCAAGAATTATATCAATTCACTCCACAAGCATTGCTGCGCGTCCCGAGCACGCCATTCCACTCTATGCAACATTAACAGCTGCAGTTCCCAGCTGTTGCCTCTAAGTGCCGCTGCATCGACCCTGACCCAACTATTTCCCTTGCATATTACGCAACCAGTCACCTGTAACACCTGCAGCTCGCGGAAGTTGCACAATGGAAAAACATTATTTTCTTTCATTATACATGGAAACAGTCATTGTACAGACTTACATACTACAAAATGACAGCCACTGTGCATATTGCAATATTGGTTGACAAAAGGAATCAACTTTGGGATAAAATGAGACAGTAAATGTTATTGCATTCCGGTTTTAAACCTTACGGTAGATTGCCCATTTGTTTATTTCATAAAGCTACTGAGTTTAGCTTTA
>NC_051414.1:24034928-24035094 GCF_015228065.2 Penaeus monodon
AATCTAGAGCAACCAACTTCAATAAAGAGCAAAGAGCATTCTCCTCCGAAAGCATATATGTACAGAGTGTTGGACGTGGACATAATACGAAGTTTTAATGAACAGATTCAACCAAGCAAATAATAACCTGTGTGTTCCTGTTAATCATAATTATGTGGGAACGGAC
>NC_051414.1:24035772-24035901 GCF_015228065.2 Penaeus monodon
CATAACTTTGCTCCCTTAGGTCGTGGCTGTACGTAAGGTCGGAGCAGGTAGCCGCAGGGCCTCCGACACATGATGTTGTCACTGCCACCTTTTCCAGGAATTGCTGAGAGGATGGGGAGATAACAGCCA
>NC_051414.1:24037596-24037937 GCF_015228065.2 Penaeus monodon
TATATGTATCCACAGTCGCCTATATGAAAAGGAGGGTCCCGGGGGAGCGGCCCCGCCGAGCCGCAGATAGCAGCGTCCGCGTAATAATGGAGGCGCCTCAAGGGCAGGTGAACATCGAGGGCAGGCGAGACATTTGAAGGCCGCCCACACAGGAGGGGCCTGCGCTGAATATCTCCTTGCGTGGGCGGTCCCAGATTTTTCGCTCGGGAAAGTAGGTCGCGTGTGACGTCACCGAATGTGTTGGTGATGGGTTAGGGTGGGCCTGCGGGTGGCAAGGGGTGGGTAGGGGGTGGGCGTGCGGGTAGGGTGAAGATGGGGGTCAAGATCTAAAGGATTAGTGG
>NC_051414.1:24037992-24038081 GCF_015228065.2 Penaeus monodon
AATTTTGGATAAATGTTATAGGGTGAAGAGGACACTTTCCACCTCGACGCTTTTTTGGGAACACGAAAACTGCCTCCTCCCCCCCCCCC
>NC_051414.1:24039061-24039205 GCF_015228065.2 Penaeus monodon
ACCCACCAATCACCATCCAGGGAATACAAAATTTCTCCCAGGTTCCTCCCATACGAAAATCAGCACCTGGTCCGGAGATGATAATACCGGGTCGATGGTCTGTGTGAGAAGCGGCCGGTAGGTGGGTGGAGGGGGACTGGAGGA
>NC_051414.1:24039586-24039697 GCF_015228065.2 Penaeus monodon
CAGCCCAAACTCTGTCCCTTTGACCTTCAACAAAGAAAACAAAAACAAACAAGTCCGCAAATAGTCGACTAACTCTTGATGAATCCTGGCCCTTTGACTTAAATGACGTCG
>NC_051414.1:24040343-24040546 GCF_015228065.2 Penaeus monodon
CATTGGGCAAAAGGCAACTCCATTAGAAACAATTAAACGAGCGCACGCCATTCTCTCCCTTCTGCCGAAGAACGTAAGGTATGAAATGCTCGACGTACGTACAGCCCTTCCTTCCCTCTCTCCTGCACAGCGTAAACTACAATTTGAAGACAATTGGCACAGTGCCGAATCAAGCCGCTCTCATATTTCTTCTGCGAAAAGTA
>NC_051414.1:24040927-24042977 GCF_015228065.2 Penaeus monodon
CTTTCCTATAGCATCTAACAAAACAACCTAGCTTAGCACTGAATAAATGATTCCTTTTGTGTACCTCATATTCCCTTTTCTCTTATCAGCTTTCGATATCTTAACATCCTCACGATTAGGTAAACAACTTCAGAATATTTTTGCAACACGAATATAATATTGACAAGGTCTTTCGGTACATTTTCCTTATATGTTGCATATTTGCTTGAAGTACTTTTTTTTCTCTCGCTATTAGCTAATAATTAACTAATCAATTAAAACATCGATTTTGCTTTGTGTTGGGAACTCAAGGGTAATATAAATTTCCAGTTAATCAGGAAACCAGTTTTTAAGACCTGGAAAAGTTTATAACCCTTTCAGGATCTACTCACATCTTAACGCTTATCATTCTAACAATTTTTGTTTGTGTTTAGTTATTATTTCACTGGCTTTATTTTTTTTTTTTCTAGGTAAAGGGAAAGTCGTTGCATAATCTGTATTTTCTCTGAAGAAAGTGCAAAAGTAGAATGATAATATATAAAGTATAATAAACATGTGATGTTCTGGTCTTTATGGCAACAAAGAACATTTGAAGATGTGAAACCAAAGAAAATATGGAAAATAGAATTTAAGTATTGCCGGTTGTGAAACTAGCAAAGATCATCTAAAGGTCTTTCAAAATAGCAAAGGTCATTTCACTTTCTTTGAGAACAGCACCAAAGATCGTTTCAGTTACTTAAAAAAAAAAGGCTCTGAACAGGATATGAAACCCACCAGTTCCGTTGAATACGAGAAAAACTATTTCAGTTTCTTTGAACACGCTAAAGACCATTAAAAGGTTCTTAGAAAGCAGCAAAGTTCCGCTCCTTTTCAGGCACCTTGCATCACACCTCACCTGCGCCCGACGAGGACTCAGGTAAGACCGACGGCAACATCTCTCCTCAAGTAACGGCCGCTTTTCTTATATTTCTTCTCTCTTCTTGGCTCACATTTACGCTCAAGGACGACGATCGCAACCGAACGACAACTCTGCTACGAGCGCCACCAGGAAAACGACCTCACAGACAGGACCGCACGGGGGGAAATCGTCGGGTGAAAAGAAAGAACTTTTCACGCTCGCACGGGATTTAGCGGTGACGGGAGCGCGACAGACACTCACGCACCCGGCGACTCCACTGCGGCTTATGGGGAGAGGGGGAAGGGGGAGCGGCGGAGGGGATGGCAAGGGGGCGAGAGGGGTAGGGGGAAGGGGATGGAGGGATAGGGGCGGGGAGAGAGGGGTAGGGGGAAGGGGAGGGAGGGATAGGGGGAAGGGGAAGGAGGGATAGGGGCGGGGAGAGAGGGGGAAGGGATGGGGGAAGGGGGTAGGGTTATGGGGAGGGGAGGGAGAGAGAGGGGCAGAGTAGGAGAGGGAGGGGGAGGGGTTGGGTAGGAGGAGGGAGAGAGGGGTTGGGGTATGGGGGAAGAAGAGGGGATAGGAGGACAGGGATAGTGGGTGTAACAGGGAGGATGAGAGATGGGAGAACAGAAGGGGAAGTAATAGGAGGAATAGAGGGGGGAGAAACAGGGGGATAGGCAGATGCATGTGGGAGCAAGAGATAGAGGGAAAGGGAGAGGGCGACGTCTAACAGTGGGCGGATGGCAGGGGGTAGGAAGAGGGGATATGAGGGAGAAGGGAGGAGACTGAGGGGAAAGGGGAGGAAACTGAAAGGGGGGGAGGAACTGAGGGGGAGGGGACTGAAGGGGAGAAGGGAGGAGACTGAAGGGGAGAAGGGGAGGAGACTAA
Organism: Penaeus monodon; assembly: GCF_015228065.2. Lineage (NCBI taxonomy): Eukaryota > Metazoa > Arthropoda > Malacostraca > Decapoda > Penaeidae > Penaeus > Penaeus monodon. The sequence continues at coordinate 24,042,693 of NC_051414.1, forward strand.
AGGGGGAAAAGGGAGGAGAGAAGGGGAGGGGGGGAGGAAACTAAAGGGGAGAAGGGGGGACTAAAGGGGGAGAAGGGGGGGGAAAACTGAAGGGGAGAGGGGGGAGGACAAAGGGGGGAAAAGGGAGGAGACTGAAAGGGAACAGGTCGCGATAGGGGTTGGAAATGATGTAGTGCGAGGTCACTTGGCTGACATCAAGGTCACGGCGACAAGGGAGGGCGAGAGGCGGGGAGGTGAGGGCGACGCGAGGCCATAATGAGCTTTGGTGGTGTTTGTTCTGAGGTG
>NC_051414.1:24043850-24044176 GCF_015228065.2 Penaeus monodon
GGGGTTCCCCAGGGGGAAAATAATGAGAGGGAAAACGAAGGGAAGATTGAGGAGAACGGAGGGGGAAAGGAATGAGGAAGAAGGGGGGGAAAGGAAAGAGGGAAAAATGGAGGGGAAAAAGGAATGAGGAAAATGGAGGGGAAAGGAATGAGGAAGAAGGGAGGGGAAAAGGGAAAGAGGAAAAAACGGGGGGGGAAAGGGAAAGAGGGAAGGGAAAGGAGGGGAAAGGAAAAGAGGAAGAAAAAGGAGGGGAAAGGAAGGGGGAAAAATGGAAAGGGGGAAGGAAGAGGGGAAAAATGGAGGGGGAAAAGGGAAAGAGGAAGAAA
>NC_051414.1:24045147-24045901 GCF_015228065.2 Penaeus monodon
AGACAGCAAGTTACATGAACTGACCCAATATCTGCAAGACCTAAACCTGACAGCCACGAAAAACCCCCCCCCCTTTTTTTGGGAAAACTTTTGTACTGAGTTTTTCTGGACGTTTTTTTTTCGTTTACGTGCCAAACAAAGGGATAAGGAGGAGGTTGCCCAAGGGCTTCGCCGCTTTGTACATACAACGCACTAGTGTAAAAATTCTTAGTTTTCCATTTTCTTCTTTTCCACAAGGAGGCTTTCGTTGGTCTCTGCTGTGGGATATATATTCGAATAAGCTGCTAGACCCTGTGCCAGAATTATTTGACAATTCAAACGGTTGTACAATATTCTAATCTTCCGGCAAACAACAGAAAGTTGACGGTTGGAAGTGTGTTATAGCAACGGCTAACGAGCAACACTGCCTGGGGATAATAAACACTCGGGCCCCACGGAAACCCAAAAACGAAGTCACAAAGACATCCTTAGGTTTGGGGATTAAAGTTTAGGGGGATGAATTCTGATTACATCCAGGAACTTCCCGAGGATTGGGAGCAGCTTTGCGCTCCCACGCTGCAAAAAGGGTAATGATTTTGCGACCACAGATCTGTATTTCAATGAACAATTCAGACCGCATCATTTCGGCTGCTCTATGTATTTTCCCGAAAACTTCGGGAAAAAATTCTTGATGAAACCTTTAAACTAAGGTGATAATACCAATATACATCACGAGAAATCAAGCTGTCAGCGAAGTCACTGTGAAGGCACCAAC
>NC_051414.1:24046118-24046242 GCF_015228065.2 Penaeus monodon
TCCTGGATTTCCCTACACCACTGACCACCCCCATTCCACTTCACTCCTCTATGGGGCCAAGTTGCTGTTTCTTGATCGCCCCACTATTTTTTTGGGAGAGTATAAAGTTTGCATATACATACCC
>NC_051414.1:24046622-24046943 GCF_015228065.2 Penaeus monodon
TGAAAAGTACTATAAAGATGTGAAAAGAGAAATGCCGATGAGGGGAAAATTACAACGGAAGAACTGTTAAGTGAGAAGTGTCAGAAGGAGATAGTAAAGAATATAACAAATAAAGACAAAGGAAAGGAAAGAGAACAAAAGAAAATAGTTCAACGAAGAAAAGGGGATGAAGGGTGTAGAAAAGATAACAATAAAGAAAATGCATCAAGGAATAGAGATCGATGAAATGAAAAATGAAAGAAAATGAAAACGAATTCTCCTTCCTTTTCGTTATCAATTTACAGCAAATATTAGTTCATCCATCGTTATCCAATTTTCATG
>NC_051414.1:24046976-24047706 GCF_015228065.2 Penaeus monodon
TTCAGTTCAGCATTTCGTCATCCACGAACACCCTATATTCACCAATCATTAAAACAAACACTGGTAATGAATACTGGAGTAAAGTATTTAATTAGCCAGCGTTCGATACTCCTGCTCTGCCTTCATTCCTACCCTCTCCCTTCCCCTCTCTTACCCCTTTCCTCCCCTCCCTCCCCCTCTCTTACCGCTTTCCTCCCCTCCCTCCCCCTCTCTTACCCCTTTCCTCCCCTCCCTTCCCCTCTCTTACCCCTTTCCTCCCCTCCCTCCCCCTCTCTTACCGCTTTCTCCCCTCCTCCCCTCTCTTACCCTTCCTCCCTCCCTCCCCCCTCTCCCCCTTTCCTCCCCCTTATTTCCTTCCCCCCTCTATTCTTTTTTATCTGTTATTAACAATTTGCATCTAGGCGCATTTGTTACTTTTTTTCCTTTTCTTAACAAGAATTTTTTTTTTATTATTTTTACCTGCGTCTATCTTTACCTATTCTTTGTTCTACTGTTTATATGTTTGTGTATGCGTTTGTCTGTCTGTTAGTATTGTTATCTTCTTACTCTCCCTCCCTATTCTTCCCTCTTCCTCTTTCCCATTCCCCGCTCTCTCTCCCTTTCTCCTTCTTTCCCCCTCTGTCTCCAACTCTCTTTCTCTTTTTCTCCTCTCTTCCTTTCTCCCTTTTCCCACTCTTTCCACTTCTCTTTCTCTCTCTCCCCCTTCCCGTTGTCTCTCGCTCTCCCACTT
>NC_051414.1:24047963-24048198 GCF_015228065.2 Penaeus monodon
ACGTTCTATCATCCTCTTTATCATAATTTCCCATTCTTACCATCTCGCCTTCCCTCACCGCGACGCATTTCTCGCCGCAAGCCTTTGATCCATGAGACTAAGGAGGCCGATCGAATAGGGAAATGTACCTGTAGGCCGTGAGACAGTAATGGGCTCCTTTGTGTGCGTACAAAATGCGCTATTAATTATGAGATCTTGAAGGGGCGCACAAGAGTCCGGCCCTGTTCACACAATC
>NC_051414.1:24048764-24048967 GCF_015228065.2 Penaeus monodon
TTCGTAGTTCCTCCTAACGAACGTTTTTGCATCAGTTGAAGGACGCAAGGAATCAAGAACCGCAGATTCCGGGTGAGAGGGGAGAGGGAAATTACCATGTCTGGGGCCTTTAATTGACGCATTTGATGGCTAATTACCTCATTATGATCAGGTAGGGCTTTCATGTTTTTGCATTCTGCTTTATCTGGTTACATTTTTTAAAA
>NC_051414.1:24048994-24049164 GCF_015228065.2 Penaeus monodon
GATCTGATAGACAGCCAGCTTGGCGCATTTATCAGCTTAGACATTCGTTTTCTTGTTGGTTACCTGCGAATTAGTGCACACTTTTATGCCTTTAGAAATGTGTTTAAAAGGAGAGAGATGAACGGAAGGTCTAGGATTAAATTCTGTCTCTGTATGTCTCTTTTCTGCTT
>NC_051414.1:24049466-24049815 GCF_015228065.2 Penaeus monodon
AATTGCATCCTGATCTCGATCCAGACATCAATGAAACGAGAAATCCAATAAATAGTTCAATCTCTTCCAGCACAACCAAAAATAACTCCAGGTAAAAGTAACAGAACCCAGATCAAAGACTCTATTGATGCGGTCTTGTTGCATCTGCCCGGAAGTCCAATTAGTTGCCTTTATTTGTCCTGGTTAAAGGATCTGAATCGCCATATCGATAAAAAAAAAAAAAAACGTAAAATTCATCCTACGTAAAATATCGCACATTAATTAATAATAATATCATCAGATCACCAAAGGATGAAAAGGCTCAAATTCAGACAAACAAAGGAAGTTTAAATGCCATTTATCTTCACCG
>NC_051414.1:24049997-24050099 GCF_015228065.2 Penaeus monodon
GGGAAGAATAGAGGGGAAAAAAAGGGGGAGGAGAAAGAAGGAGAAAAGGGAAAAAAGAAGGGGAAAGAAAAAGGAAAGAGAAAAAAGGGGAGAAAAAGGGGA
>NC_051414.1:24050725-24050965 GCF_015228065.2 Penaeus monodon
GAACCCCTAAAGTCAAAAAAGGGGGGGTTCGAGCGCACACAATTTACCCGCCCAGGAAATGTGAAAGAGGAAGCAAAGACGGAACCATCTTGTAATCACCAATTCTTATTCACACGAGCCTCTCATTATCCTAATTTTTTAAATCGATTTGATTATCGCCCCTCGCCTCCCCCCCCCCCTTATGTATAGCGTTAAAGGTCAAGCAAAAAAGATTACCTCGTGCGTTTTTGCGCGGGTGAG
>NC_051414.1:24051840-24052061 GCF_015228065.2 Penaeus monodon
AGAGGAATATTTCAAATTGCACGTCCTTGGGTCAGGCCAATCACGTATTTGACTTTCAAGTAGTTCGGTTGCAGAAAACGACCCACACAGATTGCAAATTGGAGGATGGCAGAGAGCAGACGAGAGCAGACATGTGCGGGGGGAAAAATGATAATTCTTGTGAGATGGGAGAGGAAACGAGACATGGCGATATGTTGCAAGATTTTACTGATAAGATTTTT
>NC_051414.1:24052790-24053332 GCF_015228065.2 Penaeus monodon
ATCCAAGCATTTGCCTCCGGAGTACGAATGAAAAGGACTTACACGTAAAAGGTCACGGAGTTCAAAGAGAGGTCAAAGAGTGAACCAAGCGATCCCCAAAGAAGTCAAGAGGTTACGTGAAATCGCAAAAAAAAACAAAAAAACGTAATGAATAGGACATAGTTGAAAGTAATTTGGGAAAAGAGAGGTTACTGTATAATATGTCGATGGAGGCAGATCCAGGCAAATTTGCTCTTAGTCTCACACAAAAAACAGGCGTATTGGAAGCAAGATAAAAAAAACTACGGTCTGATTGCGCAATGAAAAGTCTTTTCATATTGCACCTGGATATTATTCTTTCATGGCAATGACGGTGATTACTGTAAGCTATAGAGCCAAATTAATTTCAGCGAAGAATGATTTTGCAACAAATGTTCGTGCAGCGCAGGGATTGAAATACGAGATAATATATTTTCTAACTAATGTTGTGGATAACAACGGTTAGTACAGAGACAACGGTTAATACAAATAAAAGCCATATGACTTTATGTAATCAGGTATGT
>NC_051414.1:24053895-24054417 GCF_015228065.2 Penaeus monodon
CGCGACACTGGGGAAAAAGTTACAAGAGTAAAAAAGGTCAACCTTCGCTGCCACGAACCCCGCGCACTTACCCCCGTGCTCGACGAAGGGCCGCTGCGACACCTCGACCGGATCTGAAGGAGAGAAGGCAGACCCTGAGACAGCAGGTAAAGAGGTAATCGAAGCCGGAGGCGTGGTGTAAGGGGGCTGACAGAGTAACTTGTTTGCACTAGTAGTTAGTTCTCTGCATTTATATGCAAATTAGCCTATTTGTAACGTGTTTGTACTTATTTGTAAATTATTTGTACTCTTGGTCAATTATCTGTACTATCTGTAAACTCTCTGTACTATTTGTAAATGATCTGTGCTGTCTGTTACATCTTTGTGCTTTATTTATTTGTAATACTCGCGAAGGGGAGAGAGGGAAGGGGAGGGATTAAGAGAAGGGGAAGGAAACGTATACCGAAGGTAAGAGTAGGAATAAAGGTGACAGAGGATGACCGTAGTTGTTTAAACTGTTGTAAAGATGGAGAGATAAGAGAG
>NC_051414.1:24054566-24054869 GCF_015228065.2 Penaeus monodon
AAATAAAAAAATATATTATTGGAGGATAAAACAATAGACAATGTAGATATAAAAGATAAATAAAAACTGAAAGGGAATGAAAACGGAATACATTACTGGGATAACTTCCGCATTCTGTCTACATATGTTAATAACAGGAAGGTCTTTTATGTAAAAAAAAAAACAGAAAAAAACTTGCTCACGTAACACGAGCAATCACAGAGGTACGGAAGGTAAAAAAAGAGAGAGTGAGAGAGTCCCTTTCCGTTGGAAAAAAAGAGTGAGTCAATTTTCAAGAAAAAAAAAAAAAATAATAATAATGGT
>NC_051414.1:24055759-24056032 GCF_015228065.2 Penaeus monodon
CACCTCGGGGCACGGCCTTGAGTATAAGGGGGGAGGGAACCGCACTCATTAGAGGCCAGAACCGAAGGAGGGAAAAACAGAACAATGGTTAAGAAAATATTAATACAAAATTATTCCATAAAGTGAGAGAAAAATCGGCGAGAAAGAAAAATAATGTAAAAAATTAAACAAACATAAATGATACAAACAATACAATAAAGAGAGACGAGGGGAAGAGACACAAAGTAAAATCAATAAGAGTAAAAGCCAAATCCTGTAATGAATATCCGCGTA
>NC_051414.1:24056070-24056441 GCF_015228065.2 Penaeus monodon
CTAAAGAAGGGGAGAATGAGAAAAGGTGTAACGTAGTCACGAGAGAAAAACACACACAAAAATATACTGTTTTGTTGGTTTGTTGTTCCCCTCCGTGTAAATGTAAACTACCCAGTAGAATATTGCGCATCGTGCTGTTGCTTTGTTTTATCATGTCCCGGATCAAAAGCCGCGTAATTTGATAGTGAAAAAAAAAACAAAAAACACGAAAAGGCTGATAGTGATGGACTTCCTCTCGCGGGGTAACTGCAGGCAATAAATTCATGGGATTTAACCATTTTTTATTCACGTCATGGTCAGGCCAGCGCCAGGGAGGAACACGTGCGGGAGGAGGGAGGAGCACGGGTGAGTGGAGGCCGACGCGGAAACCG
>NC_051414.1:24056839-24057121 GCF_015228065.2 Penaeus monodon
TGACTTGCTTCCTTTTTTCAGTAGTCTCTATCTACGTAAATTTCCCTCTGTTTCTCACTCCCAGTCTCCCATCTGTGCCTTGTCTCCAACATGACACCACCAAGGACGACCTCACGTGGGATGTGACACCACCAAGGACGACCTCACGTGGGACCTGACACCACCAAGGACGACCTCAAGGGTTGTTTGACATTCGGAGAATAATTGTCTTGTCCAAACTCCCGTCCCTGTCGACCTTGGGTGAGGACTTGTCTTCAAGAAGGAAATAATGGGCGACCTTAT
>NC_051414.1:24057622-24057727 GCF_015228065.2 Penaeus monodon
GACTAAGAGAAAAAGGGGAGAGAAAGAGGGGAAAATAGGGCTACGTCGACATCGTGACATGGAGAAGGGAGACGGGGACTGGAAATGGCAGAGGAGATGAGGGGA
>NC_051414.1:24057810-24058062 GCF_015228065.2 Penaeus monodon
ATATATATATGATTCCGGCATTGAAGAAAACAAGAGACAGAAAACTAAACCATTTTATTAAAGAATAAACAATTAAAACTACGTAAAAATGGGACAAAGACACAACACCAGAAAAAATATGAAAGCATAAAAAAATAACAATGCCATAAAAAAAATAATAAAAGAGAAACAGAGGAACGCAATTAGAAATGGTCAAGAATAAGGAGGCGGAGGAAACAGGTTGCGTTGATCGATAAACGTGTTAGGGGTAGT
>NC_051414.1:24058589-24058929 GCF_015228065.2 Penaeus monodon
CGGGTCAACTGCATGCAACATCGGAATCAAGGTAGTCTTTAACATAACACATTAACATAACGCACGCATTAACCACACTGAATCCACCAAAATTATAATCAAATATGAAAAAACGACGGTATGCAAATTAACCCGACACAGGTAAATCAACCAAAATGTATCTCCAACAGACGAATCCAAATGAAAAACTATTCCAAACTGACACTTAACGACTCAATTAAATCCCAAACGAGCAGCAACTGTGATGAGATATTTAAACAGGAAGAGGATAATTCCACGCGTGTTGGACCTGAAGCTGGATTAGTGTAGTTTGGTAGTTTAATCGATACTGATGTCTCAT
>NC_051414.1:24059073-24059453 GCF_015228065.2 Penaeus monodon
TTGTATGATAAACGGGCCGGTGTACAGAGAGGGGATAAGGGGGAACATATACGAAAGGGTGTATAAGGTTGGGATAAGCTGTAGAGGGTGGGGAAAGGTGGGGTATGAAAACGAGTTGCCTTAGCAATTGTTTGGGGGTAATTTCAGTAAAGGGGGTTTAGGACTTACTGGAAGGTGTAGGGAGGACGATAGTTAAAGTGAAGTAGTTCAAACGGGACAGGAAGAGCAAGGTGCAAGGGTACGCCGAACAGTGGGAAAAAGGTTGAACAACGATGAAGGAATTTTGAAAAGGATCAAGAAATTTGTGTGGGGGGTTTCTTTGCGGTTACGTTATTTTAAAATTATAAGGATAATTAAAGTGAAAACAAATCAGTCAAAGG
>NC_051414.1:24059693-24061064 GCF_015228065.2 Penaeus monodon
GTGAGACTATATTTGTTTAAATCCCTTTCGTCCCTCAGGATTAGTCAGACTAGTTCATATCCGGCTTAATATTAAACCCCTGTTCTCAGTAGCATGAGAAGATATTAAGTCAGAATGAACTCCATGAAAAAAAAAAAATCCGTAGAAGAAATTACAAATTCGTTTACTTCCTCTTCAGGAGTCATTCAAAGGGACCTGTTTCTTACCTGTGTCAATGTTGTCAACGAAGAATTGAGCAAAGGAGGTGTTCGAGGACTCTGTAGATTGCGCTAGGAGCGATTCGGTCGATGTTATGAGGCCTATTGCTGACGTCATGGCAGAACAGGTAGATGTATTGTTTACTTGTTTATTTTTTTTTTTGTCTGGTCTTTGTAATTTCTGTCTATATGATTTCGTGCGATAAATGTTCAGTGCGTTCTTTCAGTGTGCTTAAAGATTAAAAGAAGACACTCGGGTACGAAGCCTTAAGGGAAATAATAGTCATTTCCTTGACAGTGGAATTAACAAAATTTCGAAACTTTTTTTTCTGATTCTCTTTCTAACTCTCTCTCTTTTTCCTGCTTTCCTTTCGTCTGATCAAGTCTCGTAAATTGCGTCTGTCTCTCTCTCTCGCTTCCTGGTTGCAATATTCACAGCAGGCGCCTCGGCAGCGTCACTCGATCTTCAGTCCCGCTTCCCGCGTCGTCAGCAATGGCAGGCGACCGCCTCAACCCTCTGCCTCCTCCCCCCTCCCCCGCCGCAGGTCGTTCGCGAGCCACAGGTGGTTGCCGAACCCAGCTGGAAAATCGTGGCTTTTATCATCAATTCGCCTTTTGTGTATGTAGCCAGGCATTCACCAAGGTTGCCTATTGACTAACATGGAAAAGCACATCCTAGGTCGCTAGACGCCCCGCTGTCTGTGCGCAGGAGACTCGTTCAGATCTGGAATCAGAGAGAGACGGAAAAGTGTTGGTGAACGAATTGCGGGAAAGAGTCAGCATTTCTGTCTTTTTTAAGCCATAGATTGTCTTTATTCTATTTATCATAAAATTGTTGTTATAATTATCAGATAGAATATACATTATGTATTTTTTCCCTGTAACCTCTTCCGATTATATTTTGTTCGAATGACATAATGAAGAAAATGCTCGGAGAAAATTGCGAGTGTAATCAACAAAATTACTGAAGCAGTGAAATTACTGAATTCGGAACAAAGACTCAGGAACGAATATAGCGCAATTCAACTTCATATTCACAGCTGACACATTGATCTTGAATTCAATTATTTGGAACTTATTGTATTACCTTTTCAATTTGCAATACAAAAAAATGGCAGTTGTGCACTCACGATAACAGTGTTTACTCAGCTAATGCGAATTCAGTGGCAAACGA
>NC_051414.1:24061108-24061299 GCF_015228065.2 Penaeus monodon
AACAATACCGCTTATTTAATTGGTTGATGGCCGCTCCCCGTCCCCCTCACCACGGCCACTGTGAGAATAATCCGTGCATGAAACAAATCTATGTCGCGTTTGTTCCAGCCAATGCGCGTCCTCGGAGCTGAGGAGTTCGGACCAATCACAGTGCGCGATTCATTTGACTTGCCGGAAAAACATCGGGGGGG
>NC_051414.1:24061447-24061758 GCF_015228065.2 Penaeus monodon
GGGAAATGGGAACCATTAACCTTTATTTTCACCATACTGAACCCCAGTTAAGCTCAGCTACAACTCCTAACATCAGCTGGTAAGGTTTACGTCGAGGCGGAAAGGAAATGGCCCTCCCACCCCACATTTCGCTGGCAACTGTCCAGTACACGTTTCCCCTTCGTCCACGATCGAATATGGGTCAAAGAGGTGCAGTTATGATTTTAAGTATTGTATCACTGTATGATTTATTCAAGTGTCATTCGCTGCTGAAATTAAGTTTATTATGTCTAGCTTATATTTTCTTATTCAAATATGCACAGACTGATGTT
>NC_051414.1:24061786-24062683 GCF_015228065.2 Penaeus monodon
CATAGTCCTTTAGTGAACTTGCGGTTTTAAAATGTATTCGATTTTTTTTCTCTCTCTCTCTTCAAGGTAGTAATATACAGTAAGACATCTAATAATACCATACCAAATTTCAAACTAAATATAAGTAAAGGGTAGTCACCGTGTATCACCGCCATCTGCCGCTTAATATTCCCAACTAACGAGTGGTTCTCCGCCTTCCTTTGAATTCCTGCGCCCTTCGGGAGCTCCTGCACCAAGCTATATTTACGATGCCGAGTGAAGAAATAAATCAGCAGGAATCAGAATTTTATGACTATATTTTTCTTCTTTGTGTGCATTATTCTAGCTTGTACATTAGTCGACTACCATTGGGGGAGAGATTCATGACTGAAAGGTTTACGAGTTGAGAATGACTAGCAAGATTCGTAATGCTCAATAGGCCTCTAAAGGGATCCGGGAACCAGGATGTTGGGATACATACAGAGGGACAAGGTATGTTTCAGAAATCGTTTTAAGAAAATTGAAGTATATGTGTTCTCGGGAAGGAGACAGCACCAAACCAGAGCAAGAAACGGATTACGCAAGTCACCATGTTAAGAACCTGAAAGGAAAAAGTCTACGAGTGCATCTTCACGTGGCTTCGATGTTGGCATTCGTCGACAAGACTCGACTATGAAGGGGAAGTTTGCACACGCATTTACTGTCTTTTGCCTTTGCTGTTGGTCGTTGTGGCATATCCTGTACATTAGTTTCTAATGATATTAGTGATGTTTATACCCTATACAATTGGTCGTATAATTACAAGTAATACACCTACGACCGCTAATACCTTTTTTATTAATTTGTCAGACTGGTCCGAAGGGAGTTCGATCATATGTTCCGAAGAAGCCCGTCTGATGTTTCTTGAGTCAAAATTTG
>NC_051414.1:24063408-24063595 GCF_015228065.2 Penaeus monodon
CCGCCATCCTGGATAGTATTACAGCAGATTCTCCCCAGTCATCCTCCGTAATTAATTGAATGACATCGTAAATTGTAAAACTGACAGAGCTTTCAATGACTTTACCTAAAAAAATAAAAATAAAAGTTTTCCAGACCAAAAGATTTTCCATATCTGTAAGTAAAATTGTCAAAGCTATTTTAATGCC
>NC_051414.1:24063764-24064104 GCF_015228065.2 Penaeus monodon
TAGCTATACCCCTTCTCCTTACATACCTACACACCCGACCCTCCAACACACGCAATCGGTGCACTCTCCGTCAAGGAGACCAAGGCGTCCACCAATCATGAATAAAGGATGACCCCAACGCCGTGGGAACTTAAACCTGCGGCCATTGCTTGTCCAGTCGTTTCAGCGTAAAAGATTTTATCGAGAGGTTGACTACGTGAACCTCAGGCACCAAGATATACAAGAGGATTACGGAACGAGAGGTTGTCTGATGGAGCACTCAGGGAGATTGGTGTTCCTCGCAGCTACTCGGCCTGATCAAGGGGAAATCTTGCGGTTATAAGAATGTGTTGCAGTGGAG
>NC_051414.1:24064390-24064517 GCF_015228065.2 Penaeus monodon
TAATGTTCTTACGTGAAAACACGTAATCGAAGACAGGGTATTCCTCTGAGAAAACTAAATAGATCTGAGGTGGTTGTTCGTCTTTGTGGGTTTCCACTTTCATTAGTTAGTGTTATTTGAAATGCTG
>NC_051414.1:24064764-24065975 GCF_015228065.2 Penaeus monodon
TGGAGAATCCCAAAACGGCAGCCTTTCAGTGCGATTCAAAATTCAAAAACCCTGTTAGAGTAAAAGCTAATAAGCACTGAGGAAATTATATTCACAAGCAGATAAAAACAGCCAGAAGTATAAAAAAAAAAGCTAGGCTGTGCATCTTTTAAACATTGTTTGTGTATAAACTTGACTTGTGGACGTTGAAAGGCTTTTTATATGCTTGGCTGCTTGGTTTTATAAGTAGGTAAATACGTATGTGAGTTTTGTTACTTGTGTCTGCTGGTAAGGATGTAAATTTCGTTACTTGTGCCTGTAGGTATGTAAGTTCTGTCACTTGCATCTATTGGTACGTAAGTATGTTAGGTGTGTTACCTGTCTATGTATATATGTTCGTAGGTTGTTTACATGTGTAATTATGTAGGTAGTTTGTGTTACTGTTGTATGTGGCATGAGTGTGTTCGTTGTGTATGTGAAATGCGTATATATTTTGTGAACTGAGATTGTGTGCCTGTGAATCAGTCATACTTATTATTTATGCGTTGACTGCATTCAGAGTGTATTTACGATGTATATTTCTCCACTTTTTACATATATATATGGTTAGCTGGCTTGGCTGTGCACATCTCATTGACCAATATGTCCGTTACCACTGTCCGCCCCCATGTCACATATGGGCGCACCACTTTACATAAAACCCTAAACACACATATTTCTTTCCGAGTAATGCACATCAAAGATAACACCGACAAAAGACAATTCATGGAGATCCATCGATCCAGGGAAGCTGTGTGTGGGAAGATGAAAAGGTAATTGTGGTCTCGAAACATCAAAGCGGCTGATCCACTTACTCGGAAAAAAAAAAACACAAACCTCTCTGTGTGTACCTGCTGTACGTACACGTGCTGGACGTACATGTGTATAAGGTCTTCTTCTGCTTGAAATGTTATCAGTATAATATTGGGGATTTTGAGTAAGTTTAGATTTTATCGAGGAATAGGTATTACTCAGGGAACCAAAACTTCCGCCGTAAGTTGGAAGTTATTCTCCGCTTTCTCCTTCAGAAATCTACTTATTCTATCCCTGAAATGTTTCTTAATCTACCCTCATCTATTTAAGATATCTACTCATCGTACCCCTCAAATGTTATTAACCTACAGATATTATTGATAATATGTCAATTAGCGATGTGTGACTATAATATCAAAGGAATTTTTTTTCCTATAAGT
>NC_051414.1:24066069-24066353 GCF_015228065.2 Penaeus monodon
TTTTTTTTTTTACACGCATTCATTTCATACTTAAGCGGAACAGCTGCTACCCCAAGATAAAAGTAAAATGATCAGATATTGCCATTATCATGATGAAAATTGGAATTAATTAAAGATTGGTTTTTCCCCAGCTGGTGCCATTAGCGTATCGGATTTGAAGTAAACGATGTAATGTAATTGCCTAATGGAATTTGAGGGCATCGTCCGTGCTGAGGCTCGAATCACATTGTCACTTACACAAACTGGGAAAAAAGGCTAAATGGCAACCGACAGAACTGAATAGC
>NC_051414.1:24066393-24066530 GCF_015228065.2 Penaeus monodon
GGGGGGGGGGTGGAGAGTTGTTTTTTCTAAGTAGAGTGTAAATTATGGGTCAGTTTTCCAGAGTGTTTGCATTACCGAGAGGTAAAAATACATACACACACGAACATGACAGATATCGTGTCGGTATGTATGATGGC
>NC_051414.1:24066729-24067469 GCF_015228065.2 Penaeus monodon
CTATGTTCAACGTCCATGTTTTCTTAATCTTCAATTTCAGAAGCCAGACTGTTATCACAAATCCTTCAAGAACGCGCAGAAATCTTCCAATTCTCCCGTCATGGCTGTTCTGTCAGATACGCGATTGAGACGAGTTTCTGAGGTTGGAAATGAGTGATTGGAGCGTGTGGTAAATTACTGGGGCTTGGGACGAGTTATTGGAGCTTGAGACGAGTTGCTTAGGCCTGGGACGAGTTGCCGAGGTTTGAAACAAATTGCCAAGGCTTGAGACAAGTTGCTGAAGCCTGAGACAAGTTGCTTAAGATCTAGAACGAATCTTCATGGCTTGAGACAAATTGCTGAAGCCTGAGACAAGATGTTTAGACTTGAAATGAATTTGCCAAGGCTTGAGACAAGTTGCCTAGGCTGGGGATGAGCTGCGGAGCCTTGGCTTGAGATAAGTTGCCAAGGATCAAGTTAAGTTGCTGAGGTTTGAGTCAATTTGCCGAGATTTGACACGAACTATCACTGGAATATATCGTTTCGTCATTCATGTTTATGCAGGGTTGAAAAGCATCTTCAATTAACCGCATAAAAAAGACGTAGGAATATCTAACATCAACATGTCCTGTCGATAAAGCATGTACGGAAGTCGACCTAGTGTGAATTAATTACGAGCAATGGCGTCGGAGACATACGGACTTGCTCTGTTCGCCAAAATGAAAAATGAGCTTCTCTAATGTCCGCTGATAGCACTCGGT
>NC_051414.1:24068115-24068216 GCF_015228065.2 Penaeus monodon
CTTTCCTTCTGATGTCAAGTTGGATTCATGGAACAATTAGCACAGTCCATTCACTCGTCCTTCCCTTTATCTGGAGGACACTTTGGGCACCAGTTCAGAGC
>NC_051414.1:24068965-24069146 GCF_015228065.2 Penaeus monodon
CAGGATGTAAGATAACTATATTTAAAGAAAGGGACCTTTATTGGTTAAAACATCATCTCTCGTGAAAATATCCTAGCTGTTCATCTCTACAAGGTTCATGTCGTTGCAAATCACGCGGTCATTGCAATGCGACACTAATTAATTGTATGGAAGCGACCCTGATTGCATTTCAGAGAAAGGG
>NC_051414.1:24069736-24070106 GCF_015228065.2 Penaeus monodon
CATAATAAACATACAAATAAAACATTCTCAGTTCATTCATAGTTCTAACAACCATAAAAGCACTTTCAAATAGATTCCGTTCCACAACGTACTGTGGGTTTTATTCCAGCTTCTTTGTACTGAGCATGAAATATTCTGGTTGGTTGCTGCACATGCTTTGGTTGTCGTAACTGTCACTGTAAATCCTGACTTTGCAATATGATCCTGATTGCAAAGCTCATTCTCTTGGATGTTGCTACAAAGACAGCTCGTATTGCAGTGTTGAGAACATTCCTGCTATGATCTTTTGATTACATTTCCTCGTCAAACAGGAAGGTTTAGGGACAAAGAGGAGATAGTTCGAGAGAAAGATAGAATGAGGAAGTGAGTA
>NC_051414.1:24070541-24070791 GCF_015228065.2 Penaeus monodon
ACCCCCAATTACCTTGCTCTAATTAAATCAACCTCCATTCGGTAACTTTCCGAACACTTTCCAAAAATGGCGGGGAAAGGAAACTGCCTTAATCGGAAAACTTATAACAGCTGCTTACGTAAACGCTAATTATTTTATTATTTGTTTTACCAAGGTATCTGCATACTGACAGTCCTGTTGTATGAGTATATGAGGATCTTATTACAAATATATTTATAATTGATAACATATGAAGAGGGGAGAGAGAGTG
>NC_051414.1:24071390-24071461 GCF_015228065.2 Penaeus monodon
CGAGAGAGGAACTCGGGGTTCGAATAGGTGTCGAGAGAGGAAATAGGGAGTTCGAAATAGATGTCGAGAGA
>NC_051414.1:24071759-24071890 GCF_015228065.2 Penaeus monodon
ACTTCAGCGAGTGCGAATTTCGTAAGGATTCTGTCATTCGCATTACTGTAGCTCGGTTACCAGGGAATCTTATCATTTCTGCTCCACGTGGCAATACCGGCCAAGAAACGACGGCTCAGATAGGGAAATCG
>NC_051414.1:24071982-24072709 GCF_015228065.2 Penaeus monodon
CATACAATTTTTTAAATGAAAAAAGGGATGGTATGTATTAGACCAGGTGAACTGGTTGGATATTGAGTGTATTGAGTATCTCGCCTGATTTTTAACAACTATTCCAAAGCTATGTCAAGAATATCATTACTATACATATTGCGATACTACCGGGATTATCATGGTATTGCAGCGTTATTAACAGCGTAATTACGCAGAAGAGTGAGGTTTTCATTATTATTATCATACTAGATGAAGATTAACAAAGATGTTTTTTTTCCTATCGCTTCCTTAATTAATGTAATCAAACTAAACGCCACTACATTCTAGAGGAATATATTGACCCATTTTCGCATTCATCCTTGCCCTGCTACATTCACGCCCTCACCGCTAAGCCCTACGTCATTCCATTAACATCTTCTTCAATATATTCTCCTCTTTTGGCTCAGGAACACAAACAACACAGGAAAACAAAAGCTTGAAGGCGCCTGGTAAACAACTCTACGGACTGAGTACCCGCGTTTCACTGCTCCCGCAAACGTCAAGTCTTGGATGAATATGTCCGGAATAAGCCTCCATTATAAATTCAGATGCGCTGTATGGCTGTGAGGTGGGTTATGGCCCCACCTGTGTTTAAAGGTGGATTGGAGATGATGAATTCGTATGAAATTAAAAGTCTACTTAACTGGTTGTTTTTTGATATTTAATGTAGTATTCGCCTCAAATTCAAAGCAAAAAAAAAAATGGG
>NC_051414.1:24072809-24073132 GCF_015228065.2 Penaeus monodon
TCTTGATAGGACTAGTTTTCATTTGTGAAAAAGAGAAACTGAGTAATAGTGGGAATGTGTGTGAAAGGTGTATTAATGTATGCATAATTTCTTCTTTACAGCAGTCATCAGCATGGCAACTGTTGGTGTCAAAGCAGTTGATGTAATTGACTTTTTCCCGGATGTTGGTGATGACCTTAGTAAAGTTACATGGGGTCATGCCATCAATGACAAAGATTTGTTGCAAAATAGCATTGATAGTAAGTTGCAGAGTTAACATCTTGATATATCTTTAATTTACATTTGATATTTTTTATTTATTAAGTATCAAAGCAGTGTATTAA
>NC_051414.1:24074551-24074668 GCF_015228065.2 Penaeus monodon
CAAAAGGAAAATTTTTTTTTTTGGCCTCCCCTCTTATGAGCCGTTTGTTAAAATTTTTATTTTTCCCCTGTCTGCGAAAACATTTTTAACCCCAGCATTAAAATGTATATGTAAAGC
>NC_051414.1:24075084-24076234 GCF_015228065.2 Penaeus monodon
AAATCCTCTATTGATTTTCAATATTACTGAAGTAAACGACAAACACTAAAAAGAAAAATATTGAAAGAGAGAAGGTAAATATACGAAGGAAAATTATACGTCTACCTTTTTCCATCAGGTAATGAGCTGGAAATCGATGCAGTTTTTGTTGTTGTCACTAATTAGATCTGTAACTTCCTTAATTAGAATAATTCACCTGTCTTGGAGTCGAAATGGCGGGAGTCAGTTACGGGGAAAAATTATCCCTTTTTTTATATCACGAAATTAAACAGCAGCGTATCTGCGCATTTGAGTCTCTCACATCCATTTCATTCGCTAATGTAAAAAGAAAAAAAAATCGTGTAATTGCGCAACGACAGATTAGATGAGAAATTGAAATAGTTGCATTCTCTATGATACTTCACAATATCCGATCAGGCACGGTATTTGTTCACAGAAAATGATACGCATTCTCTCGGGGATATATTTAATCAGAAACATATTTATCCAACTCATGCTAGCTCTACAATCCCGTTTCAAACGCTGAACATGTTACATAGTTATACATCACATATATATAATGCAAAAGAACAGTATATAAATATTCCGTGGAAGATACATAAGTATATCTATATAGCACAAGACTTATATCGTTAAGGTGATAAGAAAGTTAGGAAAATTATCAGATAAGGGAAAGATATTTTTAGCCAGTTATTGTTATAGAGATAATACAATGCATAAGGAACGCATACACACCTCGATAAAAGAAAATCTGCAATATAACACAACATATTGCAACACCATCATAGAAAATGTATCGTATTTAAAAAAAAAAATGTATGTCGAATTTCATTTCAGTTAAATAACCCCTAAAATATTTCCATCACAGAAATTCACTAATTATATATTGCTATTGAATTATATCAGTTTTTTTAAATAGTAAAAAAGTGATCATATCTGCAGTGGCTATATAATGTTCGTTATATACACATTAATTCCAGATTCTGTATAATTTGTTGTACAGCCTTGACAAAGTCCGAATAATACACCAACGCTTAATCCTTTATCAATACCTGGGATTCAATTGCCATTCATCTTGCAATATTCAACATGCATATCCAGAAATATTTATTTTGTGCAGGGATATTTTAACATATCTGTTTGTGTATGT
>NC_051414.1:24076564-24076814 GCF_015228065.2 Penaeus monodon
TGTTGTGTGTCTTTTTGGGAGTGTCACAAAATAAAATCCTGCAATCAAATTCTTTTTTGGCTTTCATTCTTACCAAAACCATCTATGATAGCCATCTAAACAAAATTATTAAAGGATAAAACAAACGAGAATTAATAATAAACTCAGACAAAACAAAAATGTGTAGGAAGTGTAGCTGTATATATCAAACGCAAATTTCGATCACTGTGTTCATTTCTTTAAGAAATATACTGAACATTTCATCCTTACG
>NC_051414.1:24077046-24077111 GCF_015228065.2 Penaeus monodon
CCTTATACTGTACTGAATTAAGTTACTAATAATTTCTAATATCCAAGAAAGATTTATGAATGTAT
>NC_051414.1:24077541-24077726 GCF_015228065.2 Penaeus monodon
GAAGAAATAAGAGAAAAACTGAAGCAGGGAAAACCGTAACACTACTGAAGAATCTTTCCTATTACTTCACAATTCTTACTTTACATCTCACCAAAAGTATCCAGCTTTTTCTCCTATTCTTAAGCAACTCTCTTCCAAACCACAAGAAATAAGTATCACAAATTCTCTACAAACTCTATATAAAC
>NC_051414.1:24078270-24078578 GCF_015228065.2 Penaeus monodon
CTCTTCTTCACCTTCCTATCTACTCCCATCACCCCTTCCTCTCCCTCCTCTTCAAGGGAAAGTAATTGCATCTTTGCACATGCAAGTTGCTTTGCAGAACTGGAAGCGTTCCAGGCCCTCCTTGGTCTTCGTGTTGCACAGCCAGTCGTGGTAGGCGGCGTCCAGTTCCTTGCAATTGATCCACAGGTCGCCGTACGGGCAGGAATTCGTGCAGAGCTTCTTGGCCTTGCAGTGGCCGGGGCAGGCGGAGCACGGCGCCCCTCGCTCGTACGGCCTCGAGAGCGTGTGCATGTAGTTGCCCCTGTGGC
>NC_051414.1:24078611-24078804 GCF_015228065.2 Penaeus monodon
GGTGAGTTTATAAGGGTCTGTTCTTTAAGAAAATATTTTTATAGTATTATGATTCATTCAGATCATGTTTTGATTAAAGGGAACGTTTTGTGAAAGAAAGTAATGTAAGAAATGTAAGGGAAGCTATGTTCCAGTCATTCCAGTAACCTATAAATAGATGAAGAATAATGTCATATAAGAATACAAAGGCCAC
>NC_051414.1:24078841-24079936 GCF_015228065.2 Penaeus monodon
CGTAGACGAGCTTTTGGTACACAAAGCAATTACAGATAAACATAAAAGCAACAATGGGTCTCGTTCGATCCGTGGTCATCGCACCGAACGCACAACAGAGCTTCCGATATTCTCACCAGATCACATTATCCACGGTTTAATTAACTCCTCATTTCGCGCGCCAAAGAAAGCGAAGCCCGTAAATCCATCGCTGCTTCATTTGCACTAAATCTCCGTGAAATTAAGTTCCTACGTCATAGGATTCGTTCGCGATTTTTCCTTTTATTTTACGTTTAAGCTGATTATTTTGGTTGATCTTCCTCAGCAACAGATGGAACAGGTCACTGCTCTTGTCTCGGAACAAAGCTATTGCGAGAAGCCGGCCATAACCCGGAAGACGCTGGTCGATTGTCTTTTGTTTTGCTCTTTTTTCTGACGTCGAATGGCAGTACGTTACAAAATATAACATATCGGATACAATATCTAACTTTCCAGCAAATCACTTATAGAGATATGGGATTATCTGGATACTTTGTAGAGCTGAGATAATACTGACTGTATATGCAATCCAGAAAAAAAGGATACAAGAAATGACTAAGCAGAACAAACAAGAACATGAACATCTAAAAAAGCAAGACGAGAAAAATATGAAAATTAATTTAAAAAAGAAAAGAAAAAGAAAAAAAGTTAGGAAATACCATGACAACATTCAGACTTTTTTTTTTAAACAATAATGCCATTTAACATAAATCAACATCTCCCCTATAGAAAGCCTACTAACATTCAGCCTAGACGTCGAATAAGGGACCAGCCCTTTCCACCTTACCCTTCGTTGACCCTTTACAGCACCTTTAAGACGACCACGCTCTACTGGGAGGGGGGGGGTGTAGCTAGCGAAGGTCATAACCTGGGTTCCAAAGATCAGGAATGCGATATCATACTCTCACTTAACTCACTGATGGACCAATTTCCCCGAGCGGCAAAACAAAAACAAAAAAGTGTAACAACCGCAGTGCCAGGAATTACTAGGTCGACTTTTACCTTCCGTTCGTGGGCCATTTTTTCAATTTTTTCACCATTGTCCGCTTCGCAACTAGGAAACTAAATGCGTGTGTT
>NC_051414.1:24080150-24080288 GCF_015228065.2 Penaeus monodon
CCCCACTTTCCCTCATCCCCAGGGGAGTCATGAAGCAACCTTAGCTGGGAGTGTGGACTCTTACATGAAAAAGATTTTTACCAGTCTTTTTAGACACATACACATCCATTCACCCACACCCATCTGTCTATTTACCTA
>NC_051414.1:24080337-24080620 GCF_015228065.2 Penaeus monodon
TCTAACAAACCATCCAACCATTACTTACATCGGGCAGTAGTTACAGACGTAGTTATAGAAGGGCCTCGGATAAGCGTGGGCGCAGTAGGCGAGACCGCAGCCGACCTCGTGCGTGGCGTGCCAGACCATCTGAGTGTAATGGCCTATCACGTGGAGGTCGTTGTTGTTGCCTCCGTAGGTGAAGTTGTCCTTTTCCAGCCACCAGGTCTTGACGGCGAAGAACCTGAGGGAGAAGGGGTGAGTTGAAGGCGGTTGGCGGTAGGCGTCGGCGCGGTGATGGCTC
>NC_051414.1:24080812-24081754 GCF_015228065.2 Penaeus monodon
ATAGGTTTTAACAAGATGAAATCAGTCGAATCTGAAAAGGAAATTAGCATAAAAGAAATGGAAATGAATACTACATACGCAAATGAAATCGAAGGTAAACGTCCCTAAATCTACTGTAGAGCGAAGTCATCCAACCTTTCTCCGTCGGGATGTTGTCATTTCCCCTCCTGTAGTCAGGAGATCCCCTCCTCTGACCTTTCCAAAGATATTAGCTAAAGGGAAGACAGAGGCGACGCGGAAAGAGAGCATAATTGCACGGACGTTTGGAATATCTTTCAAAGGTTTCGATTTTGTTTTTGGTCCAGAATTCCACCATATAGTTTTGGCATCGCGTTCCGCTTGCTACCAAAACAAAATCGAATCGTTGGAACAAAGGGAAATGGAATAAATACATTTCTTTTTTTCTATATATTTTCGTTGTCGGTATGGTGGGACATAAAAAGCATGTAATATAACATAAGAGTGCATTGCCAGTACAAATCATGCTTGAGATGGGCAGATTACTTTGGCAAACTTCATACAGAGCCAGCGTTTCGGTGCGAACACATCTATACAATCCACTTTCCTTCTCGGCCACGCAAGAAAGGGTAACGATTAACACGTGTTTTTAATTTATACACCTAGAGAACCGTGGATTATTTTTCCACTCACCCACGGATTCGATGCTGCATTTTGTCGGGTTCTGTCCGGTTCTAGAGATACTCAAGATACAAACGTATATACAGGGCAGTTGAAATTCAGGGTTAATGAATTAAAACAGGCATTTAATGTCTTCTCGAGACCTCGAAACAAAATGACGATAGCACTTTATACAAAATTCTTCCCTAATTTTGAGCAAAAGATCACAAAAGATTTATGGGAATCAGTATCACTGTATTAAGATATTGTGTCCCTGCATAGACGCTCGCAACTACAGTTGCTGATTAATGCTGACATATGTAA
>NC_051414.1:24084272-24084530 GCF_015228065.2 Penaeus monodon
CGAGAGTGAGTCCGTGTACATACACACCAAAACAAAAAATAGAAAGGCACTCACAGATATAAATACCGAGAAAAAAAATGATAATGAGGAAAATTGGAGGGGAAGCAAATTGCTAATTACGCTCGTACGTCAGGAAGCCTCCCGATTAAATCAGATGCCGACGTAATATTCAGGATTCCTAATATGCGTCTCACAGCATGGCGGGGTCTGACTGCGAAATGCCAAGGAAGGGGGGGGGGTCACGACACGGCCTTCGAA
>NC_051414.1:24084725-24084984 GCF_015228065.2 Penaeus monodon
AAACTCAAGCAGCCAGATCCAAGGGCCGAGCGTACCAGGGCACCTGATGCGTGGACACGAAGATGTTCTGGCCGCAGGCGCCGTACTCCTCGACGGTGCGCCCGTCGGCCGAGTCGTGCACGAGTAGCTGGCAGGCGTCGGCCCAGCGCTGGGCGTCCACAGCGGCGGCGGACGACCAGCTCTGCGGAGGAAGGGTTTAGGTGAGGGGCCGTAGGGGTCGTCCGTGGGACTGGGCTCTTCATTCCATGTTGACAGACGT
>NC_051414.1:24085033-24085227 GCF_015228065.2 Penaeus monodon
GGCTTTGTTAAACTTGATCCAGTTAACGTCATTTCGTTTTAAGTTATGAGAAAAATGTTTTACAAAATGCTATATGTCATGTGGCTGTGCTAATAAATTATGAAGATAATTTAGCAGCTGTCGGAAAAAATAAATTCCGCCAGCTGATCACGAACATAAACAAATAAGGATTTAACTTAATGACCTTCGGATAA
>NC_051414.1:24086932-24087098 GCF_015228065.2 Penaeus monodon
TTAACGCAGGGACAGAGGTGACCTTATTTGAAGTAGTCGTACCTTCCTTAATACTGCACACCGTTACATAATCAAAGATTTCTACTTCTTCTCAATTGCCTCTCCGTGTAGTATTTCCCAGCGGCTTCGGATTGCCAGCACATCCATAAATCACATTCCAGATCAT
>NC_051414.1:24087183-24087698 GCF_015228065.2 Penaeus monodon
TATCCTCCCCCATTTCTTCTACAGCTGCTCCCGTTCAGCGATAGCTTTCCTTGAATACTTCATGCCCTCCCACGCTTTCTCACTACCTAGCAAGGTGCAGGAGCCGTGTGTGCGTGGCTGGAAATTACGCCCACGCATACTCTGCAAAATAGAACTGTTTCTTCAAATTTTCAGAAACTTTGAGGACTCTTGTGTCTACAGCAACGTCGACCAACTTTAGAAAAGATTTTTATAAAAATGTAACAGATTTTTTATCTTCTTTTTCTTTTCTCTTTTATTCATAGATTAAAGACATCTGAAGAGCGAGGGAGGAATGGACTAGAGAGGGTGTGCGAAGGTCATTTCTGACCTAATTCGGCTTCCGTACCCAAAGCCCTATAACCTATCATGCTGCAGGAATATCAACAATAAGTGTGTAAGCGATAGCCGGATTAAAGATATATTACCTGAAAATATTAAACATATTGAATCTTAAAAGTGAGCTTATCTTCGAGGCTGTTGTTACACCCTCACGT
>NC_051414.1:24087779-24088054 GCF_015228065.2 Penaeus monodon
ATGAATCTAATAGCGCGTTCCATAGTCATTCAAAATCAAGTGAATGTAAAATTAAATAGACAATGAAAGAAATAATCCAGATTAAAATTAAATAGATGATAGATGAAAATTAAATATAGGATCTGGAATCAATAACTAGCTAAATGTCAAGCCACATGTTAGTACATGTGACCTGCTACGTAAGCATGGAAAATTGTTCATGTTCGGAAGGTGAAAAACATAGATTGTTCGATTCATGTTGATTATATGGAGAAGACCACTACACGGTGATGTAC
>NC_051414.1:24088383-24088490 GCF_015228065.2 Penaeus monodon
CAAGTTTTACATGTAATCTTCATTCCCCCAAAGATATATTTAATTATATTCGTTTTCGAAGGAACACCACAAAGGACAAAAGACCACATGCCTTCCAAAATCCAAGG
>NC_051414.1:24088520-24088704 GCF_015228065.2 Penaeus monodon
CGACTCACCATAGCCAGCATGTTGGAGGCTTCAGGCTTCACTTTGGAGCGGAAGAAATTGTGGAACTGCACGAGCTTCTTCTGGATCCTGTACTTGCCAGGCTCCAGCGACTTCAGGCGGAGCTTGCTACCGAAGATCTTGGGCTCTGGGGGGGAAGGGAGAAGGTGTGGGATTAGTGCTCTTT
>NC_051414.1:24088819-24089235 GCF_015228065.2 Penaeus monodon
TTCTTTCGGCTTTTCCTGAGCACGTTAAGCAGTATATTCACAAACGTACACACGATAACGCACATATACGCGTGCAGAGGAAGAAGACAAAACTGTTTCTAATGTAGGTTTTCTTTTATAAAGATAGTTGAAATATTAAGTACCTGAACGTTTCTTTTTCTTTTTGTGGGGTGGGGGGGGGTTGTAGTAAATCTTCTAGGACATCTAATAACACATTTATCGAAGTAAATCAATTCGTTTCAAATGTTGATGATGGTAAGAAAATCCGTATGTTGAGGATAAGTTTGATTTTACATTTCAGCGATAAATTAACAAAAAGGTTGCGGAGAATTTTCACTTAATCTTGATAAAGTTGCTTGGTTCCTTTTCTTTATTTGTTCATTCATTGCTTCTACACTTACACACACGCACGCGCG
>NC_051414.1:24089275-24089733 GCF_015228065.2 Penaeus monodon
TGTTTATATATATGTTCCAAGAGCTTTTGCGTTCTGCAGGTGTTTTGTTCCCAGGGCGTTTGTGTATTGTGAAACGCCACCTATCGCCTCCGTAGAGTTTGCGTCTGTGTACGCCTTTAGAGCAAAATCACAATACACTGTGGAGTCGAACTGTGTGTTACGTTTAATCATTTACATATTCTTTATTACTTTGCAATTTCTGTTCTATTATTTCATCATTTTCTTACTGCTTATTACAAGAAATACGAAGAAGGCAGTTGAATTCAAAACAACCATAATTCAACCTTTGCACTGCATAGACGCGACACAAGCACAAACGGAGCGACAGAGAAGAGGTTCATTTCCTTGAGCTCAAGAACGGCTTCTGTTCAGTGTTCTGCTCGCCTACTTGTCACCACCAGCATGCAAGGTCAGGGCCGCACCAGCTACGTCTGCCAGGATGTCTACGAGGTGCTGCT
>NC_051414.1:24089783-24090311 GCF_015228065.2 Penaeus monodon
ACTATCCTTCCGTATTTGCTCTTACAATTATTCCCTTTAATGATGTCAATTTGCTATGCTTTTGCTTACACTTCGGGGAAAAAAGAACTACTAGCATAAAGTGTTGGCATTTCAGCTCGTCGATTTATACATCCCTATCAAAGCTAATTCACTGCACGGATATAGACAGAATTCAACAACGCCTGTAGATCACAGACGTCGAGCTCCTCCCCCCTCTCCCCCCCCACCGCCCTCCTTTTCACACTGTCCTTCCGCGTTAACACAAGTTATCCCCGTTTCCACTGCTGCTTCGTGGAGTTTATAGCCACCTTTTATACTGAAGACTCATTTCGTATTTACGGTCGGCTGTTTCACTTCGCCCATTATTCAACTCGCCAGTATTTTGGGCCGTTGTTTCAGTTCTCTGATTGATTTGATTTATTAGTATTGAGTGACTAATTACAGGTCACTGGTTATTTATTTCATTATTAATTCGCAACAGTATTCCAATGCGCTGACCATCAATTTCCACGCCAACATACCGCCAAG
>NC_051414.1:24090359-24090534 GCF_015228065.2 Penaeus monodon
TCCCTTCACCCCTCCGATTCCCGACACCAGAGGGGGTTTCACACGAGGACTTCGGTTTCCCTCCAGACTTCCTGTTTGGTCTCCCGCCCGCTGCAAGGAGGCTTCCCCGCGATAGGACACCGCCATCAGACATTGTAATTTACGCGAAGCCCAGACGCAGAGGGTGTTTGCGTGT
>NC_051414.1:24091079-24091184 GCF_015228065.2 Penaeus monodon
GAACAAAATTCTACCATTGTTCAGTAGTCACAAGTTTCCAAGAACGGCTTATGTAAACAAACCCGGACAACCCCAACAAACAGTTATGCACATCCTCTGTTTTTC
>NC_051414.1:24091595-24092156 GCF_015228065.2 Penaeus monodon
CCATTTTTCGCAAAACTTGATCTTCATGATCGATAATGAGGACAAGGACTGAACAGAAAACAAACGCTTCCTTGAAGGTCTGCTTTCGAGGAAGCATAAAGCCTGTGCAACAGTTTTTTTTTTTTCTCAAAATACCAAGAAAGACGTATGGCAGAAGGAAGGAAAGTGCGCAGATTAGGAAATGCAATGCTTAGGTAGTGCAATAATTCCTTTTCATTACGGAGAGGATCGTCCAAAAGCAATTAATCACGTTTCCCTCATTATCTCTAACCAGAAATTATCCTGTCCCATGAAGACCTTCTTGTATTAATAATTAGCATTAGACAAAGGAAAATCTTACATACTATATTTCAGAAACTCTATGATAGTTTTAAAAGCTCTTAATAAACAAAAGAGCATCTGGTTCGGTCAATAAGAACGATATATTTATCAAATGCCACTTTCGCTGGTATTTTCATAATTTGATTTGCAATTCGCAGATTTATATTTCCATGTCAACATTAGTTCTCACAAAGGCAGGGAAGGTTAAGAGGTTTCGTGTTTTTTAATTCGTTTTCGCGT
>NC_051414.1:24092306-24092401 GCF_015228065.2 Penaeus monodon
TCCCCCACGCCGTATTTATGCCTTTGTTTTCCTTTTTTCATATTTCCCTTCTTCTCTCCTTCATTCGCCTCCCCCCACCCCTAGCCATCTTCAAC
>NC_051414.1:24092429-24092713 GCF_015228065.2 Penaeus monodon
CCGACTTCCCTTATTTTCTTCCCACCCCCCTCACCCCCCCAACCATATTCAACCCCTTCTTTCCTTTCCTCTCTTTATCCAATTTCCCTTATTCTCTCTTTCATCCCCCCCCCTCGCCACCTCCTATCCTTGCCACGTGTATAAACTCTGCGAGCTTTAAGTCCCTACAAATAGAGGTAATTTAAACGCTGTAAACCCTTGGAAGATGAGAGCAGTTGCCCGGAGAGAGATTCACAGGCGGGAGGAAAGCGAGCCTGATGCGCGTCAAAATTATGATGAAATTG
>NC_051414.1:24092920-24093125 GCF_015228065.2 Penaeus monodon
CCTATACGTTTTCCTGTAATCTTATCATACACCTTTACTGCAACTTCATTACATCCTTGACTTATGCTGCTTCTGTTTCATCTGACTTTCTAAGAAGGTATTTTGTATCTTCCTTCGTTGGAATGTAAGCTGCCGGGGTCACAACCTATTTGCTAACTTTAGTTTAATCTCTTCACAAAGACGATTGTGCGGTATTGTATTAAGT
>NC_051414.1:24094361-24094597 GCF_015228065.2 Penaeus monodon
AATTTGTCTCTCCTGTGCCTTTGCCTCCTCATTTCCTTCCACGCACCTCTCTATCCTCTCTATCCACTTGCTTTCCTGTTCCTTCACCGCCCAACGCACTGACTCACGCCCGCTGACGCTCACTCACGCCCACCCGAACTTCCCCACAGCCGCCCAAGTTTTCCTCCGCCCAACCACGACCTTGCACACTTCCCAACGCCCATCTTTGCCTTCAACATATTCAGCATTTTCGCCTT
>NC_051414.1:24094699-24094993 GCF_015228065.2 Penaeus monodon
TGCGCTAAGACGATAAAAGAAATCTCAACAGCAATCACTTCAACAGCGAATGTGTTTGGTGTCTTTAAATTCCGTTCGTGCTGCTGTGGAGTAGGAAGAGCTTCAATAAAGTCTCGAAATTATCAAGGTTTTTGGAAAAAAAGAAAAAAAAGTAAAAGAGAGTGGGAGGATGAAGAGAGCGTTATATAGAAAAAAAAAAACATATTCGACGCGTCTCAAAGCGCTTTTTTTTTCGAACAATGCGATTATCTCTCTTTTTTTAAATAATAGTTCGACTGAGATACAGAAGATTCT
>NC_051414.1:24095065-24096219 GCF_015228065.2 Penaeus monodon
GCTTGATATGAGGAACTATTCTTCAGATCTAAACTCCGAATTCTGGGAGATCCTTGACCAGATTTTTAACCAAATAATCCTTTCGATAAAGGATCCCAGCCTTTGTGAATGTCGGAATGATACCATGAGAAATATAAAATCACGTTTTATCTCTTAACCATTTCATCCTTTTTATCTTTTTTTTCATCATTTTCTATAATAAAAGATAAGATTCTTTTCATCCGGATCGCCCGACATCTTTGTCTCCATAAACATTATTAGCAAAGAGTACGACTGACTTGCTGACGGAGGCAATGGCCAGGGCAGATATGAAACAGATTTTCTTAATTCAAATCCCAGCTACCAAGTTTCATTATTGCATGAAATTGCATTAACCTGCTGCAATTGGATTAGCAGGTGTAATGAGTGTCTCATATTCGAGGAACAAATGAACAAGGAGGGGATTACTGAGATGATGAAAGGGTCTTTTAATATTACCAATATTAATATCCCAAAGGGTACAAAGCTGTTGCGTGCGACTGCCACCAATGTAAACGACAGTATAATCCTGTTTAATCAGTGTTGAAGTCGGGAAAGGACATGCAGCTCGTCCCAATCTTGAGCATACCCACACTGCGTTAAGATTTAAAGTGATGGGTTTTCCTGCCTGTCCTGGTTATTGCATAATTTCCCCACCAACATACCAGCACACGAGAGTATGATAAGGTAGGAACAATATGGATTTCATTCCCGTCTTTCGCTAATAATGTCATGTAGTTTGTATATTGCTACTTAATTTTGTCGCTAAGATAAGTTGAATAAATCATTAAATAATGAAAAAATATTCCCTAAAAATAATTAATAACTTTCACAAAACAATTATTTTCATAAAATAATCATTTCGTTAAGAAAACCGTCTATTTCCATAAAGCAACCAATTATTTTCACGTAACTACCAATGGCAGAAGAAACGGGTATTTTCTCAAAACAGTCAACCATTTTCCCCAACAACCAACCACTACGCCCCCCCCCCCACCTTAAAGCCAGCCACTCGATGCAACTACCCGATTTTCCTTTTGTGCAACGAAGCAAACAACCATATTACGTTCTGCTCTCTCAGGCAAGCCCTCGATCCTATGTGCTGACGGCAGCTCCTCTCAGTTCGTTCGCCCCGT
>NC_051414.1:24096848-24097097 GCF_015228065.2 Penaeus monodon
AATCATTTTGTTTATTATACCAATCTTGTTTTCCCTCTCCATGTATATTTATTTATCCTTCCTTTTATTCAGTCTTTATACATTTTTTTTTCCAAAACTTTAAAGAAACAAGCACTCATGGCGTGAATGTCTCCTTGGGGTTAAATCCACAAAACAAGATAATTTCTGGATAAAAGCAAATATGGAGAAGGAATTCGCCTAAATTCCGTAACTGTGTGTCACGGTGATAGTACTATGAGGCCAATAACC
>NC_051414.1:24098074-24098257 GCF_015228065.2 Penaeus monodon
TATGTTTAAACCATATCCATATGCTCGCATTGGGCATAACACATCCTATTCCACATGCCTCACTCCTTTAGAGACAGCGACGTCGTTATAAACCGAAATGGCTCGTCGCTGCCCTACTTCTGCGGCGAGAGGAAGAGGACCGAGAGGCTGTCACCGGCAGAAGGGACTCGCGACACTCCTCGT
>NC_051414.1:24098490-24098664 GCF_015228065.2 Penaeus monodon
TATATTCAAAAAGATAATATCGGCTAGTGAGACCTTTTTCTCTCCCGCTAGAGACCAGCTGATTGGTTTTTTAATCTTCACATTGAAAAAAGCTCATATCGGACAAAAGAAAAATACATTTCATAACGATATGAATATCCACTATCAGGTATGAAGACCCATAGTACAATTTTT
>NC_051414.1:24099234-24099764 GCF_015228065.2 Penaeus monodon
ATAAAACCACAGGAAGATTAGTCAATTAAAACTGAGGTTGATGTACTTACTTCGGTCTGTTCGCCAGGCGTGGGAAAGCTGTGCCATCGTGGTTATGAGAAGAATAGCAACTTGCAACAGGTACTTCATCTTGATGTGGTGTGATTGGTTGGCTCTAGCAGTTATTTTTAAAATTATCTAAAGCTTGTGGGTTTTATTTTGAATATACTGAACACCCGCTCTTTTGAATTTTCTGTTGGTATTCCTGTGTCAAAAAATAAATCTTATATAATCACGTTCTACAAAACGATGATTTTGTTTTTATCAACACGTTTTATACATTTCGAAAAATCTTTTTCTCTCTCTATCTTTTTTTTTAGTTCACTGTATATTTCACTAAAATTTGGACTTGACGGTTCACAATTCTCACACTCGTTATCATTTTCCAGCGTTCAAATAAAGTTCACGATATTTTCTCTCTCCAACGAAATCCTGTTCAGCTAAGCATCCAGAGAGACAGATGAGTCGAACAGATGATGCTGAGAGGCTGT
>NC_051414.1:24099815-24100822 GCF_015228065.2 Penaeus monodon
GGAGATGGTGGCAGAGAAACTTCAACAGACTCTGACCGAAAGAGATGGGGATGTTGGCGGGTTCTTGCAGTCACGGAGGATTCTGAAAAATTGAACAAAATTATGTGTCAGTTTTCTGGGATAATTTCTCTGGTGAGATATGAAATATTGATGCATGTTTCATTGACCTTTTTTGTCTCTGATTGCGCATCTTTTACCCTCTTTTTCTTTTCTCTTTTCTTTTTTACAACGCGTGGATTTTTTCTTTTTTATGCATCAGCTGAATTTCTTCTTTAATACTGAAGCTGTAATATTAATGTTAAAGTCTCCCGAGATCTACTTCACGAATTTGTCCTGATAATAAAATCGAAAACGCACTGCACTCGTCACCACATAAATAAGTATATCAATATTACCATTACATTTCTTAAAATATAATAAACAGATAGAACAGATAAGAAACTAGAAAACGACTCATACAGCTACTGGCATTCAGTATGCAGTAAAACAATATTTAAAGATATTTTTTCCTTCTCAAAATGATCAAGAATCTGCAAAGCGAAAGCAGGGGCACTCAGTGGCGGACGCGAGTGTAGCGGGAGGCGAGACGAGGGCGGAGGCACTCACAGCAGGGCGGGCAGGCAAGTAATGGCACTCGCTACCCAACGTGCGAGGGCACTCCTGAGGAACTGTGGGCGGGAGCCATTCCTACCTCCCTACACTGAATTCCCCGGATGACACCGACTATGTGAGCTGTGATTATCAACTATTACAGCCATTCAGAGACGATTCAGAGCTACTTGCAATACTGATGGATTATACTAAGTTTAAAAATGTTACTGAAGCTTGCAAAAATCGGGTTGAATTCAGCGCGCTGGCGATCGGCTGCAATCTCCTCGTCCCCGGCGATGCCCACGCCGCCAAACTTCGTCACTCCCAAACCAGCTGTTGAAGGTGTCTCCAACATCACCTCACCTCGACAGAAGTTGGTTGTGTTGATAGTGCATATATTTTCAATTCTCTCTCTC
>NC_051414.1:24100882-24101048 GCF_015228065.2 Penaeus monodon
AACAACTTCGTTTTTCGTTCGTGTCCATCTATCATCGTACATGTTGGGCCTGTGTTTATTTTCGCTACATTACTTATCATATTCACCATTAAAGAAAATATACACTTGTGTTAGTCACGGTGGAGGCTTGATAAGGTTGACCTCCGAGGGCCACGTGCGCTTGGCG
>NC_051414.1:24101164-24101380 GCF_015228065.2 Penaeus monodon
CTCTCGGAACTAATAAGCACGTTTGTCTGAATGAATAAATCCTATGCTTGTCTGATATTAACACGCACCGATTTCATGCCAGCCTCATCAGGAGAAATTAATGTTGAGTCTTTGGTGATCGTGCTTTTAGGCGGTTCGTTAAAATGGCTGACAATAACAGGCAGCTGATCAAGATACGACACATTTTTATTATACTGTTGTTCATGGCGCACTATA
>NC_051414.1:24103221-24103540 GCF_015228065.2 Penaeus monodon
GATTCCCGTCGATGCATAGAATGCACTCGACACATACTCATGAACAGCATTTACACAAACTCTACGAAAGTCAGCAAAGAACACAATCACTCGGGAAGCAGAATAAACCATTTAAGTCCATCTCCAGGCGATTTTCCGAGAAATCAGAATTTGTAATGGGTTTTACAGAAAATTTTCTAGTCAGCCCTGCGAGGTTCGAGATTAACCTTGACTGCGTGTGACCCTGAGGGGGACTAGGACCACTGGGCAAGTCACAAGGCAGGCAATCATTCTATCGCTCCCTCAGACTTCCCATGGCAAATGATTACTTTTTGTGCGT
>NC_051414.1:24103843-24105434 GCF_015228065.2 Penaeus monodon
ACTAAAGAACGAGTGCTTGATAAATTGGCTCCATGAGTGGTGATGTTTGTTAAGTATTTCTACGACTTGTGACATGTATCATTCGCAAAGGAGAGTAATGTGTGTGTTGGTGCAATGATTTTAGACAACAGAAGGCGTCCTTATAATTACTTACCCTTTTGAATTGAATGATGTAAATAGATTCAGTGTCTTAATGCTTCACATGACAAGAAAGGGCTACTGCATAGCACAACTCGCGCTTCTGTCTATTTTCGAGGGAAAGGGAGGTGAGGGGAGGCTATCGAGTACATGAAAGACCTCTCTTGTATCTTAGATTTTGATACGGAAACACATACCAAAAACTCAGTATGGGAAGACGAAAACAAAAGAAAATAAAAACCAACAGACACAAACGGAAAAAAATCGATAGAAGAAAACGGAAGTAACGATAATAATCAAGAGACGAAAACAAAAGAAAAGCAATGCTAGCACATGCAAACAAAAGAAAAGACAAAAAAGGCCAACAAAGAAAAACAAATGAAAAAAAGTCAACAGCCAAACAGTGCCTGCGTATTGGCCCAGTCGTGCGTTGGACCGCAGTGATGCTGGCGGTCGTGGTGGACAGATCAGTGGCCGCGTGGACATATCATTGGTGGGTTTGAAGGTCATGGGCGCGTGGGCGGAATTAGATGGAGTACTCGGGTGGGGAGGGGTGTGGGGTGATAGGGGGCGAACGCGGAAATGTACAGAGGTGCCTTTTCATATAGGGATAGGGGAAGGGACAGGTGAAAGTTTGGCTGAAAACGGGGTCTGTTATCTCTTCTTTCCGTTTTGTTGTTGTGAGTGAATCTTGTCTAGTAGGTTTACGTTATCGTTACCATTGTGTTTGTCTGTTATCACCCGGAAGTGCACAGCGAAGCCTTTTTCTTGCAAGGAGAAGGAAAGGATGCAGTTGAGGTCTGATAAAGGGAAGGTTATCCTTTGAATGTATCTGCATGTTGTTAACCCAATCGTTTGCGTTGCGTTTGTTGCGGAAATGGCTTTTCTTGCGAGGAAAATCAACGAAAGGGGACAGCGCAAGTTTAATGAATAGAGGAATATTACTGTTTTCATTTGTTCTGTTTTTTATGGTTTATTTGTATTCCAGTCTATTCGGTTTAATGCTGCGCTCCCTATTTCCACCACCAGAAGTGCCAATCGGTGCTCTTTTTTCTTGATAACAAAAATAGAAATAGGAAAGGACACAGCAAAACGTTCTGATAAAATAGTTTTCCTCTTAACTTTGCATATATACTATTATCTAATCTATTTCCTCTACAAAATATCGTTATGTTCGTGAAGCCTCCTCTTGTCAATGCAAACCAATAAAAGATACAGATAGACAGAATCAAAAGGGGGTTATTGTTAATATTCCCTTCATATTGTCCTCGCTTTTACCCCAACCAGGAAGAGCAAGCAATATATTCGAGTTACACTGAAGGCTTTTGCTGTGTGTCCACGTGGTTATCCAGACAGTGTTATTTATATCAGCATTGTCCTGTTTCCTTCTAGACTGATGATTATTACATGTGGTGTTATTTACGGTTTTCTTGTTTTTTGTTTTTGTTTTTGT
>NC_051414.1:24107455-24107650 GCF_015228065.2 Penaeus monodon
ACCAAAATTAATTTCCATTGACAAAGCCAATCCCGGAAGGTGAATATTTACGCACGTTCATTGGCATCTTAAACGCGATTTATATTCATGATATTCATAAGATAGATAAGGATAGATGATAACATATACTGGAGTTTGTTTGCTCTCTCCTTCCAAGATTCTAATTCCATTTTCTTTAATCAGTTTGATTTAGAT
>NC_051414.1:24109595-24109736 GCF_015228065.2 Penaeus monodon
GATACAGAGAGGTCATATTTGATTCGAGAGAAAAGAGGACATGGACTGATCAGCGGCGAGAATAATCTGGTATGGAAGGAAACTCCGTCGAGTCATTGATTCGAGGTGTAAGGCTGAATGAAGTGGAAGACATTAAAGATT
>NC_051414.1:24110023-24110214 GCF_015228065.2 Penaeus monodon
CAATGTGAATAATAAAGAATAATAACAACGACAAGACAACGTTGCAAAGTTGGTAAATTAGGATTTATGCAAGAAATAAAATTAGAAAGGGAAGAGAATTATAAGAGCATTCCCCTGAGGGTGGTGTGGATTGTGGTGTGGTAGCAGCGGGAACTAGACGGATATGGATGTCGGCTTCATATTTTGACATT
>NC_051414.1:24110511-24111207 GCF_015228065.2 Penaeus monodon
GGATGCCACATGCTTTGACCCACAAGCAAAACAAGGAAAAACAAACAAACAGCAAAGGAAGTTACGGTTGAATAAGACATCAAAGCAGCGAGTTGATTTGCTCAGCAGAGAGAGATGATTATATAAGGAGCGTCAAGAGTCCTATAAATGTTAATATAAAAGTGATAAATTTGATAATGGCGGTATGTATGTCGAGAAAAACAGGATGCAAAATCGTAATGTAAATATTCTCTTTATAATGATGTGAATAGGTGATACAGAGAATGATTCCATGATTTTTCTTACTGTGTTAATGAGATTGCATTTTGTCTTGATATGATTTCTCATCTTATACTTGTCCCTTTTAACCGCGATGCTATAAATTCAAAATAAGAAAGATCAAGATGATATAAATATTTTGCGAGGCAGACTGTGCAAATGGGAAACTAATGTAAGTGAGTATCAATGTTGATATCTCGAGATTTTTCTTTCATTTTTTAAGTGATTGTGAGATTGTGGTGTGGTAGCAGCGGGAACTAGACGGATATGGATGTCGGCTTCATATTTTGACAAAAATATTCAAATTTATCATTATGGTTTTGATGATGATGGTGATGAACTCAAAGAGCATATTCCCAACAAAACTTGAATTAGTCCATGGTGATAAGGGGAAAAAAATACAAATAGAAGTATAAAACAGACAAGAGGAGAGAGAAA
>NC_051414.1:24111511-24111637 GCF_015228065.2 Penaeus monodon
TCACTTAGCAGTGCCACGAACACGACTTGGCACTTTGAATCCACAGTAACGGGAGGGAACAAGCACTGGTATTGCGGCAGCGGCACTGAGAGAGGGCAGTTTGCAAAAGGCACAAAGTCAAAGCGG
>NC_051414.1:24111901-24111999 GCF_015228065.2 Penaeus monodon
AGGATGCTTCGAGGTCAATTCAAGGGAAAATGCTCAAAGGTTTACGCAAATGGTTAACAACGACAGGAGAAATCCCGATCTTTTCATAATTGTCATCT
>NC_051414.1:24112658-24112900 GCF_015228065.2 Penaeus monodon
TATTTTTCTTACCATTCACATATATATGCCTCAACACATTCACTGCGTTTCACCCTCCCGCCCTTAGCAGTCTCATTCGTGCACGGGTCCACACAAGAAGCAAACTGCATCCCGGAAGAAGGAAGCGCCGGCAGGGCAGAGGCTTCGTGCGAACAACAAATGATCTAAGAAGAACCGGTTGGCTGGAGCTTCGAATGCCATGGATCGAGCACAAGAGGATGTAAGTATGTTAGGACCCCGAC
>NC_051414.1:24113151-24114213 GCF_015228065.2 Penaeus monodon
TTTTAGGCGATAAAATTGAGACAAGGAGGGACACGTGATTGCTTCCTTTTATGGTGAGTCATGCTTGCCTGCCTGCTTGCCGTGGCGTGCGTGTCAGTTTTGCGTTTTAAGAGCGGGTCCTTAAGGATTCCTTATGGACTTAAAGACCGTCGACGAGTGGACAGGGCAAGGCAAGAAGTTATCATTTTGTATATTTCACCTTCCGCCAACCTTATTTAACTTCCTCTTTTCATCTATACATATTTAAAGTCACTCGAATTGTCGCGTAGTTTAACAACGTCCTAAAAGTATTGCCCAATTGTTTAAACAGAGATATCATTATTGCCACTGCTTTTACACGCACTATCCCTGATGCAGACCATTCCCCGCCGTCTCTACCGCATTGTTTTGGTTCCATTTTATCCGAGGGATCCCTGACCTTCGCATAAAATCCGCCATGATGCCCCTGATCCTGCTTCGAGGTGCTGTTACAGTCGTCCTTCTGTTGATATGGCGAGGAAGCAATAGAGAGAGGAAAGGAGGCAAAAAACATCGATGATTGTTTGCAAGAGACCGTCTGTTTACTCGAGATATTGAGCCTTGTTTTTGAAGATTTGATTCTCAAGATGTCGGGCGCAAGAAGGGCACCGACGCTGGGGATGTGACGCCGCTGCTTTCATTATGGCGCTGGAGGAGTCCTGCTCGGCCACGCCTCCCGATGCTTCTTTCCCGCCTCCTCTTGCTCTTGTTTCTCCCTTTTTCTTCCTTTCTTTCCTTTTGCCCCTAGTTTTAGTTAGTTTTTGTTTCACTTCTTTTCGCTTGCTCTTATTCTTTTCTTCTTTTGCTCTCCTCTTATTCTTGTTTTCATTTCTTTTTTCCTGTTATTCTTGTTTTCTTTTCCTTCTTTCTGTCATGCTTATTCATCTTTTCTACTCTATTCCTCTTCCTCTTCTTTTCAAATGTTTTTTATTTTTATATTCCTCCTCTCTTTTCCCTTCACTTTTTTACTTTTTCTTCACTTCTTTCGTCATCCCTTTGTTCTTCTGTCTCTCTTCATTCTTATTTCCACTTCCTCATCACCGA
>NC_051414.1:24114262-24114338 GCF_015228065.2 Penaeus monodon
ATCGTCCTTGTCTGTGTTGTCTTATGTGATATGATCAGTATTACTATTATTGCTATCAATATCTTTAGCTATATCA
>NC_051414.1:24114761-24114889 GCF_015228065.2 Penaeus monodon
TTCCGGTTTAGATTTACTCGTCTCTCCGTTGTTCACGTGAAATGATTATGTGTAATAATATACCAAGGAAGTATTGTATTTCGTTCTGCTTTTTCTTGCTTTGAATAACATTACCATCAGAATTTGGA
>NC_051414.1:24115804-24115993 GCF_015228065.2 Penaeus monodon
TGGCGCTGAGGCTGGTTTCGGCACTGACAAGCCAGCTTAGGGCAGACCATAAGCCTCGGCAACGCATATCGATGGCCAAGTGGACTCTCAAATGGACAGGCGACCTTTAATCTTCTGTTCGTTCGTTTACGCCTGTTTATGTGTTGCTGTTCGCGAGCTGCCATTCGGTTCTTGCGATGCGTCGACTGA
>NC_051414.1:24116123-24116386 GCF_015228065.2 Penaeus monodon
ATCTACTCTCTTTAACGATTCATACATATATATCTTCGTTTTAGAGTTCTCTGGCTGTTATAAAAATTATTCGTATACAGTGTAAATATAACAACAAGATTCAGTCTCAAATAATTT
Organism: Penaeus monodon; assembly: GCF_015228065.2. Lineage (NCBI taxonomy): Eukaryota > Metazoa > Arthropoda > Malacostraca > Decapoda > Penaeidae > Penaeus > Penaeus monodon. The sequence goes on from NC_051414.1 coordinate 24,116,241, forward strand.
TCAAAGGTCATTTAAAAAAGTACTATGAAATACATCCTTTACTCTTGCAACATATTGTTACAGTTCAATTGATAAACAAAGGTACCTGGATTTACACAGCTTCATCATTTTATAGATATATGAATAAAAGTCGTAGTGAGGAAATT
>NC_051414.1:24117663-24118191 GCF_015228065.2 Penaeus monodon
TCTAACAAATATAGCTAATGGCTTCCGCACACCTTTACTAGCCCAGCTTACAGCCCATTGATACTAGAATACCTGAAATGCTGCACATATCAACAAACCTGATAACTGAAAGGGCAGAAACATATTAACGAAACACACAGAGAAACGAACAGGCAGGCAATAAGACGACTAAACAGACAGACACTCTAATATAAACGATTTATAACCTCGCTTTTAAGTTGTCTCCTTCACATCACCTACTTTCGCGGAGCATGCATAAAGTCTTCTATTTTGCCCTGGCCTTCCGCTCTGTGTGTCTTCCGCAATTACTGTATGCTGTATCAGAGGCTTTTGAAGTTTATGGAGTTTATCTGGAGGTTTTATGTTTCTCATTGACTCCGATTCTCTTTCTCTCACTATCTTTGTCTCTTTGTTTGGTTTGCTTTTGTTTTTTTTCCTTCCTGTCTGCCTTGCGCCTCATTCTTTGCGATTTTGTCTCCGTCTCTCCATGTTTTATTTCTTTTTCTTTCTGTAGCTGACTGCTAGATT
>NC_051414.1:24118284-24118573 GCF_015228065.2 Penaeus monodon
GCTTGTGTGTGTGCACGTGCTATGATATGCATCAGTCTATCATCTGCTCATTCATCATGGATTCATTCAAACTCGAATGACAAGGACTCGCATACTTATGATAATAAGTACACACAAGCGCTACATCAACACGAATCCTGACAAACAACGCTACAGGCATAAACAAGTATTTTTATATGTAATTGAATAACGTCAAAACATAAACAAAAACGTAAATGAATAACGCCTCAAACACAGACAAAAAACTGTAAACAACGTGGCAAACGTAAACAAAGAGTATCACAAGCGT
>NC_051414.1:24118640-24118936 GCF_015228065.2 Penaeus monodon
GCAGAGCAGCTGAAACCAGCGACAAGGAGGCACTCTAGAGACACTAACCTCGCAGGGACACAATGACAAAACTAGGACACATTAACAAGTGACACACTGACACCACAGAAGCGCAAATGAAGAAGAAAAACAAACAAACATCGCGAGAATAAGCAGGAAGCAATGGAAATTCAAGGAGAAGGGGGAAAAAGATGAAAATAGTTACAAATCTATTAGTAAACCAGTTTGCAGTTTCATGTGCGGAATAACATTCAAAATGCTTAGACACATGGTCAATGCAAAATCAATCATATGCG
>NC_051414.1:24120126-24120219 GCF_015228065.2 Penaeus monodon
CTACATATCCTTAAATCCACACAAACGTACATTAGAAAATACACATGGTAAAGTCATATGATAAATATTAATTGAACGGAAATTGATAAAATG
>NC_051414.1:24122586-24122672 GCF_015228065.2 Penaeus monodon
GCGTAGTTTCCTTGGGAGACGCAACTTGCTCTTCTCCCGACCAATTGACGACGTTTGTTGGGTGAGTGATGGCAAAAACAAAATTA
>NC_051414.1:24122886-24123488 GCF_015228065.2 Penaeus monodon
ACAAATAAGATAACAAGAAAGTTCAGAATATTAACGATAAAAAAAACAGACACAATAAACTACCCGCAAAGACGTCAAAATCCGAAGCCGGTGGTTGCCAAGCGCCGGAGTTCGCACAGCCACGTGGGCGACGGAGTATCGCTGTCTTACTCCACAAAACCACTTTATCAGAGGTCGCAAGATGGAGATTGGGTGGATAAAAAGCGTTGCTGCGATGTCATTGATGGTTTACACAGGGAGGGAGGAATGTGGATATGCTAGCGAAAGGGGTATGGTCGTGCCAGATGTGTTATGGCGTTTATGAACGAGGAATAGTGCGGATTGGATTCCGTGGGGAAGTGTGTTGGGGTGTTGGATTCGCTTCTGTCTACTTTCGTGGTGTAGGATTTTTTTTTTTTTTCTATAGATGAATATAGAGGGAAAAGGAAGCAGATTAGATGGCATGCATTTCGATGGATAAGGAAAAAGGGGACGGAAAATATTTCATCTAGTTTAGACTGTTAGAAGGATAAACATGGAATATGAAGAGAGATCAAAGGAGAAAAATATATCTACATGTACTTTTACGGTATTGTATGCTTTTGGTGCACAACGAAAACAAA
>NC_051414.1:24123511-24123866 GCF_015228065.2 Penaeus monodon
CTCTCCTAATAACATAAGCTGCCGGAAAGATAGACGGGGAGGAAAAGGAAATACGAAAAAAAAACATTCATAGAGTAGGAAGTTTATCCATTACGATATAACGTAAATACGATCTCCCTTTCTAGCCTGTTGTCAACCGAACCTTCTCTCGACACCCTTTCGTCCCTCCGTCGCCTCTTACAACCAGCTGATCAGGTGGATCACAACACCAGCTGGTAAACCAATGCGCGGTGGACGACTGACGGTCATAAAGCTGAGAACAAACACCAAACTATTATGAGAGGACGCCATTAGAATAGTTCTTCGACGGTCCACAGATGGCGTGCAAATATCCCACCCGCTACAGGAGAGAAAC
>NC_051414.1:24123915-24125038 GCF_015228065.2 Penaeus monodon
AATAGAATGAAAAGAAGGAGGAGGAAAGAGCTGGATAGATGACTGGCTAATACAATGAACAAATAAATAAATGAAACGATTTAGAAATTATAAGAGAGGGGGGGAGGTAAAGAAGTAGTAACACAATAAGAGTGGATGGGAGCATAGGGAGAGAAAACCGAATAAACGAAACAAAAATAAAGACACCGACAGTGGAAATTAGAAGGGGAGAGGAAATGAGAAATTAAGAATGCGAAATAGGAAAAGACGAAGAGAAGGAGGAAATAGAAGGGGAGGAAGGGAGACAGCGAGAGAAGGAGAAAGGAGAAAGGGAAAGAGAGAGGAATAAGAAACGGAGGGAAGAAAGGGAAAGAGAGAGGGAGGATATAATCAGAGAGGGACTGAGAGAGAAAGGAAAATAATGGAGGTAGGGAGAAGGGGAGAGAGGAATAGGGAGAGAGGGAGAGAAGGGGATGGGGAAAGAGGAAGGGAGGGAGGAGGGATAGACAGAGACGATAAGAAGGAAAGAGGGAGAAGGGGGAAGAGGGAAATGGGGAAAGCTAGAAAGAGGGAGAAGGGGAGAGAGGGAGAAAAGAAGAAAATCAGAGAGGGGAGAAAGCAGAAAAGGAAAGGTAAAAAAGGGGACAGGGGATAGAGGAAAGCAATCTGAGAGGGAGAGAGGGAGAAAGGGAGAAATGGAAAGATGGAGAACGAGAGACGGAAAGAGGATACAGGGACACAATTAGAGAGGGAGAAATATGGAGAGGAGGGAAAAGGAAGAAGAGAAAGATGAAGACAATGAAGAAGGAGAGAGGGAGAAAACGAAAGATAGAGAGCATGAAAAAGGAAGAAGGAGAGAGAGGAAGACAATAAGAATATGACAAAGGGAGAAAACGAAAGATGGAGAGCATGAAAAGGGAAGAAGGGGAGAGAGGAAGACAATCAGAAAGGGAGAGAGGGAGAGGACAGTGAGAACCGCGTGTTTGTCCTCCCGGGATTGCCTCAGTGCATGGCTTATCGTGAGGGATTGACACTCCAATCAAACTTGCTTCTGCCGTCGATTTCTATCTTGCGTTTCTCTTCTTCCCACTTTCTCCCTTTTGTCTTTGCTGTTTACATCGCGCTGTACGTTTGTCTTAAGGTG
>NC_051414.1:24125417-24125861 GCF_015228065.2 Penaeus monodon
CATTTTTGTGTTCGTATAATTTTCGGTATTCACTGGGCAAAATAACAGCATATTTAGCATTACATACATACATATCTTCTACGTCTTATACTCGTGACCACTCGAACACCATCTCGCATCTTGCATTAACAGCATGCAAGCAATATCTCTCCCTCTGATCACTCGTCATCTCTTCCATTAACTTTCCTTCGGGTGGGATTTGCTTGTAACTGTGTTTGTTTTTATTCAGCTACGCAAGCACTTTTATAAAGGACCTGTGGTTAGTTCCGTCACAGCCTCACTCCCTCCCTTCCTGCACCTCTAACCCCCACCCCCCACCCCCATAAAAAAATCTTCTTTGGCCTATCTCTATGTCATTCATTCTCAAGGGTTTAGTTGTTCTCGTGATATTCGTTGTATGAAATTCCTTTTTTTTCATTTCTTATTCAGTACTGTCCCTTTCCC
>NC_051414.1:24126660-24126847 GCF_015228065.2 Penaeus monodon
TCATACATCAAAATATAACACGGCCACAGCAAGAAATATAGCCCACCTAATACTCCATAGAGTCATCATGGAGCTCGGCAGCAACGGCCAGCTTCATTAAGGGGGCTTAAAATCTCTATCTGTACGGCCCTGACTCTGTCCCGTTAAAGGATATCTTTTTAATCACAACACGAAAGGAAGTTGGGCG
>NC_051414.1:24128387-24128535 GCF_015228065.2 Penaeus monodon
AGAATAATCATCAACAGAAAAAAACATAAAAAAACAAGCAGTGTATTGTAAAATCAGGAAATACCGGAGAATCACGATAAATAACATTATACAATCATCGAAAAAATACAGATGGGAGTGAATGAAATAAGATATATATGTATTTTCT
>NC_051414.1:24129493-24130632 GCF_015228065.2 Penaeus monodon
GCAAAACGGACAAAGAAAGGAAAGAGAGAAGGAAAGAGAGGTTGCGTGCGTATATTTGATGTGTATTTGTGTATGCAAACGTTTAGCGAATATTTTGAAAAGCTGTCTATTCACAACGAAACAGAGACAAAAGCAAATGTTTTTGCACCCAATATGCAAATAAAAAGATAGAATTACAATACCGTGTGGATCAAAAGTTGTTTTTGGAAAGATTAAACTGACCTAGTTATAAGTGGAAGCATCGTTCATTTTTCCGTTCTTGAATGACAAAAATCTCCAGTGAAAAAAGAGAGAGAAAATGGGAAGAATTAAAACTGAAAACTGGACTCCAGAAAAATTAAGATTAGAATTTTAAAAATCCATATAACAGAAAAGTATGAGATTTGTAAACACCATCAGATACGCTTCGTTATATGTAAGTACGAAAAAGTTTTTTTTTTTTAACTCCTCGCATTTATATAATCTCTACTCACGACGGGGAATAAACAGCACTGGACTGGAATGATGAACCTGAAAAAAAATTAAAACGGTATGCTATCTTTTCAAAAGAGGGTACGTCATATTTTCCAAAGAAAGGTATGTCATATTTCACGTTATCGTTATCTTTTAAAAATGTACCTATTTTTTCAAGAACGGTACGTCACCTTTAAAAAAAAGGTATGCCATCTTTAGAAAACGTATAATATCTTAAAAAAGGTATGTCATCTTTTCAAAAAAGTTATACCATCTTTAAACAAGGTATGTCATCTTTTCCAAAAAAGTATGCCATCTTTAAAAGAAATATTTCATCTTTTCATAAAAAGGTATACATCTTTAAAAAAGTGTGTCGAAAAGGGAATACCATCTTAAAAAAAGAGGGGTACCAGATCTCAAAAAAGTATGTTATACCATTAAAAAAGGTATGTCATCTTTAAAAAAAAAAGTAAACCATCTTAAAAAGGTGTGCCATCTTTCAAAAAAGGTATGTCATCTTAAAAAAAAAGTTATACCATTTTTTAAAAAGTAAGCCATCTTTTCACAAAAGGAATACCATTAAAAAAAAGGTATATCATCTTTTCAAACACAGATGGGTTTCCTGGAAGGGTTTCCCATCGAACGAGTTCTCGGCTCACGCTCTGTGGCGGTCTGCTTGATCATTA
>NC_051414.1:24131125-24132882 GCF_015228065.2 Penaeus monodon
ATCTACCCATCTATCTCTCTTATAAAGATAAATAAGTAGGCAAATAGGTGCGCAGACAGATAGATCGCTAGCAACTTCACACACGCACATTCAACAACTTTCCTTTTCTTCTCGCCTGAATCAATACAACAAAATAGCTTCGTTAAATTAGAACAGCCTCCCCCCTCCCTCAAGAGAAAATCCTATTCACTACCCGCATGCAATCATTTGCAACGTGCATATTCGTCGAATGTGTCTGTACAGCTATCTATATTTAGCAATATTTCTGACGATTCATAAGCAACATTACATCACCCACTCTGCCATAATCAGATATTTCAGGTGGCTTTAGGAGTGCGTTTGGAGTTGCTTATTGGGTGCATTAACTTCACTAAGGAAAGGGTGAAAGGATATGATTCTGGGACCGCATTAAGGACGCCAGGTAGCGGGGTGTAATCAAGGTGCTTTTCAAGTGCGCTTTTAACTAGAGCCTTGGGTATTTGTTTTTTATTTTGGTTGTCAAATACCTTTGCGGTTACTGATTATCTTGGCTATTACTTCTTAACTTGGGTATCAATTGTTACTTTAGGTTATTACCTAAGGTTTTTAAGTATTCCTTTCGCTATTGCATATTACATGGGCTATTACTCATGATCTTGCTTATTATCTTTTATCTCGCTTATCACTTCTTACCATGGCTATTGGCTATTGCCTTGACTATTACCAGTAACACTGGCTATTAGTTATTATCCTGACTATTACCTATTACATTAGCTCTTATCTATAACTTGGTTGCTACCCAGTACCTGCTACCTTGGCTATTACTTGCTACCTTGCCTATTACTTGTTACCTTGCATATACCTGTCACTTTGGCTAATGGTTATTGCACTAGCTATCACCTATTACATTACCTATTACCTACATGCAATGATATGGTCGATTGTTTAAAGACGTTATTTCGTAATTTCGCTTAAGGATCGATGTGCGATTGTTCTATGTAAAGTTGCTTGTTTGCGTATGGTTGTGTTTGCTTTTATAACATTGTCTTTTTGTATTTTGTGTTTTTGTCTAGTCTTCGAATGTTTTTTTATTGATGTTTGCATCTGAATGTATTTGTTTGTGTTTGAGTGTTTCTGTGTACGTTTATGTCTTTGTGTGCGTGATCTTTTGTTCGTATGTTTTTGTTTAGTTCTGCACATGTTTTTGTTTTATCTGTCTGTGTAATTAAATGTGTATTTTTGTATGCTCGTTTGTGTGTACACCAGTATGTTTATGAATGTGGGTGTTTATAGATTTGTGCCTATGTGGCTGCCGTTTACATGCGTATCCATCTGCACGCGCTCAAAAGTGCGTTGGTATGAATACTCGTGATTATGTTACACCTCATATCACGTCGACTATATATGACTTCTATCAATTCCGCCATGCCTAGGCCTTTCCCTCGCACTTGTCTTGCTCCCCCGGGCTCCCCGCCGATCCCCACCAACACAAACAAGTGCCAAGAGCTCTTCGAGTGAAATATCTTCGAAGCAAGTCTTTGAAACAAGCCTCGGAAACAGGCTGCGGCAAAAGTAATAAAAAAATGCCAAAGAAAAATGGACAGGCAGAAAGGTAAAAATATAAGTATAGATAAATAGATGAATAAATAGATAAGAAGAAACGGGAACGACGTGCCTTTCTTGGCCTCGTTCTGCTCAGGCAAGTCGATCTTCTTATTGACGGATCATTTCAGGTCACGGCCGCTCGCACGGAGCTGCGAGTGTCAACACGCCGTTGT
>NC_051414.1:24133611-24133716 GCF_015228065.2 Penaeus monodon
CTCTCCCCCCTCTTTCTCTGGAGGTAAACAGCTGGAAAGACAGATATAGACAGACATATATCATCCTATTTATTTTTCCATGGCTATGATTGAAATATATCGTCG
>NC_051414.1:24134040-24134106 GCF_015228065.2 Penaeus monodon
TATTATATAAATATTATTATATTATTATATATGTGTGCGCTTAAAAATAGTGAAATAAAGATAAAT
>NC_051414.1:24134182-24134481 GCF_015228065.2 Penaeus monodon
TATTATTATTATTTTTAGAAAGTAATAAACAATATAAAGAAAGCCACAAGTACAGTCACATAAATATATACCGACGTGACACAAATATGACAGAATCTACAGCTGATCCTAATTCCCCCTTCCTTGCAGACCGGAGGGAGCGTCCACTAGAGCGTGAACATATATCCTTGAAGCTCGAAAGAAACCAAGGAGAGAGATTAGGGTATTTCCAGCTTATAAACAAAATACGGGCTTATTTTCACTTGCCTGTGGCTTGTGCAGCGAAGTTTCTCTTTCTTTCACTGAGTTGAGTTACACCA
>NC_051414.1:24135456-24136001 GCF_015228065.2 Penaeus monodon
ACACAGCGGATAACTTCCATTCTATAAGTTCTCAAATCCAGTTTTCATCTTCCATCGTTTTGTCAGTTCTAAAGGGGCTTGTAAACGGAGGATTTGATATTCATTGCCACATGAAAGACCTATTAATCAAGTCATAGATCTCAAGCTTCAACCTCTGTGACTTTGTTGGATCTTCAGTTCGAGATAGAAAGTGCAAATTCAGTTTATGTTTTGTTATAATGAGACACAGAGGGTCGATTTGCACAAGGAATCTAATGATTCCACTTTAGCTTCCGTCCGTTAGATGGCTAAGGAAAGGTAGATCCTTTGCTGCACAGACCAAGGTTAAAGGTCCTGTCAGTTACCGCACCTTCCCAGAAGAAAGAATATGCTAAGAACATGCGTTAAAATTCCCATTCTGTCTATACGGTTCAACAAGCACTCTCAGATATCGAGTTGAGAAAAAATGGAACATGAAACTTTTTATTTTCAAGCAGACTTCTGCCTGACCCTGCATTTCTCCATATTGCTTATAATTCTACATTTCTGTATTTTGTACCTTTGAG
>NC_051414.1:24136056-24137348 GCF_015228065.2 Penaeus monodon
AATCTACCCCTAGAATAGCCGTGTAAATCATAAATGTCTATAAACTGACATTCTAACTACTTGAATGCAGTGTCTTCAGTATAAAACGCATGTCAGTTTTATTTTTGAACACCTGTGCCAATTCTAATTGATTAAACTATTCTCACTTAAAAGTAAACTTATATCTGCACATTTTTTGCCATTTTACTTCAAGAGAAGCAAGAAAATGTACAGAAAAGGCTATCATTCCGCAGGGCAATCACAGCAATAGCATTAATCGTCCCACTATCAAGATCCTCCGGTTGACAGGCACGAGATGAAACACTCCTAGTAAATAATTCTACCACATAGGACGGCCCGTCCTTCCAGTAGTACGACAGTGTCTCGACTCAAATCCCTTTATCTAAAATCGTAACAACCCTCTTTTATCCTTGCCACAGTGTTTAAAGTCACAGTTATGCCTATAACGCAAAAACTTTTCTCACTAATCAAGGGAACGGAAATGCCATATATTCTCAAAACTCCACCTACACCTCCGCTTATTTCATTTTCTTCTCCCTCTTTTTTTAAAGTCTGACTCGCTTCTTGAATTTTCCTCACAGCAATCTTTCAAACAGAAAATGTCCGTGTCAGAGCACATGACATATGGCTAAGATTCCACTTCTCGATCAGCCCCATAACCACTCATTAGAGAATTGTCCACCCTCTCGCCACTCCTACTGTAGCATGGCGTTCTTGCTCTGACCCTGCCAGTAGTGCTGCAGCTGCTACGTGCCTGTCAAAGCCTGCTCCTGTCGACCCAGCGTCCAACGGCTTCCTCTGCTTCTCTTCTTATCACGACCTTCCCTCTTTGACCTATCTATTTATCCAACGCCATTACCAACAATTAAACCCGAAATTAATTAAACACACTTCTATTGTGGTTAGCAGATTGTCCACATGGCTAGTTCTGACTGACTCGCCCACCGGTAGTGGAACAAATAACATAATGCTCTTTCCTTCCACAGACTCTGATAAAAACACATTTCGTATGGCAGCATCCAGGTGAACAGACTCGCTCCCTCTAGGATTCGCAAGTGACCCGAACACCTTGCAATGAACATTTATTTTTTTCCATTTTGGGGACAAGACCCCAGACCTCCTAAAAGTCAACTCTTACTGTGCCCAGACGCATCACTCACTCAACTGGAGTGGGAAGCTCTCGTCAGTCCGACAAAAGATCGCCGAATCAGATACGAGACTTCCACAAATCCTTCAATATGACAGCCGCCGTGGCATCTACCGTGGCGTTATTGACGACACGGTATATTCAG
>NC_051414.1:24138091-24138490 GCF_015228065.2 Penaeus monodon
TGCGCTCATACACACTCCCTCCCTCTTCTTGGTCTTCTCTCATGCTAAAGGAGCTCCAGCAATCATAATCAACATTAATTCGAGAGATGAACTATGGTCGGAAAGAAAAGAAAAAAGCATTATGAATTACCTCTCTAATTTCGAGTTTTATCCCGCCGCCCACAAACGCCCATCCTTTTTCTGTGCCAAGGTCGACCTAGCATGGCCTTGTTTCCAGCGAAAGGTCACCGCTGGATATGTAGGTCACGTGAACCCAAGGCGTCGGAAAGGTTCTTTTACCGTAACTTCATTTTAAGTCTCTTTAGGCTCGTAGGTCGCTACTCTCCTAATTAGCTAAACTGGGCTCACAGCTGTTACCACCGTGTTTCTCTTAATGGTTTGGGTACTTTTTCCATGTCC
>NC_051414.1:24138583-24139435 GCF_015228065.2 Penaeus monodon
CATTTGTGAACATGTTCGGTTACTCAAAATCGCTCTAAGTGAATGTAGAAAGAGTACGTAGAAAACACTAGTTGTTCGTAAAGACGTTCAGACTTCATCTCAAAAGTTCCTTGGAATCCTTTCTTAAAAAATCCCCATGTTTTTAACGTGTTGCTAAGACGTTTCCTCTCCGATTACGCTCGTGTAGTAGAATAGTACTGGCGAGGTGTTCGCTTACATCACAATACAGCCTTGATACTCATAAGTCAGCATGAGTAAATTGTTCAGGTTCATCTGTCATCATTCTCTGACTTATTTATACTTTTGTTAGTATTATTCGTCTGTCTTCACTTTCCTTTGTTCTCTCTTTTCGCATGTTTATTTTAAGACACTTTTGTAGTCAGGTTACTATAATCTGCCTGTCCCCATTCTTACTATCTTATCCCCTTTCACGTGCTCATTTCTAGACTTCTTTCTCACTCATCTCCATGTTTCCTCTTAGTCACTTTTGTCTTTTTTTCCAACTTACTTATCTTCATACCATTACCACTCACCTGTCACTCCCTCTTCTCTATTTCACGCGACCATCCCCTGACTTGCTTATACTCATGTTACTGCGACTCACCTGTTCACTCTCTTCCTCCTGTTCTTTTGCGTTTCACATTCCCCAGTTCGAGCTTTTGTTACCAGGGCTTGTTCTTGACCTAGTTCTTCAGTTTGGGTGATAATCATAAAAGGAGGTGAAGGTTTTTTTTAAAGAAATATCAGGTCAACAGGTGAAAGGATTTATGACCTAAGGAGTGTTTATTTGGTAATTTATGAATGGCCTTCCGTACTGGGCCGATTTGGAAGGTATTCGTGAAGTCATTGCTT
>NC_051414.1:24139742-24140106 GCF_015228065.2 Penaeus monodon
ACAAATAATGCCAGCTGTTTCGGCTCATCCTCTAGATAACAGCTACGTCCTTCTCACGTCCTTGACCCAGGATAAACAATATATATCTATCACGCTTTTTCTTATCTTTATTAAGAAATATTTTTATTTTGTATTTCGTATATCCATGAAATTAGGACAATGTCTAGTTTTCCTTGTGCTCTCTAGACAGATGTTGATATCATAGTCCCAAACTATTTTTTTAGGAAGTCAGATTATTACCTCAGACCGGTAAGTGATTATATCATCATTTTAGTAGATTTCCTTGAACAGCCTCGTGACCGGATAAGCGATCGTGACCCGCGGGTGTGTGCCTTGATATGCACTCATCTCCAGGCCTCTTTTT
>NC_051414.1:24141228-24142904 GCF_015228065.2 Penaeus monodon
TGGCTGTCAGTATGTGTGCGACTGTGAGTGTGTATGGGGAATGTGGATGCGAGTACGAGCATGGAAGTGAGTTTGTGCGCTAGTGGGGGTGGGAATGGGAGTGGGGAGGTAAGGGTGGGAGTGAGTGCAAGAATGAGAATATGCATATAATAATTTTTCTGCGAGGGATACGTATGCACATATGTTTGGAGGTGAGAATTATTTGCTATTCGCTTTTACGTATAGGTGAAACATTAGACATAATATTTTTATTGATTTTTTTACGTCGCTTTCGAAGACTAAACAAATTATTCAAAATAACGATAATGATGGTATTATCCAATGAGATAAAGAAATATATCTCATCAACATTATCGTAAAAAAAGATTATCATTAAATGTCAGAGAATCGTCACAACGGAGGTGAAGAAAAAACACATAAAAAAATACATTTCCTTCTTACCTGCTAGGCAAGGTGCAACCCGAAGACGATCCAAGAGGATTCCAAGAAATGCTGGAAGGCGATCCAACCGTCCTCTTGACAACAGACACTTGGCACTCGACTTCACCACGGATAGGTAGTCACTGAGCCCTTCCGCACTCACCACCTCGAAGCGACACCCTCGGATAGCAGGTTGTCGGCAGGTTTAGGTCATACGCGGGCTTTTTCGGGCGGGAAAATGGGGATGATGCTAATGTTGCCGACTCGTCCGGGCGCTTAACCTATTCCTCGCGGCTTTTCTTAATCATCGTCTTAATTTTCTCTTATATTTTTCATCACTTTTTCCCCTTGGTTTGTTTTCCTGTGCATGCGGACTAATTTGGCCCAATGGTGTGTGATCAAGGTCTCTACATTTAAAGCTTCAAAACCCTGTATGGTCACCTTTCGCTCGATATGGCAACCGGAGCCTCCTGCCCAGTCCCGGGAACGCCCATTAACCGTGACATGCCCAATCGTGACGACTTGCAACGTGAGCTAATACACGCATACAGTAAACAGAACACATTATGGAAACACTAAGACAAAATTATTCAACCACCAAAACCACGTTCAAAATACATCATGCATTCCCAAGCATTATACTTTTAAAAAACAAATAAATGAGAACATACACCTACAGACATTCTTATCAGTCATGCACGCCGGGAAAATCCCTTCTTTTCCTCTCTCGCCTCATTTCCCCAGAACGGCTTGAGAGGCGGAGGCAGAGGAAGCCCTTGCTTCGTTTATCAGAATTCCTGCTCCCTCTCGTTCTACAGAAGGAGCTTCCCGTGAAGAGAGGATTGGCGTGCTGCTTTGGCCTTTGCGAGAATGATGCGCCTGTCGGTTTCCTCCGGCAACTTCTGGGAAAGTTATCATGGAGCCACGATTCTGTGGTTTACATGATGTTGACATTTCCGCTTGTAAATGTGTTTCATTGCGGTTGCTTTTCAGTTGAAAACCGCTAGACTTGTTACTTCGATGTGATTGTGATATTGCTTATACATAGCATTAGTATCAAATGTATAATGGGATTTTTCTACCATCTTACCAACACGAAAAAGTGTTTTGCCGCTCATCTGACCGTGGCATCGTAGCGATTACGAAAGTCTGAAAACATTAGTAATAAAAAAAACTAGTCATAAAAATAAATGTTCTTTCTCTTCCGAGTGTCTGAAAACATAATATCACCAATACTGGAATTATCTAGGAAAGGA
>NC_051414.1:24142929-24143174 GCF_015228065.2 Penaeus monodon
GTGATAAAGCCCCTGACGACGCAAGGTGCATACCTGATATCGACACAATAGTTTCCATTCTTTCCGAAATACGCAAATCACCCGTCCCTAGAGGCGCGCTGGCAAAAATTATCCACAGTATTTTGAAACCGGGAAAAAACATTGCAGTCTTCAGGGCCTTCGTTCCAGAGTAGATCATTAAAACGTCAAGGAAGAAGGCCTCGCATGGGTCTTGGATTTGCAAAAACTAAGACCTCGTGTGCATG
>NC_051414.1:24143226-24143313 GCF_015228065.2 Penaeus monodon
AAAAAAATGCGTCTAAGACTGTATTTCGAGCTGGGAAGCGAAAGAAAGAAGGATTTGTTATTCTCGATGGATTCCTGATGTCAAGAA
>NC_051414.1:24143619-24143865 GCF_015228065.2 Penaeus monodon
TGTCTAAAGATAATAAAACACGTAATTTTCTTTAAATTATTAAACATGATTAACTATCATCATTATTATACCTATACGATATAAATGGATCCGCTTAAATTTATTTTAAGAAGCACTTTTTTTTCGTTTGTTATCACCATGAGAAAAAAATATGAAAAAAATAGCACCATGTCTATTCTGACGTTAACAATCATGTAAATAATTTTGTCGATAATGAAGATAACAGTGATAAAGATATGAGCACGG
>NC_051414.1:24143904-24144197 GCF_015228065.2 Penaeus monodon
TAAAAATTGCGTCATTAAAGACAATCATTACCACCGTTGCCATGCCTATCACATCATAAACATATGAACAATCTAACTCTAGTGAAACAACAACAACAAAAAAATAAATAAACTAAACCACACTAGCAATATTGAAACATCTCCGACGTGTCACGTGACGGAAATCTGTGACGTCATAGTTTCCTTGCGTGGGTGTCGGGGGGGGGAAAGAAGGAGAGGGGGGGGGGTCTGGCAAGTGTGTGTGTGGGTGACTCGGGGAAAACCGCTCGGAAAGGTCGTCAGAGCGGACTTTT
>NC_051414.1:24147362-24148911 GCF_015228065.2 Penaeus monodon
TTACACATTCACACATTCACACACGCGCGCGCGTACCCTTGAGCAGGAGAAACAGACACTCAAGCCATCCCCAATGTTGTCCACACCGGATACAAGTTTAATAGACCGAGGTCAATCATCTGCAGACATAATATACATAAACCAGAAAGGAAAGACGTAATTAAATCGTGTGAGATGAGGATTCGGACACGAGAGGCGAGAAACCCGGAGTTAATGAGGAGAGAAAGCGCGTTTGAAGCGACCGTCGTCCGTCAACGGGTTAGGACGTGCCGGCCATGACACCTGTCACGCGGGAGACCCTAAGATAAAATAACGACTCATTCATACCCGCTTATAAGAACTATCTGACGAGGCGCAGATCTGATTCGGGCACGGTGGCTATTCGACCTGGAGAAATAGATTTGGATTAGGTTGAGTTACCCCAGTGTAAAAAAAAAGAAAAAAAATCGTACGATGAACGAAGAGAATGAACGTTGATGTGTGTGTGTGGGCGAACGTGTGTACACTGGCGGCTCCTGTGTCAGGGTGTCCCCGAAACCCGCCACGGTCGCGTGGGGCTGTCATCGCACACGGAACTCCTACTCGCCATCCTTCAGGGTCTCTCGAAATGTACGTCCGTTAGAGGTTAGGGTCTTCTTGACCTTTGAACCACTTGTACTAATCAGTTTATGACTTCTTGAAAGAGGAGGCTGGGGAACAGTGGAAATGGCGTTCGCAAAGGGAGGGTCTGAAACAAAAGCGAAACGGGCGATCGCCTTTGAAGTGTTGCTCAACCCCATTTCAGGCATGTTTGTTTTGAAAAACAGCGCAAGAAGTGGGACAGCTTACTTTTATCTTTCTTAACGTTTATATAGATGGCTGTGCAGTGTTGCTTCCTCTCAGCTTAAACGTTTACAAAGCGCTGCTATTTATAGTCATTAAGAGTATTTTTTTATTTACAGAATGAATGGGGTAACTGTATGGATATCATTAAAGTTGGTCTTATTCTCACGTTATCTTTGTATTTCATTTTCCTTTTACACCAAAATGTTACTCTTCTTCCAAGCTTCATCAAGCTTCATTAAGAATTTTATTATACACTCCACAAATTTTATTACACTCTTTGCAATTCGAGTAGAAAAAAATCTCGCACCAGAACCTTAACCCATGATATTATTTTCATGAATACATTATAGACAGAAAGTATTTGCCTTTTTTACTAGCCGAAGGTAGTGACGATCTGACATCACAGTGTCAGAGTTGATAAGACCCAGGGACTTGATCAAAGGCGCGTTTATAGTTATTACTCGGAAAGGAATCGAGTCTCCTTGCGGATCCTAATAAATTCTGCTTAAATTCTATTTTAACCGATCACATACCTTTATAACCTATATTGCTAAGATACTTTATACTGAGATTGATACAATGAGAGACTGACAAGAAGTATTGTGGAAATACAATGCATAAGAAAAGCGCAAGCAATAAAATTATTGCGGAGACTTTTTAAAAGACGTAGCTTATATAAATACCTTCGCCAACAAAAATAATCTTACCAAACCTTGACGCCCAG
>NC_051414.1:24149008-24149452 GCF_015228065.2 Penaeus monodon
TTTTTGACGAACGTGAGTTTATAGTAGACTCAAACAATGATCCAAGTGTATATTACTAGTCCAAGGCTACGAAGCAAGCAGGCAGAGTTCTCCTTTTTCTCCTTTCTAACAGATACGTGTGACCTTTCCTGTTTTACGAGCTGCTGTGACGCAAGGAAGATCTGCGTGAAAAACTGCTTTGAATAATTGCTGAATGAAAATGTGAATATGTAACGAGTTTCCTTTTTTTCCTTCCTCTATCTTTCAACTCGAACAACGGCCACTGTGTTTCAAAACTTAAAGTTCGTGGAATTTAAGCCTAGGGGAAGTATTACAAATGGTTTTATGGAAGGGAATGAGATGTGTCACTTTAATGGCTATTTTCTGGGGTGGGAAAACATGTATGATTATGTGTCTTGTAGTGATCTATGACCTACATCACGACGGAGCTTCCCAACCCTGCGT
>NC_051414.1:24149507-24149585 GCF_015228065.2 Penaeus monodon
TGTGAAACAAAGGGTGAAGAGAGATATAGAGGCTGAGGGGAAGATATATCTCTCCTTTTTTGTCTTTTCTTTCTTTCG
>NC_051414.1:24150698-24150967 GCF_015228065.2 Penaeus monodon
TTATGTGTCTGCACGTGTCCACTTCTCTATCTGTCTTGAAGTCTCTACGTTAACAATAGGAAAAATAAAAATCTACTATTTCTTTTCCCTTTTTGCTGTAAAATATTTCACATTACAAAAGGCCGAAATATGAAATTAACAATCGACAGTTAAGTCTTGAAATCAGCGAAGCACGAGGAATAGGGCAATCAATCTCCTTGGCCGGGGAGAAACAGTTCCACTCGATCATTTTTCTAAGAACGAACTTTCTTTCTCGCTCTCGTTCTCAT
>NC_051414.1:24151069-24151867 GCF_015228065.2 Penaeus monodon
CCTCCCTCGGAAAACTAATATTAAGAGAAGAGACTCTAATGCGTTTTCAAGGAGTTCGTATTAATGAAGAACACTTATCACCAAAGAGGACCTGTTGTGACACCCAACGGAGAGTAAGAATTATTGGAAATGCATTTGTAACGTTCTGTGCTGTTGTGTTAATCTAGAAATGATGAGAGTAGAACAAAGAACGTATGGAAGACTGGGTCAGGTTTTGTCACTCAGGAGGATGAAGAATGACATGAAGCTTTCTTGGATCTAGTCATTTTGTGAACGTTTTGTAAGACGATCATTTTGCTTACAAAGAAACTCGAGTTGGTTATTTTTTTAACGGTTTATTGTAGCGGTTGAATATATAGTTCTTTTTTATATTCTAGTCACGCCAGAGACACATATACTTGGTATGAACTAAGTTATAAACCATTTGATCGTGCATCAAAAACCCACCCTCTTACATCCAGTTTTCCGATCGATGGCTTGGCACAGAACTGACTTTATTACTGGTTGATTGATAGGGATAAAAACGAAGGTTACGACTGGAGATGAGGGTCGTGAGCCCGATCTAACTGGGAGATTATGAGGTCATGAGGCCATGAGTGACCCCAGGCCAAAAAGACGTTGCATGCCGAGGTAATCAAAGACAACACCTGCAGCATTCAAGGCTCCTTCCTACCCGGTTTCTCGCGTGTTGTCTCGCGTTTGGTTGACTGTGGTCTTTGCCTTGCCGTTGAAATGCTAATTTTCCCTTTTAATATACTTTTTACTGGGTTAACACGATTGCGTATGTAGAACTAAAAG
>NC_051414.1:24151906-24152240 GCF_015228065.2 Penaeus monodon
CAGTACAAAAACAAGAGGGGACAGGAAACAATGTTTACGCCTCCGAGTTCGACACAGAAACTGGGACCCGATCATTAAAGAAGTGAAAAACAGGATGCGCAAGGTGTGAGTGACTCACGCACTCCAGAAAAGGGTTGCGCAAACGTGGAGGAAAAGAAAAAAAAAAGAAACTCACAATATCACGCTCCAACTCCCTCAAACTGGGGAACTGTTGTTGTTATATCAAGTCTCGTTCTGGGGGACGTAAATGGCTCGTTTACATACTTCCTCTCGGTGGGTCATGTACACAGACACACACGTGCTGCGGCCAGAGTTGGAAAACGGACTTTGACAG
>NC_051414.1:24152268-24152716 GCF_015228065.2 Penaeus monodon
TACAGAACCTAAACATGCAGGAAAAAAGATAGTTTCGTAATACGTTCTTTCTCCAAGAGTTGGTTTTGCTGGCACACGCTAACCCAACAGCTGCTAAATTACTGTGCACTCAACCTCATAATCACTGCCTATAAAGGACTTAGTGTATTATTGCTTCTCTGCTTATACCCTGTACCTTGACCCACATATGGAAAGATGCCACAACCTGTTGTTCCATCCGAGTACAACGAACATGGTGGACTTTATTGCTTTTCTGCTAGTACAGAAATGTAGGAAAAGGATGTCGGCTTTATTTTGTTGTGTGTTTTTATATTTCGAATCAGATTATTATTTTCATTCCCGTTTTCTTTCGTATGTGCATCTAGGTTATAAGGAGGTTAATATGGTCACTAATACATCATACTATGCTTGTTGGGCGTTTCTATTTTCCAAAAGATTTGTGCAATTA
>NC_051414.1:24155216-24156524 GCF_015228065.2 Penaeus monodon
TTCCTTCACCTCTTAACCTTTTGTTTATGCTCATATTATGCATTAATGTATAATTAAATACATTTAATTACGAAACCACGTACGCCCACATTATGGGGATGTTTTATTTGTTGGGGATGCGAATACAGTGACCTGTCCACATTAAGGTTTTTCAACACGTAATTTCCGTTTATAAGGCACAGGACTGTTTGTTCGTAATGGTATCCGATTCCGCGAAGGGACAAAGTATAAACCTTTTGATCCAAAGCCTACGATATCAGATCCTAT
This sequence comes from Penaeus monodon, assembly GCF_015228065.2. Taxonomy (NCBI): domain Eukaryota; kingdom Metazoa; phylum Arthropoda; class Malacostraca; order Decapoda; family Penaeidae; genus Penaeus; species Penaeus monodon. The sequence goes on from NC_051414.1 coordinate 24,155,484, forward strand.
TAGCATGTCATTATAATGCTCGAGCCACGGAGCTCGCCGATCATATTATAGGCGAGGTTGGGATTGTGCAACCAATTAGTGATAGCTGCAACAGTGATCAGCTGTTGCATGTGACCAGACAACTGATCACCGCGGCTTTGGTTGTTGAGTGATTGCCCTGCCAGATTCATGATAACGTTAGATATTATTTATCACCTACGTGTTTACTTCATGATGGGCATGAAAGTTCTGTCCTGTATATATAGTCTGTTATTTGTGAGGAATATATAGTTCATCTTTTCTTATTTTCTTCATATCTGAATCAACCCCCCCAGTGACGATCCAAAGGTGAGGCAGAGGTGACTCTATCACAAGGATTTCAAACAAGAAAGCGGTCTCCCACATGGAGCTCCTGCAGATATAGGTGGGGGCCTTGGAGCCGAAGCTGCTATTGGCTGCGGTCCAAAGGTGCTGCTGCGATTGGCACAGACCGAAACCGATAATGGCGTGTTGCTCCAATTGCTTGGCCCATAAAGCCGTTTTTTTGACCACTGAAGTTTTTGGAGTTTCTTGCGCTGCCATATTAGGCCATGGTGCTATTGGCGAGGCTGTAGTGATATAAAAATGCATGAAGGTTGTGCAACGCAATTTATGTCAGGTGCGGGGGGGGGGGTTAAGGGAAAACCCAACGACTTGTCGACGAGGCATTCGTCCTCCGTTGTCATAACTTTTGCTAACGACCCATTAAGCTTGAACAAGTAGTTTTCAATATATAATAACAGTGCGGTTTACGGCATTTCCTCGCGTGAAAACTTGCAAACGCATGAAGATCCTCTCAGCGGCAAGCAACAAACCCTAATGCAAGGTAGACAAAAATGTTGACAGCGGTAACAGCCCCACGAACAAGAGAAGTGGGACAAAGGGCGCCGAGACAATGTGCTTCCCTTCCCACGTCGCAAGCAGAGGCCACGTGACGTACGTCCACAGGCAGTGCTTCGAAAAGGCTAGCTGAAAATCCGAATTGTGAACATGATCATCTGCAAATAATGTGCTTTGTGGTAG
>NC_051414.1:24156541-24157566 GCF_015228065.2 Penaeus monodon
AAGAATTTGTTTCAAGTGTTTCTCCCTCGAGTGTCGGCGGCGGGAAGCCGGAAGACCTCGCTATGGCTAACGCGCACAACTTAACCTTAGCTTCGAGAGATCCAAGCGTCAAATGGCCTTGCTTGTTCATTTTCATCGTCCATGTTCTATTCTTCTTGGGATATAAATCTAATGCTAAAAAGGAGAACAGGAGTCAAGTCGTTAACACATACTGACGCTAACAGTGTCAAGGTTTACAGTCATGGAAGATGAAGAGAGTTTTGTTGAATTACATTTTCTTTCTTTGAAATTTGCTTCTTTGCTTATTTTTGTGACGAATGGTTTGTTTAAGAGTGGAGAGGAGGGAGGGGGGGGCGCCTGTGCAGTGCGGAATGTGTGAGTTCCGTGTATGGTGTGTGAGGGTTTCAAGAATCACAAAATGGTGCCGTATTTGTGTTAAAAATGGTGATGGTCACGACTCTGAATGGAGTTACGCTCGTCACCGGTAGCGAAAAGCAAACAGAGCGATGGCCTAAAACTTTCATGTATACGTTCTGTATATAACCTGCTTTACCTTTTTTTGAGGAAATACTTAGCCAGCTTTCTGACTAGAGCCGCAAACAAAAATAACAAAACACGCCTGTTATAATTATATTATAGCTTATTGTGTTTGTTCTCTATCCATTCTTCATCACACCCTCTGTAGCTTCCAACATGTTTATCGAACTTCACCTGTTCCAGCCGTATCATCTTGCCCGCTGTCTTCAACCCTCCGGTGACATCACGTAAACACAGGTTGACCTCGAAGCGTGATGTCATCCTACAAACGAGGTCAAGAATCAATCTTCTCTTGTCGGCGTCGGGAGTGCGAAGGACCGGCTTTTCACGCAGGACCGAGGTGGGTGTCTTGTGCTAATGGTGTGCTGTGATACATGATTCTTGTGTGGACGCTTGCCGCCGTGCAGATGCTCAGCATTGACTTCTTTTTTGCATTATTTTCCTGTTTCTTTGGCTGGTTCTCTTCCTCTGTTTCTTTCTCTGGTTGG
>NC_051414.1:24157906-24158340 GCF_015228065.2 Penaeus monodon
GTAAGAAGAGAGAAGAACGATAGAGGAATTATTAATTTTTGTTGATGGTGGGCGGTAATCTGCCTCGGGGGGCTTGGAATGACTTGTTGATTAAACGTAATCTATCACTTAAATTGCATCTACTGAGAAATGCAATAATCATGTCATTACTGAAGAATTAGAATTTTAACATCTTTATCGCATCTCATCTTATAAGTGAAGACCAGCTTTCAGACACCGGCAATGTACTTACGCTACCGACACCATAGTCAGATTGTATACCATACACTTCCAACTGCGCTGGTCCGAGAAAAAATATCATGGTGTAAATACGCAATGTGTAAAGATTCCATTACTAAAGCAGCATCTACAGCTTTATAATGGAATTTTCTAAACAATCGCCCTGTCTCTTCTCACCTGTTGCTTTAATCCCATCCTTTTTTTTTCTCCCTACA
>NC_051414.1:24158450-24158989 GCF_015228065.2 Penaeus monodon
ACCATCTTTCTACTCTACTCCTCCATCCCTGCCTCCTCTTAGCTCATTTCCTCTTCTCCCCCTTTCTTGCTTTCTCTTTGCCCTCCCTTCCTTCGTCCTCTCTTGTCCTCTCTACGTATTACACAGTAATACGTGTTTAAAAACGACAACAGTGCTTTTAATAAAAATTTACGAGCCTAAAAACAATGCAAAAAACGTGGTTGAAAAGGCCCCCAAAAAATACACACTTGGAAATTTCGTGCAAGAGAACGGCAAAAAAAGTCCTTAAATTACGACATAAAGGGCGTGAACGTGCGTAAAAAGCGACCGCACACACACGCGATACCATAATGCCCGCCCAGACACCTGCACCGCCGCCCATGAACGTAACACCTGTCGTGCCAAGCCTTCGAGCGTGAGGCGCGCGTCCTTCACCCCGTAACCTTGCCTCCTGTCGTGATATGTGGGGCATTGCCGGTCCCCCCCGCCTCCCTCTCCTCCCTTCACTCCTTCTCCCTTCTCCTTCTACTTCATTTACCTCTCTACTGAGGATAGGCCAC
>NC_051414.1:24159104-24159188 GCF_015228065.2 Penaeus monodon
CAGATTTCTCCCCCGGCTTCGCCTCCTTCTCCCCTCCTCTTTTTTCTTACAAAGCACATTTTCTTTCCCCAATTCCCTTTTCAT
>NC_051414.1:24159256-24159557 GCF_015228065.2 Penaeus monodon
TTATTCCTCACCCAACTCCTCTTCTTCTCCTTCATCTCCTTTTCTCTCCCCACCCTCTCAGCTTATCCTCGTCTTCCCCCTTCCCCTATTCCCTCCTTTACCCCTGCTCTCCCTCCTCCCCTTCCTCTTCCCCGTCTCTCCTTCAGCCGTTCTGCGTTCCACGAAGTTCTTCCTCCCGCTCCTTCTGCCAATCTTCAGCGTCAGCCTTGAAGGAAACTGATGGCCAGACCTCTTTATTTTTTTGTTCGTTGCTTCACACTCTCCCTCTCCCCTAAAAAATGAACTCGAGTGTATGGATATG
>NC_051414.1:24160101-24160552 GCF_015228065.2 Penaeus monodon
TATGCCTTTCCCACAGTAGAATTTGTTGACGATTTCCTTGTCGCGGGCAGAGAGTTGACGTGCAAGCGAAGTGGAGGAGGAAGTGGGGGGCAGAAAGGAAGGGAAGAGGGAAGAGAAGAGTGGGGAAGAAAATGGGAAACGGGGGAAAAAGGGAGGAGAAAACGTAGGGAAAAAGGGATAGGAAGGGAAACGAGGAGGGGTAGTGGGCCTAATGAAAATGGAGGATAGGTAGAGTGATGTAGGGACGGAAGGGGTATAGGCAGGGGGAGTGGTGGGAAGGGGGAAAGGAGGAGGGGGAGAGGTGAGGAAGGGGAAAGGGGGGGGAGAGGTAGGAAGGGGAAAGGAGGAGGGGAGAGGTGAGGAAGGGGAAAGGAGGAAGGGGAGGGGGAGGGGGAAGCGCACTGGGTCACTGGGGTAAGTGTTAAGCCACATGATCCCCACCGCAAGGTTA
>NC_051414.1:24160581-24160665 GCF_015228065.2 Penaeus monodon
ACGTTTAATCGGATTCCCCTCGCGAGGTCCTGCGGGGCCTCGGCTCGAGGGAGGGGAGAGAGAGGGGAGGAGGGGAGGATCTGG
>NC_051414.1:24160782-24162672 GCF_015228065.2 Penaeus monodon
AAAGGCTTGAATAGAGGAGGAGGAAAGGAATGATGGGGAGGGAGGAAACATGGAGGGGATAGAAGGTAGGAAGGGATGAGGAAAAAGAGGAGATTGCAGAGGATAGGAAAAAGATAGGGATGAGGGAAGGGGAGAGAATAGAAGGGGAAGAAGGGGAAGAGTAGGGTAGAGATTCTTCAGGGCCTCATCTCAAAGATGGAGAGAGGGGAAGGGAGGGGAGAGAGAGAGGTAGAAAGCAAGGTGGAGAGGAGAGTAGAAGGGAAGGGAGAGAAGGGGTAGGATGGGAGGGAGTGGAGAGACAGGAGAGGGAAAGTCAGAAAAAGGGGAAAGGGGATGTGAGGAGATAGGAGGGTGGAGGGCGAGAGGGGAGAGGAGAAGATAGAAAATGGAAGGGAAATGAGGGGAAATGGGAGAGGATAGGAGGAGTAGGGGAACTGAGTAGGAAGAGGGAAGCAGACAAGGGGAAAGAAGAGAGGAGAGAGAGGAGAAGGAAGGGGAGAGGATATGGGATGAGGGGAGGGAGAAGAGGGAGAGAAAAAGATAGGGGGCGTAGGACAGAGGTCATACAGGGCCTAGATGCGGGGGAGAGAGGGGAAAGAGGGAGGGAAGAGAGGAAAGATAGAGGAGAGAGGGGAAAAGGGAGGGAGAGGGAAGAGGGGAGAGGAGGGAGGGAAGAGAGGGAGAAAGGAAAGAGGGTAGAGAAGAGGGGGGAAGGGACGGAAAAGGGGAGGAAAAGGGAAAGATAGAAAAGAGATGAAAAGAAGGGGGACACGAAAGAAGAGGAATGGGATGGATGAGAAGGACAGAAGGTAGTGACGGCAGGGGGAGGGGAGAGGGGAAGATAAAAAAAAGGGGAAAGGGACAGAATATAAGTAGAAGATGGAAGCGAAAGAGAGGAGAGAAGGAATGGTGTGGAAGGAGAGCGAAGAAAGATGGTAGTGGAGGCGAGAGGGAGAGGGAGAGGATAGGAGAGGTGGAGAGGAAAGAAGGGCAACAGAGAAAGGGGGCGGAAGATGGGTGGGAAGAGGAAAAGAAGAAAGGTAGAAAGGGAGAGAAGAGAGAAAAGAAGATATAGGGGAAAATAAGAAGGTAGAAAGAAAGGAAAGGTAGGAGAGTGAAGAAATACTGTAGGTAAGAAGGCAGGTAGAAAAGCAGAAGAAGAGGAGAAAGTGAGGGGAAAAGAGGAAATGGTAGGAAATGAAGAAAGAGGAATAGGGAAAAAATAGAAAGCGAAGAAAAAGAATTGAAAAATAAAAAGGGAGGAGAGCGTAGAAATAAAGGATAAAAGGGGGGGACTGAAAGAAAACGAGGAGAGGATGCCGGACAGGGAGATAGGAGGGAAGGACAGGAAACGAAGAGAGGTAGCCGGACACGAGAAGAGAGGCGGGTGAGGGGAAGATTGGGAAAGAGAGGGAGAAGGGATAAACGGAGAAACAGATAAAAAAAGAAAATTAATAGGAGAGGAAAGAGGATAAGAGGGGAGACGAGGGGTGTGTGTTATTAGAAGGGGAAGCGAGGAGGAAAAAGGCACAAGAGTTTAATATATACAAGGTCTATATAAGTACTTATATAGGCCTTACTTATAGCCTGTTGCCAAATGCTACATACTTTGGAAAAAGGGGAAAAGAGGGGTGGGTAGGATGGAACGAGGTAGGAAAGGGAGGAAAAGAGAGGAGTGGAGTGGGAATAAAGGAGGAGAATGAGGTGGGAATGAAAGTGGAAATGGGAATGAGGAAGAAAGAGTAAGTAGAAATGGCGATGGAGGGAAAGAAGAAGGAGAAGAAAGAGTGAGTATGAATGAAGAAGGATAATAAGTGGAAATAAGGATGAAGTAGAGATGGTATGTGAATAAAGGAGAATAATTGAAGTGGGAATCAAGGGGGAAATTGT
>NC_051414.1:24162712-24164171 GCF_015228065.2 Penaeus monodon
ATAAAAGCACAGAATAAGCATTGTGGAAATGAGCAGACTGAAAAAAAGTGGGAATGAAGTGGAAATGAGGGGCAGATGGATGGAAAATGTTTCGAGGTGGAAAGAGGAGGAGAAGCTTGGATTAGGAGAATAAAGGAGGATGAAAAGGAAAATGTGAGAAACGAAATTAGGTAAGGAGGAGGAAGCAGAAAAGTGGGAAGAACCAGAAGTCGGAGGAGCGTGTAATTTAGAAAATGAATCACGTTGCTGTCTGTTCCAGATATCATGGCCTTTCGTTTTTCCTTGTTTTAGTTCTTGTTTTTTTTTTCTGTCACACTAGATTTCTTTTATCTTTCGTTCATCATTCGTTGTGCTCTTTTGGGTTTAATCTCTCCATTTTTTTTTCTCTTTTTTTTTTTCCTCCATATTATTATTCTCAGTTTTCATTGCACTTCGTCTGTTATTTTTTTAATCATACTGTGATTGTTTATTCTCTTCATTCTGTATTTTTTCGCTTTTTTTTTTCTTATTCTCCAGTTTCTTATTTTTTTTCTTTCTCATGTTTCACCACGCTCCGTCTTTACCTTCCGTTTTTCTATAGTTACTCCATCCACTCATGCATCTCTTCCACTTTCTTTTCTTCTTTCGTCTCGACTTCCACGTTTTCTTTTTTCCATCCCTTTCTTCTTCCTCTTATTTTCTTTTACCTCCACGTCTTTACCTTTCTCTCTTTATCACAGTTTCCTTATATGATATGTACGACTTCGTGAACCAACCCGGATGGTATTAACCCTGTGGTTCTTACCGTCGGGGGCGCTGAGTAATAGCTCGGGGATAGGAGGCAAGGTGAAGAGAAAATGGGATTCTCTAATTAAAATAAGTCGCACTAGGTTTTGTCAAAGGTAATCTCAACTAAATACGTTGTACTCATGCAAAATTACCTGTAGGTATTATCCATGAATGATTGACCGCAAGATAATTATGTCCCCTGATTTTATGCAATCTGTGACGTTTATCTGTCTATTTCTTCATTTATTAATCTGTCACTAGCTTTACGTAGCGGGGCAGTATTGAAAATTTGAGGCTGGGTTGCACATGGCTAGTTCGTTGGATTTTGCTGATCAGATGCGGTTGAAGCTTAAGTATGAATTAGAGTAGATTTGTGGCAAAGAGTACATTTTAAGGTGCATGATGGTAGATTTATTAGTAATGGGATGAGGGTTGAATATTATGGAATTATAGGTAGATTGAAAGCAGATGAAGAAATCTTAAGGAAGAATTTACAGATTATATAACTGAATCTCATATGGCAGAAAGACGTGGTTACAATAAATCTGCTCTCCGGGTATTTTACCGTTTCCATCATTTCATCACGCTAAGGATTTTGCGTTATTTTCGTTACCATTAGAACCTCCCTCAGTATAATCATTCTTTATCATGACCTATTATAATCAACTTACCAGTATCAGTTACTTCCGCA
>NC_051414.1:24164320-24164490 GCF_015228065.2 Penaeus monodon
CTATATATCGTTACTTAACTCACATATGTTATTCCTGTGAACTGTTTAACGCAACAAACATCTCACTCCGATAGATATTATACCTTTCCTGTTTGTATCTTTTAATTCTTCTACTACATAAGTAATTAATGTTTCGTCTTCGTTTTTTATATTGCTCTTTATTCATCAAA
>NC_051414.1:24164994-24165337 GCF_015228065.2 Penaeus monodon
CGCAGACACCCCTCGCACTTTCTGCAGGGATGTTTACACGATGACTTCGATGTTTTATATAGAATACGTGCAAGCAAGTGTAGTTGATATTTATGTTTGGTTCGCTGTGTCTCGAGTTTTTATTACATCATTTCTATAAATAGCGCCCAATGAACGCTGACAACTGGCTTATCGCAGAAAGGATGGATATTAAAGTATGTGTTCAAGGCCAACATTTTAATTTTATGTCATTGGTGGATCCTCTAACGTGATGCACTTTATGGATACAAGTCAATTTACAAAATGAAGTAGGATGACAGGCATAAACATTAAGCATGATGGATGATATTTTTTTACCAGTTTA
>NC_051414.1:24165444-24165817 GCF_015228065.2 Penaeus monodon
AGTAACAGAAGTTTTGTGCAGCCCCATTTCTGCCGACCTAGGAAGTGACTTGCACAAATATTTAATTTTGTTTATTTTCCAAAATATGACAAAAAGGAAATAGTACACTAATGTATTCAAACTTTATTTATGTGAGGGGAAGGTGTTCAGTATAAAATGACGAGGGATCAATTTTTATTATCATAGAAATATTTGTCTTTTTATTCAATATCCGTTCATCTTTTTCATTCCATAAATTTTTTCCACAAGTCCATGATATCATCATTCCTGCCATGATACTATTTCTTGACTTTCAGTGAAAAATAAATTAGGATGATTTTTATCACCTGACCAACCTTTCACTTTAATTGGCTGAGCTTCTAGTGTCAGACAG
>NC_051414.1:24165850-24166352 GCF_015228065.2 Penaeus monodon
TTTACCAGAGAACTTAGCTGTCTAATATGAGATAAATAAAAACATGTAATAATGGATAATTTCAAGAAGGATGACTAGGAATGATCACAGAGTAGTTATACCTGAAAAAAACTTCCAAACATTTTGATATGAAAATATGCTAAATCATTTTCGTTTCATTTTTTCACCATAGTTAACGCTTACATCACTCCGTTTTCTTCATTGCGACAATCTCGTAGTTTTCTTGGCTCTTTTCGTTTTAAGCATATACATGTAACATCTTGCCATTTCAGGAATAATTCTTCATTAGTTAAATCCCGGTATAAGACGCAAAAGGATATGCCAGATTAGTAGAAAATAATTTATTAGTATAAAAATCAAAGTCACATCGACAAGAAACTGGTAAATAAGAATGCCAAACAAACTAACAGTAAGTACATTCATGAGAGATATTAGCATCAGCATCAGTTCGAAAAGAGAATTGAATCCTCTTCAGCATTTCCTTTTTTAAGATAATCTCGCG
>NC_051414.1:24166492-24166569 GCF_015228065.2 Penaeus monodon
TGAACCATGTGAGTTACGGTTGCCATCACTGAAAAAGTCTGAAATTCACTGAACTGTTATAAAAAGAAAACGGAGTT
>NC_051414.1:24167300-24167575 GCF_015228065.2 Penaeus monodon
ATTAATAGTTTTTGGCAATGAATGATATATATATATTCAGTATCAGCAACGTTGTAGGAAGAGGCAATCTTGCACATTAAGATCATGAGGAAGAGCACGCTGTATTTGCCTACCTGGAGCGTCAGAGAATTCTCGTGGAACTTGTCTGATGAAGATGTTCTTGCTTTAGCTTTATTGATGAAATTGTTTTGTTTTGTTTTTCTGTATCTATGAACCTCCCTTTATGTCTTTATTCTGCCCGTTGTGTTGATAGAATAATATCAAATCTGCTATAT
>NC_051414.1:24167659-24168103 GCF_015228065.2 Penaeus monodon
TCAAACATTCCTTTGTGTATATAGCCTAACATTGGCGGTCCATTCGAATCTTTAATGTACACAGAGATCTTGTCCAAGCATTGTAAGATATTATGACACAATGGATTCAGAACTCAAACCCTGAATAATGCAATAATTTTATCACTCTTTCGGTGCAAGCCACTAGCCGGGCATTTTATCACGATCAAATACTAGATTGTTTTATGTTCGAGTTACATTTATTCATCATTCTCGTGTTGCAAAATCAGTATTCATGAGTATTATTTGCATGCTGGAATATCAGTTCAGATTAAACTGAAATTGATATTTAAGATACTAACGGTTGCCTTCAAAATAAGCAGTCTCGTGAGAGATAAGGAGGGACAGGGATTTAAAGCGCTGATAAACTAAACACGCGTAATAAATCTTTTGTAATTCGTAGAAGGATATTACATTGCAGTGGTG
>NC_051414.1:24168335-24168633 GCF_015228065.2 Penaeus monodon
CAAGTAAAACACTGCATGATTCCCACGAATTACAATTTATTTTTTTGAGTTTTCAGAGCTTTCAAATGTCCATCTCTCATGTATTTGAGCAACCTTTGTATATTTTAGTATATATCTTGTGAATCTACACATAAATAGTTAATTATTGTTAATGGAAATAGAGGACTATGTGCAGAAAATATAGTATGCTAGCTATTTAATACTTATATTTTACTTGATAAAATAATGCGAGATAATAAATTTTCTCACTGACTATTATATTATAATTATAGATAATACATTCATTCATAATAACCAC
>NC_051414.1:24168702-24169125 GCF_015228065.2 Penaeus monodon
TTACCGGAAAACTAAAGATATTTAGAACAAATATTTAGTCTTGCTGTTACTAAATACATTTTGACTATGGTATCAAGTAAAAAGCGTGATGAGTGCCACGAAATTATCTTTTTATTTTCCATCTGAGTAATTTCTGAGAGTAATTCAAATGCCATATCATGCATATACTAACCTCTGTATAATTTTGCTTAGATCTTGTGCAATCTACCACAAAAAGCCCCCCTTACATTCTTGTTAATGGAAATGACCGAGCGACCTATTGTGCCAGAACATATCAGTTCGCTAGCATTTACATCACGGCTTCAATGTTTACTGAATAAAAATGCGAGATGAAAAATGTTTCTCACGTGGACACGATTAGTGATCGCTGAGTAGCATTGACTAGAGACTAGAGACTTCGAAACCGGAAGTTGTGGCACTCAT
>NC_051414.1:24169154-24169467 GCF_015228065.2 Penaeus monodon
GTCTCATCAGAAGGCACACAAGGGTCGGCCCAGTTCTGCAATGTGACACGCATGTTTTGTTATTTGAGAGACCACCTGTTCAGCGCCTCTTCAGGTTGTATCGCGTAACTTTCAGTAAGCCTGCCAAGGAAGCACAAACACGGTAACGTGTGATTGAAATTAGGGTGAGTAGTGTACGTCCTAAGTATATTGCGTCCAGTCTTGAAAGGTGGCTAATTTTTACTCTGGGGCCCTCCGATTTGCCAAGTTTCTTTTGAGAAAAAATAGTCAGGTGCTGTTGAAGGCAGCAAGTAGGAAAAATAATGATAATAAT
>NC_051414.1:24170069-24170575 GCF_015228065.2 Penaeus monodon
AGTTGCAAAATAAAAAGCATATGTAAAACAAGGCAGCTGGGTAGAACAGAGTCCGGGGTAAGTTGCCTGTATTTTTCTGAGATTGGACTCCATTTCCACGTGAAACATGACATATTTATGTTCCCTGTCTTCTTGTAATCGTGTTTCATTCCGTCCGCCAGAGAATCTATTACGGTTGAATTTTACTTGAAAACCCCTTGGCAGAAACGGGGAGGAAGGGGAGAGGATCTTAACTCACTTGAACCATGAAGTTCGTGGTAAGGAAATCCCGCAGGAGTATGTCCTTCACCTTCTTGACAGTCTATGCGAGGACAGCCCTCCACTGAATGGCCTTTCCGCAGTGTCCTTAAATCCCTGTTCTGCGATAAAAGCATTCCAAAATCAGTAGTACTTCAGGTATTATTGGCGTCCAGTTTGCTAGAGACGCATTTATTCGTAGTGTTGACGTCACCGGCAGTGTGATTCGCAATTCGTTGCGTATAATCTCCAAAACAGTAATGACAGAT
>NC_051414.1:24170606-24170765 GCF_015228065.2 Penaeus monodon
TTTAGGAAACACGGAAGACTTTAATTATATTTGTATTCATATATAATATTTTCTGTAAGTTTTCCCAATATTTTCATATGGATAGACAGATTTTTTTTTCTCCGGAAAAGGTACACCTGACGTCCACCATCTGAATAACTCGAGAGGTAACAGTTCCAA
>NC_051414.1:24171086-24171528 GCF_015228065.2 Penaeus monodon
CCATGTTACAAGTGTCCTGAAAGCCGATTATTTCTGCTTTAATATTTTCTGCTTTATCTACCACTGAATTTAAATCAATATTTTCTTATTCGAATACCCATATTCTGGGCATGGTTCAAAGTGTGGCAGACACAAGTAAATACATTTAATTATTTAGATGAAGTGTTTTATTTGTCGGATTATCTAGAATGGAAAATCAGAGTTAAATTCTGAGCGTGTCATTAAAGTATAAGGTACATGAACACGAATTTCAAAAATAGAAAATGCAGCATATCCGTTTTTTCCAGATTCATAGATACTTAGAAACTTAGAAATGCAAATGCAGAATATCTTTGTGACATAAAATGTTATTGCAAATGTTTTATGTCAAGCTCAGAGTAAATCAGTGACGACATACCTATTATGATACGTAATGTGAAAGAATGTGAGTGTTGCCTCGGGA
>NC_051414.1:24171741-24172599 GCF_015228065.2 Penaeus monodon
TTGATAACTCACAGGTTGGTAATAAAACTTATATGATAACTGACAAATAATTATGATAGTTTTATGATTGACAGACTGGTAATATAAATCAAAGATGATGATTGTTTGCAATGTTAACCGAATATATTGCACTCAGCCAACTTTTCCAATCCCTCAGTACATCATCGCCTTGACAAAAGAAAAATATATTTGTGTTATGTCCACGTAGTGCAATATCTGGACATAATAGTGTAATCCAATTAAAAAAAAGCCTTAAAGAAAGGTTCATAGCATCAACCCGAGATGCAATCAGGCTAAATTTGAAATGAGAAATAAAAATTGAGCTTGCGGTGGCCGGTCAACAAAACGTCTAGAATAAGGAGGGGAAAAAGAAAAAGAAATGGGGGGGTGGGAGAGGAAGGAGAGAAGAAGGAAAAGAAAAAAAGGAGGCACAGAAGAAGAAGAAGAAACAGGAGAATAAGATAACGGAGAAGAAAAAAATAATAAGTTGGAAAAAATAAGCTGGAGGAGATGACGAAGAAGGAGAAGTAAAAAGAGGAGAGAGACGTTAGAGAGGAAAGGGAATTAAGGCAAAGGGAGAGAAAAAGGGAAAATACGAAGTGAAGGGATAGAAAGATAATGAAAAATAAGAGATAAGAAAGGGAGGGGAAGGAGTAAAGAACTAAAAATAAGGATAGAGGAAAGGAAGGAGAGACGCGGCATAGTGGAGTAGAAAGTATAAGAAAGTAAAGAGAGAAGGAAGGAAGAAAATAGGAAGACGAAGGAGAAAAGGAAAAGGAGGAGGAGGAGGTGAAAATGAAGAAAAAGGCGCAAAAGGAACAGAGGAAAGAGGAGATGGGGAAGAGAGGGAATTAGGAG
>NC_051414.1:24172769-24173726 GCF_015228065.2 Penaeus monodon
TGCCAAATAAGATAAAAAGGTGAAGCGACAAAAGAGAAGAAAGCAAAGTAAAAGAAGGGGAAGGCAAGAGGGAGAAGGAGAAGGAAGGAGTGAATATAGGAAACTGAAGAAAATATAATGGGAAGAAAATAGAGAGCCAAATAAAACAGAGGGAATGGAAGAAAAGAGAGAAAAGGGAAGAGGAATGGAAGCTAAATTTCATGTAGCGGGATGAAAGGGGAAGATGCAAAAAGGAATAAAGGAAAGATAAAGATTATAAACTAGAAAGAAATACGGAAGTGGGAGAGAGGAAGGAGTGAAGACATAAAAAAATAGAATATATATACAAGGAAAGGAGAGGGAGATGGGAGGAAGGGGAAAACTAGATGAAATGAGGAGAGAGAGGAAGATAGTGGGAGAGAGAAGAGGAAATGGAAGTGTGCAAAGCTAAATAACAGAGAAGGAGGGAAAAGAGAGGAAGAGACGAAAGTGCAGAAAGCTAAGAAAATTTGAGAAAGAGGAAAGAGTGAGAGGTACAGAAAACATAAATAAAATGGAAGGGAGGGAAAGAGAGAGACAAGAGAAATGGAGAAGGAATTACGAGAAGGAAAGGACTGAAAGAGCAGAAAAACAAACAAAGGAAACACAAACGGAGAGAATGAAAGAAACAGAAAAAAAAACTAAGGAAAATCAACGAAGAAGGAAGACAGGAAAAAAATAAATAAAAGAAAGAGAAAACATAAATCAAACAGAGAAAAAAAAAAGGAATTGAAACGAAGAGGAAGATGGAGGAAGAAATGAAGGCATAGGAAGCTAAATAAAAGAAGGAAGCAGAAGAGAAAGGGAAGGAATGGGGAAGTAGAGAGCAGACGTCAAGTGACAGGTGCGTTCGAGTCAACCAATAGACGTCACTTACGTCAATCCCCCGCGCGGCTTCCTGTTAAAGCAAAGGCTGTTGACGAATTCTTAGCGTGTGGT
>NC_051414.1:24173928-24174265 GCF_015228065.2 Penaeus monodon
CTTATGGCGCCTCAATGTTAATGACAATATCAGACAAGGCGGTAGGAGGGCCCGGAGGGAGGGGGGGAGGGGAACAAGGGGTGTATCCACTTCCCAATGGGGGGGGGGGGTGGAGGGTGAAAGGAATAGAGTGGGGGGGGGATACGATGACCACGGGTACATTAAGGAAAAGGGTAAGAGGAGAGGAGCTGAGGCCTGTATTAAGGAAGGAAATATGGATTTTTCTTTGACATAAGGTATTAATTCCATCCACGTAAGCTATGGAGGCCTTTCATGTATCCATTACGCGGGAATTTAATTTTTCTTGTGCGCCTGATTGTGCCTTTTCGTTATGTCA
>NC_051414.1:24174300-24174546 GCF_015228065.2 Penaeus monodon
CTAATTCCTTCATATATCCTATATTCTATTATTTTAACTTTAAATTGTGCGGGAGTGTTTTTTTACAAGAGGTTATGATAATGATTATGATAATTAGAGCCTTTCTAAAGAATGGTTGAAAATAGATAAAATGAAGAAAACGTTGATGAAAGAAAATAATTAAAGGAAAGGAATAAAACGGAAAATATATTCATATAGCAAAACAAACGCAAAGCTTAAAAGCAAGGTAAGGTTAGTAGGTACGAA
>NC_051414.1:24174619-24174696 GCF_015228065.2 Penaeus monodon
ACTGTGATGGAATCTGAATGATGAGGATTTTCACAGTGTGTAATCCGGGTGCAGAGTATAATTATATGAACAGAACG
>NC_051414.1:24174960-24175113 GCF_015228065.2 Penaeus monodon
CTTCAGGTCTGTTTATTCCAATTGGACATTCTATCTTTCTCGTTAGCCATACGTCTTTCCGGAAATGAATACCCTTCACCAGTTCTCAAAAGGGTCGACAAAAAAAAACAAGAGATCGAAAGGAGTTCGACGAACAGCAAGACCAGCGGCACG
>NC_051414.1:24175224-24175491 GCF_015228065.2 Penaeus monodon
CAGGAGAAATCTATTGGCGATTCAGGTCATGTCTTCGGAGTTCTTATAGGCTCGTGGAAGTCACGCTCTTTCTTCGTATTTCTTAAAAGCCAGAAAAATGAAGATGTATCCCCCCCCCCTTCCCCCCCCTTCGCCTGCCCATGGACGGCAACGCTTTCACACTCTCTCGCATTTACGTGTCCACACTCAATATTTCAGGGTGAGTGTGTGTGAAAGTGTGTAAGTGTCAGAACAACATTATAAGAAACACTCCTATTTGTTTCTTAT
>NC_051414.1:24175733-24176876 GCF_015228065.2 Penaeus monodon
ACGTAAAATGTGTATACTCTGACTAGTCCAAACTAAGAGAAAAATAAGATAAAAACACCGTTTAAACTTAACATATTTTAATCGTCAAACTTTTTTTTATAATCTGAACTAGTGTAATATGTAAAGGCAAAATACCACATAGAAATACTACATAAAGCTGCCAAACTTTAACTATACACAAATCACACAACATGGAAGCAGATTCTAAGCAACGACAATAAATTAAATTATAGTAACATGTATCTATAAACAACTCTGTAGTGATTTTTTTTCACTGAATAAATCTCTAGATAAAATCAAAGAACTATAATCTGTTTGTGTAATCTATAATAAGCCGTTGTAACATTTTTAAAACTCCTTATATAACAGTCTCACAATAACACTACAACATCAAAACGTAAATAAGATTGGTTTATAAATATCTACAGAATCCCACATCAACAAACACTCGTTTTTACAGAAGAACTGAAAAAATCACTATATATATTTATTTTTCTTGGGGGGGGGGGAAGATTATGAAATATCGAAATAATTGAATAATAAATAGCACTGTGGGATTCCATACTAGCCTAAGACACACACAAAAAAAGCCATTATAGCCAGGCACAGTTAGGACTAGATTTCTAAGGTATGGCTAACAGCAACAACTTCAGATTTTGAAAAGACTACACACGCATCTAATGCCACATAAAAATATAAAAAAACACTTACACCAAAGTTAACATTCACAGAAACTACCATCATATCATTATCATTTATCGTTTGACAAGTGTGCATAGTATAAATTGAATCATCATTTCATTTTAGAAGCACTTCGAGCAAAAGAAGTTGTTGAAAAAAGTTACTGGCTTACCGTTCTTCGTGAATTTTTTTTTTTTTTTTGTCCAAATTCTTCATTATTTCCCCTTTGTCTTGTTAACAAGAAGCGAGGCGGCGATCCCTCCGAGTTTTTGTACAGAAGGAAAGAGGAAGAGGGGGAGAAAGGGAGGAAGAAGGGAGAGGGGGAGAGAGGGAAGAAGAGGGGAGAGGGAGAGAAGAGAGAAGGAAGGTAAGAAGAGAGGAAAAGCAGGGGGGAAGGGAGAAGCATAGAGAAAGAGGAAAGAGGGAGACGTAATATAAAAGGAGGGAGAGGAAGGAGAAAGG
>NC_051414.1:24177045-24177265 GCF_015228065.2 Penaeus monodon
AAGACAGACAGAAAGACAGACAGACTGAGACAGAAACAAATAAAATAGAAATAAGAAAGCGAGAAGGGCTGAGAGGAAGAAAGATGCGAAGAAAGACAAAAAGACAAAACAAAAATAATGGAGTGAGAAAATGAGAAGGCGGGAAAATAAGAGGAAGAGACACACTCGCTTTTCACCTCATCTCACTTCCCGGCGCCTCCACCCGGGTGCTCTTGCTGCG
>NC_051414.1:24177689-24178518 GCF_015228065.2 Penaeus monodon
CTGAAGATCGTCGGATCAAGCTGCCGATTCATCGACTCATCACCAAGCAATCATATAAAAAAACATAAACTGAAACGTCTGCAGCAATGCTAATATTCGTATATGTGACATACCTAGCTTCTCTTCTTGCTGTCATAACAATAATCTTGAAGACTCCTGTTGTTCTTGTTTAAAAAAAAAATAGATTAGTCACGTAGCCCCAGCATTCGGCGCCGATCGCAGAAAAGTCGTGATTTAGTCGTAAGACACTGAAGGAAGGAAGGAAGGAAGACCACACACAAGCCTACATCCAAAGGCTAGGACACGGGCGTGGGCGTAGAACAATCGCAATGTCCATGGAAACGTGGACGCGGAGAGACGTGTCGAATTACCCATTACCACCGTCTAAGTGGGCGTAAACCAGAGCCATCTAGCGGGAAGAGCTTGCGGGTCTGAGCAAGGGCTGCGTATGTGCAGAAATAGGCAACGTGACAACCAGAGTGTGGGCGTTGGGATCCCAGGTGGCGACGCCATTCCTCTGGTCCACCTGGCGAGGGAGGGGCAGGTTGAGCAGGTGGTTGGGCGAGGCGAGGCGAAGGGCGCTGGAGGTGACCTCGAGGTTGACTTCGGTGAAGAGGTCGCCGGGCAGCACGACGCGCACCACCAGGTCCTCCTCCCCGCGGCCGTCGGTGGCCAGGCCGCTCAGCTAAGGGGGTGATTGGAACGGTGATAAGGAAAAGGCGGACAAAGAGAGAGGTAGAGGGAGAGGGGGAGGGAAGAAGAGAGTGAAAGAAAGGGGGAATGGGGGAGAGGATGAGAGAGGTAAAGAGCAGGGTTGGAGGGGAAACAG
>NC_051414.1:24178605-24179059 GCF_015228065.2 Penaeus monodon
TGCTTTTATAATTTCTATACAAAGGCAAATGACATTCATTTTTATGGAACAGTAAGAGAAATCACCTTTTACAGTTCCCTTTTTACTAGAAATGATAAATGCGATGCAAAATGATGGTCAGAGAAAAAGTCTTACAGAATTTTTCGAAAAAAGAGTGAGCATAATTACAAAGATCAAGGGTGAGTATCAAATTCTTTCAGGCTTACGAAAAGTTTATTACAACAATTAGGTTTCATGTACTACTCTACTAATCCTTTAATGAACGTCTATGCTAAAAAAAATATTCTTCTCTTCAACCGGCACGAAAAAGAATTGAATATCAGTTATCACATTTTATGTATATTAACAATTTTTTAAATATTTCTTATCAATTTATCTTTTAATACGACTCGTCACCCGAATTGCGAAGAAACACGAATTCGAAAGTAAAGATCTTTTCTTTGTTTTTTTTTTG
>NC_051414.1:24179143-24179474 GCF_015228065.2 Penaeus monodon
CTAAAATAGTTACCGGTAAATAAATTTGGTTGGCGGTTACACGTTGCCTGTAGTTGACCTCATACTCGGGTTGGGGTCGCGGGTCAGCGGGTTCCACGCACTGACCCAGCTTCACCTCTTCTATCTCCCAGACGTCACCTGATGAAGGAAGAGGGAAGAAAGAAAAAAGAATAACAATAACTTTTTTGTCTATTTATACGTCCTCGGCTATCATTATCAGGAAATATGTTTGTTGCTTAGGCTAATAATTTGCTTCATTTAATAAATCTATTAAAACCATGACTTATATGCCTAGCAGTTAATTTAAAATCATTAAGGTGTTCGCTCCTAG
>NC_051414.1:24179683-24180050 GCF_015228065.2 Penaeus monodon
TCAGTTCCATTTTAGTCTACCAATCCGATCAGCGCGTCCAGAAAAAAAAATATCGAAAAATATCTTTTATTTTCCTTTTTAACTGGCTGGTTCACGGGATCCAGCATCATATGTGTCATTTGAATTTCCTTTCTATTGTTCCCATCCTCTGACACATTTTTATGTAACCTTTACTGATTTATTATAATCTTTTTTTTCCAACATTTCCATCAAAACATTCGTACCGAGCAGCGAGTCCAAGGATGTATTCCCGGAAACACTTTTTGTTTTGGTCGATTCGCGGCATCCAGCACTGTTGGCGACATCGGTTCCACTTCTGGAGCTGGACCCCTTCGTTATGCCCGTGAGGCTGGCGGGTGTCAGAGCT
>NC_051414.1:24180378-24180519 GCF_015228065.2 Penaeus monodon
GTGGTGTCTGCGAGAACAAAGACGATGGATTAGAAGGGCCGTTCCTTGTCGAATTGGAACTCGATTAGAACATGAATATTCAAATGTGGATATTCTTCTTTCGGAATATTGAATAAGGTTTCCCAATACCGAAAGGGAACG
>NC_051414.1:24181307-24181748 GCF_015228065.2 Penaeus monodon
ATAAAAAGGGTTATCATTAAGATTCCCCTGGTGACCTACAGCGTGTTCTGTGAAATCCCGTTCTTTTGCATAATCCGGGAGTATCGCAGAGTATCGCTTATGAAACCCTGAACAACGCTCCATTTCGGCGGAATCAAAAGCAGCTATTCATCATTCAAATCTATATAGTTAAAACATGCAATTAGCACTACCATTGCATAATTGGGAAGCTTTGTTTTGTTTCGGAGAGAAAGAGTTTTAGGTTCGTGGGCGGTGTATTGTTATTACGCGGACGGACGGTTAAGAAAAACAGAACCCGGGTGATTTTGCGTTCATTTGGACTGTTTCTGTGTGTGTGCCACGTGCAATAAACGACATCATGGTATTCCAAGAGCTGTTGGTGTGTGTGTGTGGGACGGCGAGCCAACGAGCGTGGGACGATTCCTTCTCAGGGAAGAGATT
>NC_051414.1:24181795-24181898 GCF_015228065.2 Penaeus monodon
AGTATTCCCTTTTCTCTTTTCCCCTTTGCCTTGACATTGCTTTCGTTTTTACTGTCTTTTTCATTTATGGCATAACTATGATCTGACATCCATATTCTACTTC
>NC_051414.1:24181973-24182148 GCF_015228065.2 Penaeus monodon
CCCATAGTGACATCTACTCTCTCCTTTTCACGCTTGTCATTTCGTTATCCTTACAGTCCGGTTAACATACAGTAACTGATGATTATGAAATTATAGTCTATTATGATCTGAATTATACGTAACCTTGCCTTCCTCTTCTTGGTTGTCTTCTCCTTCCATCAGATTTATCACTACC
>NC_051414.1:24182183-24182320 GCF_015228065.2 Penaeus monodon
ATTCATATACGTCATCCAGAAAAACTTCCTCAAAAATTATTTTAAAAAACAAGTAAAAAATATACGAATATTATTCCCGCCTTTTGTTCCTTTCAGAAGCTTCTTCACCCAGTTCATTGGGGAGTGTACACCATGCT
>NC_051414.1:24182596-24182732 GCF_015228065.2 Penaeus monodon
CGTCCCCCTAAAAAATCCTCTTTAGAAAACATGCATATATTTTCCGCCCCTTTTCCTTATAGACCTCTTATCCATCCACAGTACTCTCACGGAGAAACGAGAAAAAAAAAACATAGACATCCACAAAAATCCAAAA
>NC_051414.1:24182803-24183688 GCF_015228065.2 Penaeus monodon
CCACCACCACCAACAACAACAAAAAGTATACCTTGCCCGCCCTTTCTCCTTCTCGCGGCTTCGACCTCATCGTCATCCGCGTCGCTGAGGCTGAGGAGGCAAGACAATGCTCTTACATCTAAGTCGGTCACTTGGGAAGAAGACGAAGAACGGGCCATGGTGCCAATGGTGCCAATTAGGAGCTGCCCCCTTCGCAAGGTGTCACGTGGCAACACTGCGAAGAAGAAGAAGAAATAACAGGATGGTAAAGATGATTGAGAAAGTTGTTAGTAGGATTGGTTGCTTGTGCTGGCGATTGTTAGTGTTAATGCGGTTGTTAGTGTTCGGTTGTTAGTGGAAGTGTGGTTGTTAACGCTGGCTGCTGTGATTGTTAGTATCGGCGTGACTGCTGGAGTTTAACGTGATTGTTAGTTTTGATGACAGCTAGTGTCAGTGTGATTGTTAGTGCCGATGACTATTAGGGAGCGTTGTTAATGGTTTGTGTGATTAGTATTGCGACTGTGGTTGTTAGTGTTGGGTGATTGTTAGTTATTTGACTGTAATAGCTATGGTGTGGTTGTTAATGTTTAGTGGTTGTGACCGTTATTACTGGAGTGATTGCTAGTGTTGTGTTATTGTTACTGTTCGTGTTTTTATTCAAATTGTTACTATTGGTGTGATTGTCAGTGTTAGCAGTTGTGATTGTTATCATCAACGTTACTGTAGTATTACCTGGTTATGTTACTTTGATTCAATGACGTTGAGAAAGGCGCGAAAGGTTAAAATGCAACGGCTATATATCAGATATGAGATAATATTAAAACTATTTGACAGAAGGGACAGGCAGACAGAGAATAATAAGTAGACAATTTATCAAAATTCACCAAACAACATACTCAGAATGCC
>NC_051414.1:24184566-24184741 GCF_015228065.2 Penaeus monodon
AATACCTTTTTTTCAACTTTTCAACATTGTCCAATTAGTCATTTTCCAAGAATAACCCTTTATTTTTATAAATACAGCCAGAGTTTGGAACGTAATTAATAGTTTCAGATAATAACCGGGAGTTTTTAAATAGCTTGCATTTTGTTTTAATTATGCTAGTAAGATCTTAATTTGC
>NC_051414.1:24184826-24185305 GCF_015228065.2 Penaeus monodon
AAAACTAGTGCCTGTTCAATCTTTACAATTACTTTGTGCCAACAGTACCATATAATAAAAAATCAAAGCTTCTTCTTCAATCGATTAAAAGTCTTTCGCAGACTTATAGCCTAACAATTTTAACTTTCAGTTTCAGCGATGAACCTACAAGCACGGAAGAATGAAATGCACAAACTACCTTTTCATTGGAATCCAGTAGATCTGTCAGTATGTTCTTCACAGCGCCGCTCATGTACTAAAGTGTCTGGAAGAGTAGTAGAACGCGTCTACGTAACCATGGCAACGGTGTCGTCGCCACCTGCCGGTGAAGAAAGTAGTTAGCCAAGGGGAAGCGCCATAGATCTTTATTCCATCAATAATCGTTATTTTGCATAATTCATTATGAAGGCGGTAATGATAAAAGTTTTTTTATGCAAGAACTAGGAAATACTGTATTTATTTTCACAGGGATATTTTCAATAAAAGACTAATATCAATGA
>NC_051414.1:24185536-24185654 GCF_015228065.2 Penaeus monodon
TTAAGTGTTTCTATGTGAGAACTAGGAAATACTGTACTATTTTCATCTGGATATTTTCAATAAATGACAGTAGTAGTATTAATGACTCCAAAATGCAAAACGACTTTGACCATATATA
>NC_051414.1:24185695-24185878 GCF_015228065.2 Penaeus monodon
ACTGTTAATGTTGCTGTCTTACTGTCCATCTATAGTGTTTTCTATGTGAGAACTAGGAAATACTGTATTTTCATCTGGATATTTTCAAAGACAATAGCAGTATTAATGACTCCAAAATGCAAAACGACTTGGAATATATTCTTATTGTCAATCTTTAGTTACCTTCTACTGTTTTCATTTCTT
>NC_051414.1:24185993-24186350 GCF_015228065.2 Penaeus monodon
CGCGGCATATTTTTTCTACTGTCAGTCGTTAATGAAAAAATAAACTAATTTGCATATAATTTACATCAACTGCAAATGCAAGAGATACCAAATAAGTATTTTGCTCAGTTTCTACAAAACGCGTCTCCTGCGAAAGCTTGTCTGCTTTATCAGGGATCAGCTTATCGAGGATGATCAATATAAGCGATAAAAATCATGCTTCGTAAATCCCGTCAGCAGAGAAAAAGAAAAAAGAATCGGTCAAAATGAACCTCCGGGAAATTTCTCCCAGGGGGAATCAAAAACATTATTTTAAGAATCTTTCGAGGCTCTGGACAACTTTGATAAAGAACGTTAAGTAGGCAAATTCTTCACAAG
>NC_051414.1:24186376-24186663 GCF_015228065.2 Penaeus monodon
GGGGGGGGGGGAAACTATCAGTATCGGTGGCCTGCTTTTCAGAACAGACTTTTTCGAAGAAGATTGCGGCATCAGGAAAGTGTATCCTATCGCACAGAAGAGGATAGCGGGTAAACTATATGCATGATGTAATAATACTGCAGCAACGTATTTTCACAACACGTGCTGTATTTACTGCAAAGGATTGAATTGTTATCGAAAACTTATTCTGTCCTGTATTTGAAATGTGCTGAACCAGGGAATAAGTGCTCAAAATACTTGGGACATTATGAAGGAAAGATTAAAAA
>NC_051414.1:24187153-24187402 GCF_015228065.2 Penaeus monodon
ACTTTAAACAATATGAACATGGTGAACAGAGCCAAGGGCCTATCGTATATTCTACTGTTTCGTATGAGCTCCATTCAGTAACAAAAAATAGGCCTATTATTCGTATACATATTGAAATAGCAACACTAACAGGGAAATTCTCCTGATATTTCTCAGGGGAAGCCGCGACTTCCAGAAAAAGTACAGGGCAGGGACTTTTAGGAACAGTTATTGTCTTATAGTATATGTTCATCTCAGTAGAATATGTTC
>NC_051414.1:24192582-24194426 GCF_015228065.2 Penaeus monodon
TTCTCTTTTTTATTATTTTCTCTTGTATATTCCTCTTCTCCATTTTCCTATTGCATTGCTTCTGTTTCGTCTTCTACATTTCTAATCTCAGTCAGTTAGAATTTACAGGATTAGACTGATAACAGTAAAAACAATATTAATTTGAACCACATGCTCTTGCCGTGATAAACAATAACATCATCGACAGAGCATTTCAAAACGATTTAACTGATAGGGAATCATCAATCGTTTCACTCGTTCACATAAACTTCGACCTACCATTTTGGAATTGACTTCGTTTGTAAATCATATTTCTACCAATGTATGATCTATTTCGACATTCGCTTACCTCACAACTGCTGCATTTCGTTGTTTTCATGAAGGCGCCCGAAAGCGTCTACGTTACCATAGCAACGAGTCGGTCGCCATCTGCCGGCAAGTCGATTTAATTTATTACATTGCTGAATGCATGGGTTGCTTTGTCTTCAAATCATATTACGTAGAATAAGATAGTATGGCATATATATTACACCCCTGTTTGGAATGTAGGACAATAACGAGATCCAAAGCCGTCATAATAAGGATTCATAGAGTTAGAAGGAAATTTATGACTTTTCAGTGGATGAAATAATCCATTCTCTCCCATAAAAGATAGCAACCATTAAACGTGGTCTCATCATAATACACACCGCTATCTACGGTTATCAGAGCACGCCTTTCACACCCATGTAATATTTCCCGCGCTTACGTCAGACAAATGAATGGAGTGTTGCAAACAACGTGCACAACACAAACCATCGACTTCATGCACATATCCACGAAAATAGGTTAAATCCTTAAAATATTTGCAAATTTTATTTAAGAATACAGCTCTATTTAGCTAGCAATACCACTGGTCCAGATACATCACATAATTATGGTACTTTGAAGGTAAATGTTCGAATGTTGTGGTACGCAAGTCAACGTTCCAACGCCACTCGCGCACACACGACCGCAGTACCGGGACCATGGCGGATACGGGAGAGGAAAAGATTTCCAAAAAGTGAGTGTCGCGGGCGAGATTTTGTCATAAAGGTTATGGATATTGGTGCATTGCTTATTGGGGGAGATGTGTCGCGTGTCCGTGGTAGTGGATGTATATGGTTATGATATTTTAAGATGGGAATAACTTTTTTTTTTACCCTGCGGAGAAAGGGATAGAGAGGCCAGATTGGCTCTTATTTCTTCTATGAAACTAACCCTTTTAACATTAAATGCATATTTATTGTGTCGTCTGCAATATCTATTTATTTTGAGGTAATTAATCCTGTTGATTTTATCTTGCACCAACAAATAAACATTGGCATTTTATTCATAGAATTCAGCCGCCATGTGGGCCGGGTCTTACGTCAGCCAATTATTGGTTTAAAGAAGTGATATTTTAAGTAATTTCGCACCAATACGGTTAGCAGTGAGAGGTATTTGTAATTTTACTTGGTTTATGGTGGCTAGTGCCGTTGAGTGCTGTAAACAATGGATTTCTTGGAAGCTGTGACAGTGTGAATAGAAAAGGTGCCAGCTTCGGCAGCACACAGGTGTACTAATTAACAGTCAGGTCAAGGCCTTGTAATGAATTCCCCCAGGTAGTTCGTTCCAAAGCTGCTATGTTTCTAATACTGATACTATTGATGTTGGTTGACAGCTTATGATATTTACTGTCCAGTTATATCCGTCCATGTCAAGTCCTGGCAGTATGACAGTAACAGTAGCCCTGATAATGACTTTGAAGGGATATTTAGGAAACCCACGCCTCGTAAGAGAGTTACCGAAGTAATATGTGAACTAGAACATCAGTTGACAGCCACCACTACATCAGTAGCACAACA
>NC_051414.1:24194771-24195066 GCF_015228065.2 Penaeus monodon
TCAGCACAGCTTCAGATGTTTGCCTTAGTTTCCAGCAAAGGCAAGTAGACTTAAGTTACATACATTCTGGCAGAACTAGAGACCATGGAAAAGGATGTTGAATAGGCAATAAAATCTCAGTGATCTCTCTGAGCTATGTTGTACCAGAAAATATGTGCAAGAGTGCTGAAGGCATGGAGGCTTTGCTAATTACTCAATACCATGCCACCATAATTTCCCAGTAATTTGCAATGGTTGTTCACATTATAAGCAATCTATTTTTTTCTGGAATCATTAGTATTGATGGTGCAGTACT
>NC_051414.1:24195656-24197683 GCF_015228065.2 Penaeus monodon
AATTCGCCATCTTCAAAAACATTTGTTAGTTCACCCTTTACTGGATTGCATTCAAGATGTAAACAGTCTTGTACCTGAATATATGTATGCCCATATGTCTTTCTCCTATATGGGAAAACACTGTTACATGTTGGATTGTTTTGTTATGTTTATGATCACTTAATTTTTTTATCATTGGACAGAGATATCTTTCTTAAGGTATATCACACAACTCCTTTTATGGAGATGTTAGGGCACATAATCAAATATAACAGTTTCGGTATAAAGTAATTTTTTCATTTATTTGGCGAACAGTTTGAAACTAGTTAAATAGTGATTTTGGTAATGGTTCAGAATAGTGTCATGTAAAGTGGACTTTACACATTCAATCTCACAAGATTATATATATTTGAGTTTTTTTTTCTTTTGCCAGAATTTCAAGCACAGATGCCATAGCATCACTCGACTTAGCAGCACAAGTATAGATTCACAGACTGACAAGTGATTGTAGGCTTACTTTTATATTGCACAAATATTTTTGTTGCATATTGGTGTGGTGTGTTCTGTATGGCTTGTACTACAGTATTGTGCATATTCATACAGTCATATCTTTAATATTTACCATGGTTTGTAAAATACAAAATTAATACAATTACAATTGTAACATTACCATTCTCACCAAGAAATAAAGTTTGGGGGGCCATTACTTGGAAATAGAGGTGAATGGAGCAGAAGTACTTGCAAGATGTAGCTGATACTATTATTTCCATTTCATATTTACTTCTTAGTAATGCATTGATAAATTATTCTAATTTGCATCAACAGCAGTAATAAAAATCTGAAGCAGGACATTTGTAAAGTGTTCCAGAAGGCTTTTCTTTATGCAGTATTACATATTAGATGTAATTTGCATTCTGTGTACTTGCGTGTTCATAGATACATTTTGAAATGCAAAATCAGAAGCTAGAAGAAAGATGTTTATAGATCATTGTTGCACATTATGCTTACTTTCCTTTTTTTTCTAATATTGCATATAGTGTATAATAGTCATTGTTCTTGTGTTGACAAGATGATATTGATTATCAACCATTAAATTATTGTATTTTTATATACGTAAAGGTATCATGAGAATTGGGCCAAATGAGTACGCATTCTTTCAGATCTGTACAGACATTTAGCATATTTATTTATGATAATATTACCTTTATGGAGAAAATGGGACCCTCTTTATAGATGTTAAGAATATGCAAACCTATTTCAGGTAAAGTACTGTAATATAGATGAGGATAAGGATGTTGAGGTGCTTACTACGAACAACGGTCCTCCAGGGTTCCCAAGTTTTGAAGACTCGGGGGAACCGACTCTTAACTCTGTCGGGCTGTTCGGCAAATTGCCAGCCCTACAGCTCATATTCATCCCGCAGGTTGGTGAAACATCAAAGGCAGCATACTTTTGTCTGAACCATGAAAAAAGTTCATTAACATTATTTCTAGGTTCAGTTCATTTCCATATATTTGTAAAAAGAATATTGTATAATTGTTGTAACATTGTGCATGGGCTTATGTTTGAGCAAGTGTACCTCTTCATTTAGTTCCAACCTCATTTAGAGAGAGGCTGGTTGATTCATGGGAATTTTTTATCCAGCTGCATATGATGTTTCATCCACCCTCTCTTCGTGTCAAAAGAACCTTTTATTTAGGTAGTAGTATTAGCACTCTTCCTATTAAAGAATCACCCATTTCCTTGTCTTTTGTTGTGTTACTTGAAATGAGATGGTAAACACCCCTTAAATTTTAATCAGAATGGAGCACAATCTGATTATGTAAAGGTATTTGCAGATATCCCCTAGAAATTTTAAGGGCAAGGGGATATTGCCACTGATTGACAGTTTGGGCATCACCAATTTTGATTGGTTAGGAATTGCTCACTGCTATTGTGATTGTGATGTCTTAAACAGTTTGTCACTTCATTTTAGATGTCCCGTAGATCTAATATAATTGACCAAATCTGCTGATTTGATCTTTAGCTTTAGATTTTTTTCAGTTCTG
>NC_051414.1:24197723-24199644 GCF_015228065.2 Penaeus monodon
GCTTTGTATGATAGTCTGATCAGACATTCTTTTATGTCTACCTTTTTTTTAAGAGTTGGGTTGTATTTTTTTATTATTTCTATATTATGACTGTTATTCTTCTTGATGTGTTAGTGTCGTGCTTCATTAACGTTTTTGTTAACCCACTCATGCCAGATGACATCTAATCACCTCATGGCAAACCAGACCTGAATGACGAGAACATACAACCATCGCATGCACAGTCAAGCCTGCTCAACTGTGCAGTTATTTGTGAATTAAATAGTTATATCCTTGTTTTGTCCTAACTTCTGTTATTGAAGAGATACAGAATATCAATATGAGAGCTGCAGCCTCTTTTCAATCTCATTTTCTCTAAGATTATGTACACCTTAGCAAAAAGCAGCTGGCCTTATGCAAAGCCAGGCAGATGAGAATATCCCATTGTGAGTGGGTTAATTAACTATGTTCTAGGTCTCATATACTCAAATTGCACATTCTAACTTATAATGTGTGTAATAAAGATTTTTTGCTAGGTTTTATAGGTATAGGCCTTATTCGGTGAAATGCATGTTCTCCACCTATAATTTCCCTTTGAATAAAATGTGTTCTTTTTTCTTTTATGTACTTATGTTTGCTTTATAACATTGCTCTTCATTTACAGTGAACTGAAAAGGAGACTGAAGGCCGAGAAGAAGGCTCAGGAAAAAGCAGAAAAAGAAGCAAATAAAGTTGCAACTCAGCCTGACCAGGCTGCAAAACCTAAGAAGGTAAAGTAGATAATCACTCTTTTGTTATTATAGAAGTATGATATTTATAGAGTTAAGATTTTGTTGCTTTTAATGTATTATATCTTTAACCTCTCTTCGGCATTCTGGTCTATATGTATTGTTTATGTTGATATCTTAATGAACTTGATGTTAGTCATGTGAGGCTTCCGTTTTTGATTCGTCTGTAGATGATCGGAAGAATTATTTGTAATTTTGAATAAGCTAGTAAAAAGATATTGAGCAGCATGTGTGACCATAACAAGGTTTTGATTGATTTCCATTCAGTAGTCAAATTCCTATGAAGGCAGAATAGTCACTTTGAATTGAATGTTGATGTTAGAACCCTATAAAGTGATTGCTGGAGCAGGTGGAACTAATATAAATGCTGTCTACCTACTATTAGTTAAAGACAGTGAGGTATTTATGACGTGTACTGAAAATAAGTTTTTGCCATATGGTACATATTCATCTGTATTTGAAGAAGACATGGCTTCATTTTAAGATATCCTTGCCCTTGGCAAGATCTTAAAAACAATCACAATATTAGTATGTACAAAATTTTTATAGTACTTATATTGTGTTCACATTCAAGAAATGCATGTACCTCCAAATGAATTCTGGTAAAGAAAGGATTAAGAAAGATGTGCAAACATATTTATGGATTTGGAGGGAGTATATAACCATGCCATGTTGTTTTTCTTTTTGATAAGTAAATACAGGTATGTCTCCTTTTTTCCTTGCCTTCAATGTTAAACTTTCCATATCCATTACAGGTGAATGAGGAGGAAATTAGTCCCAATGAATACCTCAAACTGAGAACTCAGTATGTCCAGCAGTTGAAAAATGAAGGTAAACCAGTGTATCCTCACAAGTTCCATGTGTCTACCTCACTCACACTGTTCCTGGAGAAGTACAGTTCCCTGGGGGAAAATGAGGAGGGAAAGGAGGAGGTTACTGTGGCTGGCAGGGTCCATGCTATTCGAGAGAGCAGTCAGAAGTTACGCTTCTATGACCTCAGAGGGGAAGGAGTGAAGTTACAGGTTGGTGAAGAGTTTTGTGTTTGTCATTATTACGGAAGTGATTTCTTTTGATTTCACACCCAAAACTATACTTGTGCTCTTTATTAAACCAAAATATGATTTAAAGTAAATGTGAAATTTTACTTGTTTTAG
>NC_051414.1:24199753-24199976 GCF_015228065.2 Penaeus monodon
CTGCCTTCTCTTTACTCTTGCACTTGCAGAGCCATCTATGTGCAACAAGATTCACCAAATATGGTGGACTTGCATGTTTCTGTGGCCAATGGGTTACAGAAGGGACAGATCCTTTTTTATGGGTATAATATTGAGCAGTAGTGAATTATATGTAGAGGTTAAATTTGGAATTGACAAAAGCTGTTTATGTTAAATGCTAAATGCTAAATTTAATTGATTGCTG
>NC_051414.1:24200114-24200191 GCF_015228065.2 Penaeus monodon
AGGAGAGAGGGCTTTCGCATCAGCAAGCCACTCAGCGGCATTGGATTTATATATTTTGCTTTATCAACATTGTTATT
>NC_051414.1:24200345-24202423 GCF_015228065.2 Penaeus monodon
ACAGGGGGGGGGGAAAAAGCCCATATGATGTACCACACCCCCTTTCAGGCTTGTCCCTGCCACAGTTATAATTTCCTTTGTGTGTGCCCAGGGTGGACACTGACAATAGGTGAATTTCAGTTGAAATGACCGTGTTTAGAAAAAATCATTGCCTTATACCAGTAATGACTGTGTCCCCTCACATTGCAGATTTTTGGCAAGTTTTAATGTTTGAAGATTATGTAGGTTTTGTCCATTTTATGAAAATCTTTCAAAAGATTTTGTCCTAGATTTAACACTAGAATTGTGTTTATATGCACTGGCAATGGCAGGTTTCGAAGGTTTTAGGCACCCGTTGCTTTTTAGCAAGATTTTAGATAAAATTATTACTTGTTTTGTGGGATCTTCAATGTAAAAGGTAGTTTACCATCAGACTGTTTTCTCTTCTTATAGGTAATGGCAAATCTGAAATTCTATGAAAGCGAGGAGAGTTTTATGGATGATTGCAATAGGATCCGTCGAGGAGACATCATTGGAGTGAAGGGCACTGGATTGCGGACCAAGACTGGTGAATTGTCCATCCGTCCATCCAAGATTGAAATCCTCTCTCCATGTCTTCACATGCTTCCGCATCTCCACTTTGGTATTAAGGACCAGGAAACGAGGTACAGACAGAGATATCTTGACCTTATTATCAATTCAGACATCCGCAAGAAGTTCATTGTCCGAGCTAACATAATCTCATACATTCGCAAGTTCTTTGACGACTTGGGTTTTTTGGAGGTGGAAACACCTATGATGAACATGATTGCTGGGGGCGCCACAGCAAAGCCCTTCATCACACATCATAATGACTTGGATATGGACCTGTTCCTGCGAGTGGCCCCTGAACTGTTCCTCAAGATGCTTATAGTTGGAGGTATTGACAGAGTATATGAAATTGGAAAACAATTTAGGAATGAAAGTATTGATCTCACACACAACCCAGAGTTTACAACTTGTGAATTTTATATGGCTTATGCAGACTATAATGACTTGATTGAGCTTACAGAGAAATTGGTGTCAGGAATGGTTTATAGTATTTTTGGTTCATACAAAGTGAAATTCCAGCCACAAGGACCAGAAGGTGAAGAATGGGAAATTGATTTTAAACCTCCCTACCGAAGAATTCACATGTTCCCAGATCTTGAGAAGGAACTTAGTGTAAAACTTCCAGCCCCAGATCAGCTTAATTCTGAGGAGGCACGTAAAACTTTAAGTGACTTGTGTGAGAAGCATGGTGTAGAGTGCCCCCCTCCTCGCACTGCTGCAAGATTATTAGACAAGTTAGTTGGTGAATTTTTGGAAGAAAAATGTATTCATCCAACCTTTATCATGGATCATCCCCAAGTAATGAGTCCACTTGCCAAATATCACCGTTCAATCAAGGGACTTACAGAGAGGTTTGAGCTCTTTGTGGCCAAGAAGGAAATCTGCAATGCATACACTGAGCTCAATGACCCACTTGACCAGAGAGCTAGATTTGCACAGCAGGCACAGGATAAGGCAGCTGGAGATGATGAGGCACAAATGATTGATGAGAACTTTTGTACTGCCTTGGAATATGGCCTCCCACCCACAGGTGGCTGGGGCATGGGCATTGACCGCCTGGCCATGTTCTTAACTAACTCGTACAACATCAAGGAAGTCCTCTTCTTCCCTGCAATGAAGCCTGAAGACCAACACAAGAAGCAAACAGACGAGGCAAACAAGGAGAACCAGCCATCGTCATAAGGCTTTCAGGATGTACTGCCAGTTTCCTGTTACCAAAGAGTTAGAATGGCAGCATATTGGGGTTCTAATATTAGTGGTGGAGGAATTGTGATTTTTTCATTATTAGAAGCACACAATCACAACTCTTCTGTTGAAGATGTAAATATGACATTTACATAAATTATTGATCAATAATTTGTCATTTTACAAATGTAAGATTTTTCTTACTAATTAAGTCTGCCCTAAGTATGTTACCTTTATTATTATATTTATTCTCTTTGGTGATATAAAACATCGGGAGTAATACTTTGTTTTAATTTACCTTCTGTAAAGGTTTAAGAAATCCC
>NC_051414.1:24202490-24203289 GCF_015228065.2 Penaeus monodon
ACAAAGAAAAAAGAAGAAATAGAGAATATTTCTTCTTTTTTCTTTGTTTCTTTGTCTTTCTTCCTTTTATTCTTTGTTTCTCCCTGATATTGGTGTCATCCAAAGAATCAACAGAGTAATCATTAAGTTTGCTATTGCTATTTCTCAATTCTTCATTTTTCATATCAGTAATGAAGAAATGTAGATTTTGTTAACACAGACCCCTCATATTGCTGTTCATATGGGTGTTTAGAAATAAATGTCAGAGAGGAATATTTTCCCATTTTAATTATTTATTCAGATGTTACAGCTCTGAACACTACAAAAAGAAGTCTTCACCGATTTCCTTAATTTTTAAAACCTTTAAGTTTTCACTATTGAGAGAAACTTGTAAATACATAACTTCACTGATAATAATTATGGTGTTTATACAGATTTCTGTATTTTACAAACATTAGTTATTAATATGATGTGAGAAGATGCCAGTCAGAATTTTAGAAATGCAAAACGTGTAGAAATATAACCCTATCCGTCCATCTTTTCTTGTTTCTTGGAAAGTAGTTAAGGGTGATAAATGACATAAGACTAACACTACATTAAGTCTTAAACATTAACAACTTCATTCATATTTCCAAAAAGATGCATTACAGTTTACTTGTGGGTCCGAAGTGCTTGTGGATCAGGTCTGCTGCAATAGAAGCTGCTTCCTTGCTACATCCCCAGAACATGGTTACTCCACAGCCACCATGCCCATAGTTGTGAACCACCTATAACAAATTAACATACAGATGTCATAATTATAATTATATTTTTGTCCAAG
>NC_051414.1:24203326-24204093 GCF_015228065.2 Penaeus monodon
CACAATTCAGAGAGAATTATGTTACTAACGCAATCAACAAAGAAACGTACAGGAATGTTACGTGACCCAATTTTCACCTCGTCTGCCTCCAAGCGCACTCCTTTTCTTCTGCAAGGTCGCAGTCCAGCCCATTCCCTAATGATCTCTGCTTTCTTTATAAAAGAAAAGTAAATGTTATTGTTTCTATTTAAGGGTATAGAAGACAGTAATCTATATTTTGGTCCAAAAATTGCATCATTAGCAATTAGTTACGATCCATTCTAATGTAATTAAAATCCAAGTTACATAAATACATGAACATTCAGATGTTGTATAAATTATCCTGTCTGGAGGCTACACTCAATGTAGGCAGCAGCATTAAGTACTTAGAAATATCTTTTCAGAAATTAATCTAATCTCCTCACTACCCTAGAGTCTATGCATGTGGCTTAAAATTCTCCTGCTGTAATCAACTAAAAGAAATACATTTTGAACCCAAAATAATTCTCCAAGAAAAGTTTGAACTCCAATAAGCACATGAAACTAATAAAGAGAAGAGATGTTTTCATACCCAGTTTAGAATTGCCAAATGTAGCAATTGCAGATATGTTGCATAAGTTGCTTTATTTGGATCACCATTGATTAGTGTTGATTCAAGACTGCAGACTTTGAGGTTTATCACTAATTATTAATCAAAGTACTGATATTACAGGACACCTGTTCACAAAATCACATCATTTCTTGCATTTAGGATGTTTTATCTGGCATATGAAAAATAATACTAGAGT
>NC_051414.1:24204140-24204320 GCF_015228065.2 Penaeus monodon
TACCTGAAAGTCCAAATGACAGATATTTACCTTTAGTGACGGTACTAGACTCGTACAGTTGTTCCAAATTGTCTCCGAATCTTTGGGGTCAATTTCCTGCCTCCAGTCGTCGTCTTGGTTGGTTCCTCCAAGGACCACAGATCCACAACTACAAAATTACATTTAGATCTTAATGTGTTA
>NC_051414.1:24204552-24204634 GCF_015228065.2 Penaeus monodon
AAGTACTTACTTAGGTAGTATGTATGTAATATTTTCATCTGAATCGTCACACAGAAAGGTGGTTTGCCATGGAGCTTTAACC
>NC_051414.1:24205951-24206080 GCF_015228065.2 Penaeus monodon
TTATTCTTACACTTACCTCTTTATCTAATTCACCATAGCGTGTTCTTGCGTATGTTTGCTTATTTTCGGATGGGATATACGACCGTGTGACCTTATAATTTTCTCTCGGTATATGCATCTCTTCGTCCT
>NC_051414.1:24206385-24207067 GCF_015228065.2 Penaeus monodon
CTCCAGCAACCAGCCCCACCTACCCTCATCACTTGGCCCCTGCACGGGTACACGTTGTGATCCGGCACCAGGTCGTACGCCCCGAGGCCCGTGCAGTTGAGGACAAGGTCGGCGTGGGCGGCGGCTTCCTCGAGGGACGTGAGTCTCTGCTTCTTGAAGACGGCGCCGCGGCCTCGCAACTCATCCATGAGCCTCGGCAGGAAGTGTGAGGGCTCCGCGATGATGGAGGTGAACGAGTAGCCGGAGCTGAGACAAAGTGGATATATGGATTTTAGGACACAGACGTCTTTCCTAATACATTTTCATTTTTCCAGTTTTGTTTTATTTTCTTCTTGTTTTTAATCCTTTCGCATCTCCTTTTTACACAAAACGCTCGAAGACTGTACCAATAATCCGGGCCATAGATCGTGCACTCCTCCTGCGTGAGGATGCGATACCCAATTGGGATCTTGTGCCAGAACTCCAAGGGCAGCTCGCTCCGGCCCACGCATGCCCCTGACACCAAAGACACGCCCTTCTGCTGCCCCGCCTTCACCCACTCGAGGAGCAAATCCCACGTCTCCTGTGACCACCGTCTGGAGCGAGAAAAGGGTGCTGCGGGTCAGTGATGACTGAGAGAAATATGTACGATGGGCCTACGTTTTCCACATCTGGCTATTACATGAACCAAAATACAAGTTAA
>NC_051414.1:24207395-24207728 GCF_015228065.2 Penaeus monodon
AAACATATTCCAAATAAGAGAACAAAAAAAGGCTTTAAAAAATCGTGGCAACGAACACTTGCTTGCGACCTTGACAGACTGTGCTTTGCATTAATGGATACGAAAATCTTGGATAACTTCGTGATATTTTCAATCATTTTAAACGAGTACGTGAGGATGCATTTATTTGTCAAAAGGAAGATCTTGCAACAGCATTCATGATTGAAATCTTCGGCGAAAGATTACACTTAATGGTCTTCAGTTTAAGACTCAATGAATTATATCCAGTAAAAGATTAGGGGATCTTTTAATCAATGTTAAGATAAGTTATCTTCATTACTTTCCCACTTTTTA
>NC_051414.1:24207776-24208106 GCF_015228065.2 Penaeus monodon
ACCCAATTTTACTTAATCGTTTGGGTCATGTGTTAAGAATTTTAACTAAATTATAAGTGACCTATCAATTTCCCTCTTTAAACGTTATCCATTTACCGTAATCCTTATACCACGTATTTCAATCAAAACTTGCAACTTTTACTTACAGTATATTTTCCTCTGGTGTGTTTGGGTTCAGATACGGACCCCAGAAGCCAGCTGCTCCATCGCCTGGAGAGAAGCATATTGGTCAAAATAATGGAGAAGCTTTCATATAGAAATTAATTGAATGCGACATTTTGTGTTGTGGATTCATCAGTTTAAATATTTTACAAACAAGAATCCTTTCTG
>NC_051414.1:24209692-24210177 GCF_015228065.2 Penaeus monodon
TGGGACTGAAATCCTTGCTAATAACGGTGACCTGGCATTCTGGCGCCCTCTGCAGTAGTGCCAATGCCGATCCAATGGCGTTTACCCCGCCGCCCACCACCGTAACACGAACCATGCCAGCGCTGACTGTTTGGGTGGATATGTTTTTTATTAGCAGTAATAATCTTTTTGTTGATGAAGGTGATCTAGTATTTAAAGTTTCGCTCTTGTTATTATAGATATTCAGATATTCAGATACATTAACTGGTGACGAGATATTCATTTAAGCAAATGAAAACTGGATTTTTATATTCAGCTTATATTAGTGACAGTTACAGGTTATAAAGAAAACAGCAACTGCAACAGAAACCACTGGCAGCACCACGAGTAGTAATAAAAGCAAAAAGAATCGCAAAAAGTTGCCAATACCAGAGAAGACAAGGATGGAGGGGAAAAAATAAATCATGATTATCATCCCAAACATAATTATTGATATCGGACACTGT
>NC_051414.1:24210209-24211119 GCF_015228065.2 Penaeus monodon
GATGTCACATTGGTAATACTGATCCCATGAAATTTATGGCACAATCACAGCAGCAAAGGTGGTGACAATATGTTAATAACCCTTGAAAAGTAATCTAAAAATAAGAAAAAATAAAAATCTCATACCTAACCCCCTACCTCCTTTTCGCTCCCTTTTATCAAGCAATAAAAACTACCCACTCCCTCCCCTTAACCGAGGAAGACTATTTAAAACGACATCAGTCTCCAATGCACACTACGTACAAACAGCTGATCGTCCTGACCCACAAACCTCAAGAAACGAGATGGCCGTTGAGTCGTGTGTAATAGATTTTTCGTGCGTGTTTAGTCTCAGCCTCTGTGGTTGTCTGACTATGCCCGATGGTGCCACAGTAGGCGTGTTGGCCGTGTTGCTAAGGGTGGATAAGTGTGTCTGATTGTTATTATACCCCTCTGTAGCCTCTTCATAGACGATGATGGTATTTTGAATTCCGTCTTCATTGTAGAGGTTGAGAAAATGGTTGGTGGTTTTCAACTGAACTGCATCTTAATGTTGTTAATGGTGCGAGTAGTTGCGAGTTTATGATCTATTTTTAAAAAAGATATTGATTGTTGAAACTTCTTTGGGTGTCCGAGCACACTGGCGACAAGAAGTAACCGACATTATTTTTTGTGCATATGGCGCGTAAAAGATACTGCTTACACATAAAAACGAAATGAAAACAGCATTCTCACTGGTACAGTTACCTCTCCAGACATATTTGGGTTGTGCATAAACGTTATAATCAGACAGCGAAACAGACGTAATCAGAAGACGTATCTTATCGTACAGCTGGCATAACGGTGTCTTGGGCCAGGCTATCTCGGCAGCTCTTGACTCAGCACCGAGAATGAGGAAAAAAATATCTTGCTCGAATGATGCTACCCTCCTA
>NC_051414.1:24211236-24211916 GCF_015228065.2 Penaeus monodon
AGGGTATCAAATTTAGATGTAATTTTTTTGTTTCTTAAACAAATGCATTTTGCTAGTGATGGAGAGTTTGTTGAATTTATTGTAAAGGCAGGGTTACTAACTATTCCTTGTAGTTCAGTTATGTTTCTCTCTGTGATCTTAACCATGTGAAATTAACCGACCTTCTGTATTTCTGTCGTCAATGAAGAAAAAAAAGGAAAGACTAAAGCAGAGATTTGCTCTTAAAGAAAGAAAATAAAGCTTTATCAGTAACTTCTTCACTAAGCTTCCTACTACAATACCATAACGAATTGAGTGGAGTAAATAAGTCTGCTAATTTAGACCATACATGGAGCAGCAACAGAAAAAAAAAGATAGCTTTAATATATCTGATCAGTTCTCTATATTTCTTTTATATTATCAGATTTCCTTTTCATATCCAAGTCCTAATACAGCCGCGTGTTTGCTGAACATGGCACATTAAACACAGGTTTAATGTGCCTGGTCAGCATTTTATATACCAAATAAACTTTCTCTTTGGCGCACACTATTCCATGGCCCTCATCTACCTGTCTGTGCGGCTTTTCCTTTGAAGAAATATAAATAAATAACTGAATAATACCAGTGATAGTTATTTTAACCAAGTATTAAAACGCGCAACGAAATGCAGCTAAGTTACAGTTGAGTTACAAGATCTGGAA
>NC_051414.1:24211953-24212686 GCF_015228065.2 Penaeus monodon
ATTCGATGAATACGGACCGACTCAAATTATGTTATTAACCCAATTCTACATACAAATGCAGAGCCAGGACCCATAATATCCGCTTTTAGATAAACAGTAAAATTCGTAGAGGTCTGCAAAATAACGACAAAGAAAGTAAAAGCATCTCGTCATATCTTCCACCTGCGCAGTCAGCTAATAAATTCAATAAATTTAATAAATTCTGCCCGCTTTGATACACACATTTGTAAGACATCGTTCACAAGTGTTTTTTTTCCGAGCCCGTTCGTACAATTGAATTAAACAACTGTACATTGTCCGCCTTCGAGATACTTAGATAAACACCATGATTAGATAATATGAGTAAGGTATTATTCTCAGGAATTGTATTATACCACTTAAGGAGATCATGTGCTGAATAATTTACTAAACATCTGCTTACCCATGGTATTACCCAGTGTAATAATTCATCCAAATAATTAAAAACAGAAATTCACAGTACCCTATTAAACAAATGAACTGGTTATCTAAATAACAAGTGACTCTTATGGATGGTTTGCAACCGAAAGAACTGTATATTTTGCACCTTAGCAAAACGCAGTCAGTGCCACTCGTTATAAACAGTACTGTTTAAAGAAAATGTCAGAATTTTTGGCGAAACTATAGAACATGTTAGCAAACTGGCGTTAATTTCATGACATGGTATTTTGCAGTTGATTGGGAAATCTGTGGACCCTCTAACAACAACAACAGA
>NC_051414.1:24212710-24212788 GCF_015228065.2 Penaeus monodon
CAAACTCATTTACCTTGCACTGGTATACACAGTTGCACAACTGGAATGACTACCTAAAATCCTATTAAGTAATGAAAA
>NC_051414.1:24212989-24213789 GCF_015228065.2 Penaeus monodon
AACTCCTCTAAATAAAGACTAGGAATATTGTAATTAACAGATATATACGAATGACTTGATTGTCATAATCAATATAGTATACAGGATTACTTTCCGCTGTAGTTCAATTTTGCTATCCATACTGCGTCGTATGGTGTTTGAGGCATGGAACAGGTAATGACGATATGAAATTGCAAATAAGATGCAATACAACAGGATATCTAAGTACAGTCTAGAGTTGCCGATTTTTATCATAATATCTTGTGGATGATATATGATGTGCATGCATTTATTATCCTTTGTCAATATTTGTGAATAACAGCTCATATTCCAGTGAATTATGTGGAGATGTATACCAAAATATGTTATCAATATAAGCGTGAACCTGTTTTAAAACCGGGAAAAACCTGGCAACTAGATTATTAACAACTGAAATATAAATATTTACAAACAGATAAATTCGGTTATTCATAAGATCAAGCACAACCACATTCCGGTTTCTTGTTTCCCTTACTTTTGTTTCATTGTGTCGTGTAACGGTGTTTGTGTTCATCCATTCATATTATCCGCCAGTAAAGCGTACGTGTTAAATTAGACATTCCTATAATTGACTCAGATTGCTCTTTGAGTGTCCACATATCTGATCCATTTGAGATATTTTTTGCCGTCAAGCCAATCTTACAGCTGATATTTACTTTGTATATCTTATCTTAACCGTTTCTCAATTCTGAATCATAAAATTGTAGATTTTATGAACAGCTTTTTTGATGGTGCAGTTTTGTTTGGGTTTGGCGTCGGCTATTTGTGAAAAAGTTCAAGAA
>NC_051414.1:24215939-24217516 GCF_015228065.2 Penaeus monodon
GGAATTTAGTTAATTTGCCTTTAGTCAGTGAGAAAAATATATCCTTAAAAATGAAAAAGTGCATAATTTTTTCACTTTCGGGGCCTTTTCTCGGAATCAGTTTAAGATTTTGACTTTTAATTCAAACCTTTGCGTGATGATGCAGTTGAAAGATCAGCTAATCATGGGTCGATCAGAGGAAGGGCGTGTGTCGGCGCTTGCCATTTCAGCACCAGGAGGAGCCCGGGAACGCGCTCAATACAACTCCCAAAAGTTTTTTATTTCGTCAGATCCTCGCCCTTGGTGTCTATGCATTCTCCGAGACACAATCTCGGATTTTTTTCCTCCCCCTGATAAGTACTAGGTGATAGAGCCTGTGGTCCCCACATTTTTATCAAAATATGGTTCTTCACAAGTGCGGGGAGAAATCCATGGGAGGCATTCACAAAAAATCTCTGATATTAAATTAAGGTGTTCACAAAAGATCTCTGATGTTAAATTAAGGTGTTTAGCGCCCACCTACCCCACACACACACCAAACGACCTCCGTCGGTCCACCTTCCTCCAGCACATCTGATCACCGATATTCAAGCAAAAATATTTATCTTACCCTTGGCCACGCGCTGCACAATTCTGGGAATTATGAGAAAGTCATCAGAATGTAAAATTTTACATGTGAAGTAGTTCCCTGCACCACCTTGTTGTAGAGGATACGAGTATGTTTGGCCATCCAGAGGCTTATGTGCCGGTCACTTCTTCACGTCCTCTCCAGTCACATCTTTGCTGTTAGATAGCGGCGGTAAGTTGTTCACGGGAAACCTTGAACCCCCATCGATCCTTCATTCCTGGATAAATCCTCAAATAGATTTCCCTCTGGTTGCCAAGGTCTCTGAACCGGGACCTCGGACTTTACTTCAGTGTCCATAGCCTTTTCAACGACGTTGTCTGAGACTTTGGTGCATTTCCAGATGGACAAATCCGCGGATGTTTGATATCTAGGGAGAAAGCACGTCCAAGTCCATCCCCTCTTCCCCTCACAGAGTGTGCATAACACACCAGGTGTAAGATGACACAGGTGTGTTCAGATGCAGACATTTAATTAGTGGAATATAAGTCCCTTGGTTAACAACCTCCTCTACTGATTAGTCTCAATAATAGAGTAGGCTATCTTTACTATTTTACAACTGGTCCTTGGCTCACATTCCAACTCAGTTTATTTGTCAACAACGTTGACAAATAAACGTCTGACATCCTCCGTGTGCAGTCTCTTTGACAGTTGACCTCCCAAGCGTTTTCTATTAGTCTCATGTCACCCACAAGTGTTCGTCATCATGTCCTCTCCTAGGTATCAGTTTAACTTTCTTCTGCGGATTCTTCCATATCATTGTTTCTTTAGTTCCTCCCTGGTCTCTTAGCTCTTTTTTTTCACCAGACCACTCTTTTCTTACCCGTGTCGTAAGCCCTATAACTCTCCATTTTGTTTCTCATGACAACATGTGCTCCGTGACCAGGAATCCTTCATTTTACATAACGTGTTCCTGTACATTTCCCTGTACATGCCCCCTTTAAACTGCTTTGTTTCCCCTTCTCCCCCGCCT
>NC_051414.1:24217604-24217678 GCF_015228065.2 Penaeus monodon
AGACAAGTGTGCACCAGAAAAGTTCTCGTTACTTCGAGATGGGCAGACGTGCGTCTCTTCAAGGTCTCTGGGGT
>NC_051414.1:24218165-24218706 GCF_015228065.2 Penaeus monodon
GAGATAAACTCTACAATAAGTGCCGACGGCTTTGTCAGCAAGAGTAGAATTAGTGAGTATCTTCTCTCGACCTGACTCTGACCCATCCCGGTGTGATCAGCTTGTAAATCCAGGTCAAGGGGGCAATTATCAGCTGTGGGTTGCCAAGTGGTAAAGTATTCCTGTGTCTTTTCTCGCGTCTTACTTGCCCCTTTGCTTTTAAATCCGCCTATCCGATAGAAACGCTAAAATGAGATTTTTTTTATCTCCTCTTAACAAAATACGTTGTGTAAGTTAATTGCGAGGTGTAATATTTCCATCGTGATACACCCACACCAGCACGCACACCTGCACACAGGTACTCCCCTGCTTCTGTGAATGAGGCATTTCGGTGTCTTTGTTTACTTATTTCGTTGCCAATCCGTGCGATTCTCGATCTTTCTTGCTTTGTTCAGTTTACTCTTGATCACGCCACGCCAAGCTGATGTTTCTTTTGTCCATATCTCTGTATTTTATTCTTTCTCTTTATTTCTCTCTACCTCACTTTCTCTTTCTCTCTGTC
>NC_051414.1:24218995-24219605 GCF_015228065.2 Penaeus monodon
TTCATTACCGATCAACACAATAACTCCTCCTTCGTCAGAATATAAAAGCCAGTTATCCCATCAGTGTTAGTCATTCTTCCCCCTTGCTCTTGGTCGATGAACCAAACGTTTGCCAGCCAACTACTGCCGTTGCTTTCGCTTGCCTGTTTCTAATATTGTGCTTGCATGCAGACACCAGCATTGCTTTTATCCGCCTCTCCCTCTCTCGTCTGGTTTCTTTGTTGGTTGTAGTTGGGTCTTGATTTTTCCATTTTCAACTGATGCGTTTAATTTTTTTTTCTGTGCTTGTTATATATTGCATTTTTGTGTATGTGTTTTGATGTAAGGACCTGTTCGTTGATTATTTTCTTTATCGTTATGTCGTTTATTCATCTTATTTTTTCGAAGTTTGTTTTTTATTCTTTACTGTTTTCTTTCCTTCATTCCTTTTCTCTACCACGGGTTCATACGTACATTTGATCTCTCCTACCTTCTCTATTTCTCTTTCGTTTTTTTTTCTTCCTCCCTGTACGCATTCTATATATCTGTTTCTTCTCTGTCTTCCACTCTTTTACTGAGCACGTGGCGACTCCTCCTCCGGCCGCTGCTCTTCCTCATGGCGCGTTGGAAA
>NC_051414.1:24222096-24222618 GCF_015228065.2 Penaeus monodon
CGCGCAAAAAAACCTTGATATATCGAATAGCTGCTTATTTCTTCCTATCTACGTATGAGAAAACTCTACAATAATGCCGACGGTTTGTCGCAAAGTGAATTGTGAGTATCTTCTCTCGACGATCTGACCCACCCCGGTGATCACTTGTAATCCAGGTAAAGGGGGGCATTATCATGGGGTTTTCCCAAGGGGAAAAGTATTCCTGTGTCTTTTTTCGCGTCTTACTTGCCCCTTGCTTTTTTAAAAACCCCCTATCCATAGAACCTAAAAAGAGATTTTTTTTATCTCCTCTAACAAAAAACGTTGTGTAAGTTAATTGCGAGGTGTAATATTTCCATCGTGATACCCCACACCACAGCCCCTGCACACAGGTACCCCCTGTTCTTGAATGAGGCTTTCGGTGTTTTTGTTTACTTATTTCGTTGAAATCCGGGCGATTCCGATTTTTCCCTTGCTTTTTTCGTTTCCCTTGATCACCCCACGCCAAGCTGTTTTCTTTTTCCATATCTTGATTTATTTTTT
>NC_051414.1:24222802-24223478 GCF_015228065.2 Penaeus monodon
TTACGTGCGTGTGTATTCGATTGCGCGTGTGTATGTCTATTGGGGGTGCGTGTGTCTCCCCTTTTGTATATTTCATTCCCGTCAAAACAATAACTCCTCCTTCGTCAAAATAAAAAAGCCAGTTACCCCATCAGTTTTATCATTTTTCCCCTTTTCTCTTGGTCGTAAACCAAAAACTTTTTGCAGCCAACTACTCCGTTGCTTTCGCTTCCCTGTTCTAATATTGTGTTTGCATGCAGACCCAGCATTTTTTATCCCCTCTCCCTCTCTCGCTGGTTTCTTTGTTGTTTATTTGCGTCTTGTTTTTTCCTTTTTAAACTGATCGTTAATTTTTTTTTTTGTGTGTTTGTTATATTGCGTTTTTGTGATGTATTTTTATTAAAAGGGCCTGTTTGTTGATTTTTTCTTTATCTTTTCGTTTTTTTTCATCTTATTTTTTCGAAGTTTGTTTTTTTATTTTTACTGTTTTTTTCCTCCATTCCTTTTTTTTCCCCCACGGGTTCATACGTACATTTTATCTCTCCTACCTTTTCTTTTTCTTTCGTTTTTTTTTTCTCCCTGTACGCTTTTATATATCTGTTTTTTCTCTGTCTTCCACTCTTTTACTGAGCACGGGCGACTCCTCCCCCGGGGGCGCCTTCCTCATGGCGCGTTGGAAAAATCGATCGGGTTTTGC
>NC_051414.1:24224866-24225090 GCF_015228065.2 Penaeus monodon
TAGAAAACGATTGCATGGGTGTACGTGTGGGTACGTGTTTGAACATATATCTGCTTGCACAAGAGACAAAACAGAAGTGAAACTAAGAGTGAAATATCCCCTTTAACAAATTCTGACAACGTGCCACTATTATCGATTTTGCATTTCATAGAATCTGACATTGATTTTCAGATTTGCTTGTTCGTTTTCCCCGTCAGACTAGGAGTAAACCACACCTGGTTTAT
>NC_051414.1:24225422-24227050 GCF_015228065.2 Penaeus monodon
TCACTGTCAACAATAGCAATAGTGGTATAAGGGTGAAATAAATTAATTGTGGAGCATCTTTTTCTTTTTTGTACATTGTTGAGCCGCACGAACACTTTCGGTTCCCTATTGGCCGAGAGGAAATAAATATTCTTCCTTTTGATAGACTGCCAAGGTTAGGCAGCCTAAACACATAAGCTAGACCTGTTTTTGTACGGTGTCTTCTGAGAACGACTTTTTATAACACTATATAACAACTCTATGTACGAAAAGTCGTTGATCTCTGTTCGGATTTGTGCTCTCGCAAGGGTTAAAGAAGTACAGTGACACAACACGTGTTTAGACATTAACAGATTTTCACAAACATGGAAGATGGAAGGGCGACTCGTAAAAACACTTGATAATTTTCACTGATGGGGATATATGGTGTTTTTTTTTCTCACTTATTTTATTTGGATGCTTTAAAGATTAGGTTTATATCTAATTCTGTGATAGCACTGATCGTATTAAATCAGGATTGTAATGCCGTTTTGGATAAGACGCGCTTTGTCCCTAACTCAAGGGTGCAACCCAGAATTTGAATTAATATGCTAAGCGGTGAAAACCCTAGTATCATCTTGTCAAGAATATAAAGCAGGCGCCTCTTTAAGAAGTTTCTTTATTCTCACGGCATTCGTGTCAGGTGTCAACACAGAGCCATCGTGTTTCCCAAAACGCAACAGCCTCCACTCACGCCTTGCGCAATGCTGGTCTGCCTTTGTACAAGTACGCTGTAGCCACGCATTCCCTGGAGTTGCACTGCATCAAACACAAAGCTTTGAACTGACAATTGTCACTGCTTGCATGATGCTATCACCATCTGCCTAATCTTAGACGCTGAGCATAATGTCCTTGACGTGTTAGAAACTGGAGAATCATTAAATTTCATGACCGAAGCAGTCACGATACTACTGTTACAAAAGAGATAACTGAATAAATGATAGCCCAGCATATTGAACGACGGACATTTTTTTTTATAATGTTGCATATTGAATTGCGTATTATTTAATCCCCGGGGGTTCTTAGCCACGTTCCCCCTTTTCGAAAATTCAAGAAAAATCTACAATTTTTCAGCTTTAGTAAACAGCGGGAAAACAATGACGTGTCTAGTAGCTTTTATATTAGAATTCTTACGGATATTCATGATACTGCAGCTGACATCCGCGCCGCTAAACCCCCTGCGGGGGAACGAGTTCCCAAACACCAAAATTTTTTGAAAACGAGAGCCTCCTCCCGCCAAAACATTATTCCAGCAACTGTTTACTCATCCATTCAAATCGCTAATGACTCCACTGCTCCCAAATTGCAGTCATAGAAGAGCACCGGCCTGTAAAGACTGCCAACGCGATAATGCGAGATCGGATTCCGTTTGGAGGTAACAATGTCTGGTATTTTGGCAGTTTCCCTTTTTGCCCCCCCCCCGAAAAAAGGGGGCTGACACGACTTGCCTGATGAGTTACACAGGACGGCGATGACGAAGACGAAAGATCAGTGATACAGTTCATCTTTACTGTAGCGCTGACACCCAACCTCCAGCGGCGTCTGTGTCAAAGGAGGGTTGGATGCGCAGAATGGGTGTATCCCGCTTAATACGTCTGGATTAATTCCAG
>NC_051414.1:24227278-24229023 GCF_015228065.2 Penaeus monodon
ATAGAAAATAAGGAATAATTTTTGGGAAATTTTTGATGCGTGTAAACTAAAGTAAAAAAGCCTATTAATCGAACATGTATTATACATAAAAAAAAGAAAAAAGGTCCCCTTTTAAAACCCAGTAAACCCTTAAGTAACGATGCCCAAATCAAATCTGGGGACTCCTTACCCAAGGGGTTCAAATTTCCATAAAGGGGATGGAGCAGAGGCTGGCGCTCCGTGCCGCCGTGGCAGTGCTGAGGTGTCTGACCCTGGGACATCTGGTGTAGATCAGCGGGCTACACGGAGTGGTTCCGCAGCTGGTGCCCGCGTCGGGGTGGGGAGGGGGTGTCTGAGGGCAAGGGTGAGGGGCAGTTGAACACGTACGGCTCTCCAAGTCTTGAACATTTCATAAATAGGTTCTGTATTACTTTAAGTAGGTGCGATTTTCAATTTTGTATGATTATAGTGATCTTTGATATTCAGTTGGAAATTTTCATCTAGCCATTGCGCGAACAGATGTTCACCATTGTTCTATAAAAATGATTTTTAAAAAAAGAAAGAAAAGGTAGTACACCCAGAGGCATGTTCGACGTTAGAAATATCACCAGGACATAACTCTCAACAATGTTGACTCAAGGCGCTAATGATCACACAAGCAAACACTAAACACAGACCCACGTTCAAGAACAGGCCCTGAAACATAGACGCTTGACCCTAATAGCGTAATTTTTCGATAGCAAGCAGCCAAGAGACCCGCAGAGCAAGGCCGACGCTGGACGGACACGAATATATTTAAATCAGCTAGGAGCATGATATAAGACTTTCGGGGAA
This sequence comes from Penaeus monodon, assembly GCF_015228065.2. Classification (NCBI taxonomy): domain Eukaryota; kingdom Metazoa; phylum Arthropoda; class Malacostraca; order Decapoda; family Penaeidae; genus Penaeus; species Penaeus monodon. The sequence goes on from NC_051414.1 coordinate 24,228,092, forward strand.
ATCACTCATCAGAAATTGTACAATTGACGATACATAATTTTCGAAAAAAAGTGCATCAACTGTCTTTTGATGAGTTAGAGTGATGCGTAAAAATAATAGATTTATAAATAAACAGATATAAAACGGCAAATACGAAGAGGCTGAATGCCGGGACGTCAGAGCTTTAATGTAGGCAATAAAAATCGCAAGGACTTTCTCACTATGCTATCAGGTGTCGGCAAATGAAACTGATGGACAGCAGTTTCCAATTCACAATTTATTTCATCTATTCGAGACGTTTTTTGCGTTGCTAGATTCTTACATCATGCGCATTCTATCTAAATCGTACTCTTGCTTCGTAAATTGTCCCATAGTAGAAGAAAATACACAAACTTCTCCCGTATTCTTGGTATGCATGTTTACTTTCATGCATGTAATAATGACCGGTAATTGTATACTCTCTGCTAACGACAAATGACGCTTGTTTGTGTTCTTTCACCAATCTCCAGGTATATGCATTCAATTCTGTTTGCAAGGATGTAACTTTGAATGAAAATGTTTTCTCATGCATATTTATTTCTTTTGCATCCTTTAATCTGTATACTTAAACTTCATCCTTCGGTATAATTCTCTCCTTTGCTGTGGTCTGTGATGAATAGCAATTATTGTGAACCTTCAAATAAACACCCTCTTAATGATATATCTAAAATAACCTTCACTTGGCGCAAATAAACTGATAACCAATTCTCTGTGAAATCATCCCCCTTCGAAAAACTGTAAAATTTTTTTTTTGCGTTGTTTGGGGAATGTGATAAACGTGTTTTAACAAAATAAACGTGTTTTAACAAATGATGTCGTCTTAGTTACTTGCGACTTTTGGGGAATCAACAGATAACATTATTTTGTAAACATTGTGGGGAGTTTATTATCGATAAAAGTATCACTAGGAAAAC
>NC_051414.1:24229041-24229402 GCF_015228065.2 Penaeus monodon
GTCAATAACCTGCAAAGTGATGGATTTTTTAATGCCATAAAGTACTTTAAAATTTTTTAGGGAAAGATTTTTTCCCTTTGCACACTTAAAATCCCCCGATAAATTTTGAGACTGATATTAAGAGTGATGGCTCAGGAACTTGACTTGCTTTCACAGAATTTACTAAACGAAGCATGTGTCGTAATGATACAGACAGTGAGGAATTTTAAAAACACCCCTATATTTTTTATTTATTGCAAATAGTATAAATATATAATTTATTAGAATAAATTACCATACTTCTATGTTTAAAAAAAGTCAAACATGACTTTTTGGAAAATTTTACTAATTTTTTTTATAAAAATAATATATAATTATGGGA
>NC_051414.1:24229485-24229926 GCF_015228065.2 Penaeus monodon
ACGAAAGAAGGATCCTGTGGTAGAAGCTACCTGTGTAAATAAGAAAAAAAAATCAGGGATTCCGCCAAGGTGTACAGGCAGGGAATCACTATGATCTTCCATCCCGTTTGAAATCTTGTGCCTGCGATAAGATGAAGAAAACTTTTGAACACCTGCATTGCTATATCTCATCTTATCTTTCAAAGCGTTCAGCTATCAGACGAAAACAATCGCTGATTCATTCTCATTCTTTATTATTATTTTTTTTTTACACAACGGCATTCAAATTAAAAAAAAAAAATTAGAAAAAGTGAGAGTGGGGACCCGAATAAAGAAAGCTGAGAACGTGGGAATCAAACTTGATTACTGATGTGGATCATTGTACCATGACAAGCTTGGAGGATACTGTTATAACGAGGTATTTGAGTATATCTACAACCTCATCAAAATACATGCTACTCC
>NC_051414.1:24230277-24230420 GCF_015228065.2 Penaeus monodon
CCCCATCCATCGGGATTCAAACCCCGACCAAAACCCCTTTGGGGGCGAATGTGTACCCCTTCAAACCCACAGTAATGAGGAGGAGAGAAAAAGGTATGATATATAATTTTTAGGGGTTCCCTGTGCGTCTGGGTTTTTAAAGT
>NC_051414.1:24231752-24235550 GCF_015228065.2 Penaeus monodon
TCACTTTAATAATAGCAGCTGGCAGTACAATGAAATGGATAATGACTGCATCAAACTCTTTTACCTCGAAGATTATCATTGATATGAATGAAGCACTTAACATTTTCTTATCAAATATAATTTCATGGGTTTATAGCACTTGTTTGTGACGTTATTTCAGCTAATATCCAATAATTTCTAATCAGTGAAGAATAAACTGTAGTCACAGCCTTACACCTTTCTGGCCGCAGCAAAGTGTCCTTTAAAATTAAGGGAAAAAAAACGCGGATTTAGTCCACGCATTTTTTTCACATTGTCCAAAAGGGAGCAAAAACAATCCCCATCAAGGGTCTCCTCATTAGAATCCTCTTGCAAAAACCCGGGAGACTTGGGTAGTAAACCCCCCTCACAGGGGATTCCCCCAAATGAAATAACTGCAAATTCTTCGCTTCTGGGGAAAAAGTAAATGTTCAATAAACAAACCTTGAGTCTAGTGATTTTTATTACAGTATTTACACGCAAAACCCTCACTCCAGGGTGAGTTCTATGGCGGAATTCGAACCTATTTATTTTATCCGAAGGGAAAGGGAGGGCAAGGGATGGGCGAGGAGATTTTTGTTCCTCACAAGGGAAAAAGATGCAATTTGGAACCATTCCCTCAGTCCGGTTCTAACGCTCGGCGAGGAATGGCGGCTGCAGCTGAGGTGGCTATTTCCCCCAAGTTTAGACGCTAATTGCGCTGCCTCATCGCCTCCCTCCTGCTTCCACAAGACTTCTCCTTCATTTTAGTTGTATCTTCGTAGATTAGAATAAGGTGAGATTCTCACTCGTGCCGCTGGAGGCTCAAATAGGTGCTAAAACAGCGAGGGGACTTTGACAGTTGTCCAGCTGAGGTGTTGGGTGCCGGCGGTCCCGTTATCAGATGTGAATGCCCTGTGTCCCTCGCACCCCTGCCGCCCCTCGGAGGCTGTCCCTCCACCCCCTAGCACTCCTAAGAGGCTCGAGGGCCAGAGTTCCTCGGCCGTCCCCGTATCCCGAGCCTCGCAAGAGACGTGGAGGGTTCTCTCTCCCTCTCTCTTTCTTCCCCCACGCCCTTGCCGAGATAATGTCCTTCACTCCACTTCCGTGTCTTGCTTTTGGGTTTTTTTTTTTTTTCCCCCTTTTTTCCCCTTTCGGGTGGACCGAGGCCTTTTGGGGAGAGGGTTTCCGTTTTTGGCCTCTTTTCTTCGGTTAGTCGAGGGGCCTTTTTTTTCCCCCCGTTTTTTTGTTTCGGGGTTTTTGCATGAGGAACCTCTCTGCTTTGTGGCTTTGTTCTTGGAGTGGCATGTCCCTGGATTTCCCCTTGGCTTTCTACAGGGCTTGGTGGTTGATAGCTTATGATTTAGATATTTGCTCAGGGTTATTGGGCTTTGCTCTGCAGCTGTGTATCCATTTTCTAGAAATGTTGAGTTAAGTGCATCATCATGTGAAGAAGTCATAGATTTTAAGGTAAATGTTGATTTGGATAGCCATTAGAGAGGTTTTTGGATATTTACACTGTTTCAGTAACTTTTTTGATACTACAAGGTATGAGGGTTGTCAGCCTAGTTCATAACTGACAAAGGAATAATGTTGAATTCAAGGTAAATCTTATTAATTAACCTGCTCCAGAAAGAAGACCTTTCTGGGGATAAAGAAAAGACAAAGACAATGGCCATAAAGGTTGCAGAGAATAACACTATAGTTAATAAAAAAATTGAAATTCAAGATAAGCCTACTATTTTTCCATAAAAGAAATGCCCATGGCAAAAGAAGCAATTGCCTTAGCCTCCATGCATTTTGAGATTTAACTTGTAGGTCGGGAGGGACTTTTTTCATCTCACGAAAACCCGTTCAAAAATTTTAACTTTTAAAATATTTTTTAAAGTAAAAAGTATTGGCCTTTGTTGAAGTGCTTGTAGGTACAGTGGTGACGGCGAGAGGACGACTTATCCATGGGCGGATGTGGATGTGGTTCAAGATATATTAGCAGTGGAATTTGATAGTTATTTAATTGTATTTGTGCAAATGAAAGATGATATGTAATGTCAAGAAACATGCTTCGTGATTTAGAGGGCAGCCTCGAAAATATGCACATTCAGAAAAAAAAATTCCTACTAATACTGGCTTTCATTTGCAAACGCAGAAATTGCCTAGGTCACCAGAAGTTGTTTAAAGAAGTGTCAAACAGTATACCAGTCAAATGAGAAGGAGAGGAGCATTAGAAATATGAGATATACAGAAAAAGAAAAAAACTATTTGTGTTTAATGTAATTGTGCAAATTTCAGACCTAAGCTTTTCATAATGGCTGCGATAACAGATTACAAATGGCACAAATTTGGTGCACATTGAGAATGTTTCATTGAAGAATGTAGTATTTTCTGGTCTGGTGCAGAGGCCGTGCTCTTCTATAGGCCAATAGTCCTCAACCCTGAGTTGAAGTTAACAATTTTTGTATCATTGGATCTTTTTGGGATTAATACTATGTATAATGGATAGTTTTATTCTTTAGGAAACATCCATATACTGATATTGATCTGGCAGACAAAGAAAACCCTTGTGAATATAAATTTTAATCATGCACACGAAGGCTTGCATGCAATTTTAGGGGACCTCATTCAGGGGTTATATTGAGGTTCCATAACAGTGGCATAGTTTCAAGGGATTGTTATGACATTTGTTTTTGGGCTTGGCAAAAGCCAGCAATCCTGCATTGCATATAAGCTCTTTATCTTACCAGAATTTACTGGAAGATTTGTTGGCCTTTGTCAAAGTGCTGACAGATGTGGGTGCTAAGGCAAGCACTTGATGCCATGCCACTTCAGTAATGACCAGTATAAACACTAAAAATGGCTTCTCTGAACATAAAATACCATTAGTGGAGATTTTTGTACTTTTATGTATATACTCCAAGCAACCATTTTAAAACCAAGGTCAGAATTGCATACTAGCCTTTCAATGAAAAAGTATTAAACCCAGGTTTTGTAAAACTAATTTGGTCTGTGCTGGAAGGTCAACAATCATGAGGTTGAGCCATTGGTGGCATATTGTCTGGTGATATCAGTGTTTGTGAATTTGATGGCCCATCAGACATCTACCCAACATTCTTACATAATCTGGTACAAAGGTCACATTGATCATACCAGACTGGCAGTTTGTAAGATTTACCTGAATTCACATTTGAAAATAAAACCAAATTCTGGAAATGGGCGCAAACCTCCACCAACTTATGTAAGTGGGTTTCACTTACCGAGGGAATTATCACCCAACCAATCTTACTTCATAATTTTGGTGATGCTTTTTGCCTTTGCCAGAGTGTTAACGAGGCTACAGAACAGTAAAACATACTATTTTTTATTTTTATATTTAAATTAGTAATAGTCAAATTGGCCTTTTCTTAGCCTGATTATTCATCTTTATCTTGACTTGCAGTTTGAGGATGCTAGTTTGAGGATGCTTCATCCTTGTTCAATTAGTAGAAATGATATTGGTATTTGGTTAGCAATGAAGGCGGGATTTTTTACTGTCTATGTATATACATTTTCTTTACAGTGACAGAATCCAAAGCTTATAAAGAATTTAACTTGAACTCAGTGTTTTAATTAACACTTTACCTGAGTGTGTTTGTTGAGATATTAAGGATTGGTATGATGTGTATCAGAAATAAAAAGTAAAATTTGCATAGGTTGGTTACTTTAATATAACACAATACATATCCACACCATAAATATGATTAAATACAAATTTGAGATCAAGATAATTGTAGCATTTTTATCCTATATATACCAAGATAAATTGTG
>NC_051414.1:24235597-24235966 GCF_015228065.2 Penaeus monodon
AGTCGGCCTAGCTTGGATGGGTGGGTGAGGGGACATATATTTTTTTCCCATTAAGAGTTTATTGGCAAGCCTAGTAAAGACTACATTTTTGACATTTCTGTTATGTCTTTTTAGGGATAGTTGCTTTAACAGTCTGTAGCATTTGCAATTAGTTTTTTTTCTTCAGAAAAGAAATTTTAACAGCATGCTTTTTTTAGATTTGTCAGAAATGGTTGTCCAGTATATTTACAAGACTATGATGTACTTTTTTCATTAAAGATGAGAGAAGTTTGTATTTGTAACTGAATTGTTCTTTCCAAAAACGAAAAAGAACCTGTTTTAACGGGTTTTTAAAGAAATTTTTGGGCCAATGAAATATTTTGATTTTTT
>NC_051414.1:24243657-24243745 GCF_015228065.2 Penaeus monodon
GATTACTTTGACAATCACTTTTGGCAGTTTTACTAGTGATGTTACATTTATAGTTACAAATTTATTTGAGGGAATAGATGCATTACTG
>NC_051414.1:24252738-24252830 GCF_015228065.2 Penaeus monodon
TGAGATTACTTTGACAATCACTTTTGGCAGTTTTACTAGTGATGTTACATTTATAGTTACAAATTTATTTGAGGGAATAGATGCATTACTGG
>NC_051414.1:24260551-24260800 GCF_015228065.2 Penaeus monodon
GTATGTTGTATGTATGTATATGCTATATTTTTATATCACACCATACCCTAAGTACATTACATAGCAACCCTGATGGCGATATTTTACTTTTTTTGGTTCCAAGGATTATCTTTAGAAGGCTTTTGGGAAACTTGTGCTGGATTCTCGCATTTTCATTCGCTTGTGAGATTAGTGAGTTCGTATGCGGACAATACTGCATGAAATTTTCATTATTTCAAGGCGACATTTTAAACTTTAAGGTCGTGTATT
>NC_051414.1:24260985-24261374 GCF_015228065.2 Penaeus monodon
TGGTACAGTATTTAATGTGTTTTCATGATGTCCTCCACGTGGCCGTCCATGATCGATAAACTTGAGGTCTTGCTTGAATGATACCACGTGGCCGTTAAAAAAACAGTTGCAGTTGCTGCTGCCGCGCGGCGGGCCATGACTTTTATATACCAGATCTGATCAGTGGCTTGGTGCTGGATATGCTGGTTATTTAGGCAGTGAACCTCTGGCAGTCTCGTTATTTGCACTTTCGTATTAGAGACTTAGATGTCTTAGCAAGGTGCGCACGCCAGGTCTCTTTTTTATTTATCAAAACTGTGCAATTAATTTTACTAAAATGGCGAAAAATGGCAGTCTGACACTTGAAGTGCCTGTTTCGCTGTATTGCTTCTTATGAAGATTATTAAGTT
>NC_051414.1:24262141-24263260 GCF_015228065.2 Penaeus monodon
TCCGATATATATAAAGAATCCAGGCATTCACTGTATCACTGACGGGGATTCCTTGCCAGTGCGTCAATCGACAACGAAAGTATTTTGAAGTCAAGGATTAAGAATGAATTGATGTCATAGATTCCATCAGGTTGTAAGGCGTGAAGTGTGTTTTTTTTCTTTTTTTCCCTGGTGATTGAGAACAATCTACCGTGTTCGGGCGTTTGTGAATACAATCATTCATAGGGAACCACACAGAAGGAAAATGAAAAAATATGGATAAGTTTAATACTTCTAAGACAAAAAGGGCCATTTTTGCTTTAAATTTAGGAATTTGCAAAAATTTTAGGGAAACCGTATCATTTTAACAAATGTGTTGCATTGTATATAGCATACGGCGTTATGTCATGTCTCTATTACTGTGATATTGTATATACTGTGAAGTGTATAGTTGTTTGGTTTGAGCGTCCAGCATTACTTGTTATTCTATTCGGGTACTTGAGCCTTTGATTATAATGATACTTCCTAGCGTGGTTGGTTAGTCGGAGTCTATAAGTTATACCATATACCTCATCGTTGACCTTGAAGTCTACGGAACTGCGGTGGCTTTTAGTCTACTTTCGGCTATTGTAAAGTATTGTTTCATGAGTATAATGACGATATATTGCAGGTAGCATGAAGAAACTGTGACTCAGTCTTTCCACTTCTGGTATTTTTCCGTATATTTCTTCCTAGCTTTTCAAACGACTAAGTTTTCTAGAATATAGTTAGTGAACGTGTTTTCTAAACCAATTCCTTTTTTGGGCATATTACATGACACGGCAGACCATATAGCGTAGAACTCTGGGCGCCTGAGTAAATAACTATGCTAATACATCGTGTTATGAGAAAAATATGCTACGAATACTTAGTGTATCTATGCATGTTATTATTGCATCAAATAGGTATGTTATATCGTGCAGTGAACTAATATAACTGATTTATATGTTAACTATTAACAGATCTTGGTTACTTAAACACAGAATGTCCAGCTACGGTATACAACTCGATAAACACGCAGGAGTTAGCGAATCGTAAAGAAGGGGAGGAACCGTAGGGGCTTGGGAATGATGAAGTTGTTATAAGTTATGGTAATGAAAA
>NC_051414.1:24263300-24263501 GCF_015228065.2 Penaeus monodon
CTAATCTAGTATAGTGTCCGGAGGGTTGAGTGAATACGGTATGCTGGCTTAGGAAAGCGAAGAAAGATAAACAGGGAAGCGAAAGAGTAATAATAAGCAGAAAGGTGGATAAAGATGGCGGATAACTGTGGGATAGGAGATGAAGAAGTTTTTGGATAAATTAAGTGAGGCGTAAGACAAGATGCAAGAAGTTGAACTAAA
>NC_051414.1:24263813-24263905 GCF_015228065.2 Penaeus monodon
GACATACATTTACATACATATATATTACACACACACATATCAGTGTACATAACTATACTTAATTCTTTTATAAATCTCTAGCTCTGTTGTGG
>NC_051414.1:24264007-24265199 GCF_015228065.2 Penaeus monodon
ATTGAGCCTACTATTTGATATGATATTGAGTTATAATTTGGTAACTAATATAGAACATTTTGCAATTAAATTTGTTTTATAAAGGAGACATTTATTTTTACATGCTTCTAGAACTACATTTTGCAATTTTGGATTTACATTTTCTCTAAAAGATGACAAAATTATATTTTTCTACTATATTACTTTTTTTTAGGAAATCGCGTTTTTCTAAAGCTTAAACTGCAATTCCTGGTTAGGATGTGCTATATGTATGAATTGTTTTAGAGGTAAAATACTTTTATATTTTACTTTTTCAAAGACTGAGGTTAAATATATATTGAATATATATTATTTTGAAATCTAGCTTTTGGCCTGTTTTATTCTGTTATCTTGTCGCTTGATTATTAACATTACACATAAGGATATACAGTCCACAGAACATTCCTGGGTTCTGTATATCTTCTATGCATATACTTGTTTTCTTCTACAGAACTGTAATATGAGTGTGAAAGGTATAATGTTTTATCTTATGGTTTTCACAAAATATTAGAAGCCAAAACTAGGTGATGCTTCGAAGTCTGAAAATAACTGGAGTTTAGTTCTACTTTCATACACATATTGAAGCTTACATTAGCATGAGTGGGTACTTTGTCTTCATTTTACATGCTTACAGGGTCCAGTAAAGTAGGCTATTGTGTTCTTATTTTCTCGGAGAAAGGGACAAGGAATTGTTATGCATGTACACTTATTTTACTTAGTTGCAAATATGAGTGTTCTCAGTCTTTTCCTTAAAAGGGGTGCATATTAGGAGAGAGAGACAAAAAAGTGAAGTGTCAGTATGCCTTCTGTACAGACATAGGATATTTTAAGTCTACCTTGAATGATTAACATTGTTCTCAGATCAAAGAAGGTACATTCTATTACAAAAGGACTGGAGAAATCAACTGGCCTAGCTCATTTCTAGGGAGAGAAGGAACAGTTTTAACTTCAGTTATCTTTATCATTGGTTTAGTCCATTCGTGGCCATGGTTCGTGAGAATGTTTAAATCACTGAAATGAAATACCCATGTGTTAAAAGAATAATCAGTTGAGATAAAGGATGCCACTATCTATTTTATTAGCTTCCAGGAATAAGTACCCTCAAGACTCAGCAAGGAATAGTTCTAGTTACTGAACATTAACAGTATATCAGATGAAGGAATATATACCATTG
>NC_051414.1:24265231-24266076 GCF_015228065.2 Penaeus monodon
GTTTATTGTAAATTGTTTATCACTTTATCATATTGTTCAATATGAATAGTTAACCGATTTACTTTTGTAAATTTTATATTGTGTATTATTTACCACAAGGGCCACCAACGTAAGTAGGAAATAAACTGACAATTATATTGTTTCATGGAGATGGGAAGAGCTGCAATCTTGACCCCTCCTTCGGCTAGGTGGTACAATCCAGCTCTTACAATCAGGCATATTTTCAACAGAGTATATTTTTAGGAAATCTGGTTGACTTTCTAAAAACAAAATGTTGGCTTGACTAGGTTATAGGACCATGATGAGCAACCATGAGATCAAGGATTGTGAATAATGTCATTTTACTCAGTAGTCAACATACACTAATTAGGACCTCAGGTATGGAGTTTGGATTGCTTGGATACAGATAGTGCTTTTTCTCGTACTTGCTTTCTGGTAACGGATATCCTACCTGGACACACAAACATACCCAGGCAACTGCTGAAATGGGACCCATTCATTTTCTCAAAATAGCATTGAGGCAGTGTCAACATCTTTGCAAATTATTGAAGGATTAAAATAATTAATTTCTTCTGGACACCTGTTTATCCCTATGGTACCAGATGACTACTTTGCATGTCAGTGATTCCAACATTCCTAGCTAGAATGAAAGGGATGATGCCTTGCTGCAGAGTGGGAATGTCAAAATCATCAAGTCAAGAGAAATCATATTGGTCAGTTGGTGGTAAGAGGTTATATACAAGGAAATTATAACCTTGTGTATTTATTATTTTTAGATTTGTAACAGTACTCATTTGGTTATCTAGTATATGTGCAGAAATGTGATAAGGTGTTTAACCCCTTGT
>NC_051414.1:24266171-24266236 GCF_015228065.2 Penaeus monodon
GAAAAAACTGTCCCCCTTTTCAATATCATTTTCTCTTTTTATGTATAATCCCCCCCCCCCCCCCC
>NC_051414.1:24266560-24266681 GCF_015228065.2 Penaeus monodon
ATTTCAAAAAAGTGAGGGGTCATGCCCCTGGATTTGAAGGAGTTAAAGAAGTTAATGAATAATAATTTGGAATGTAAAAATAATCTTTTATCCAATGGTCCATGGCCTACTTACATTCAGG
>NC_051414.1:24266704-24267079 GCF_015228065.2 Penaeus monodon
AAAAGTTTGCAGCAAGCAGTTCAGTTAGATTTCCTTTACAGTTAGGTAACTAGGTCTTCCTTTTTAGACCAGATTAGGAAGCCGTAAAATTAATAGGCTTTGTTGTTATATCATATTGGGGGCTCAAAAGACAGGCAGTCCTGCTACATTGTGGCTAAACCAACAGAAAGATAGATAAATAAAAGATAAACTTTATCCTATTTGAACATTGTGGAAGCAGGTATCTCTAGCAAATGGAGACAGGACTTAAAATAGTTTTTAAAATGTTTTCACAGTTGTAATTAGTTGATTACTTTCATTCATTTTATATAAAAGAATACTGTCAAAAATGCCCCCTTCCCTTCAAATTTTAAAATTGTCTAGAAAGAGGGTATA
>NC_051414.1:24267352-24270492 GCF_015228065.2 Penaeus monodon
AAAAATATATATATAAATATAAATAAATCAGGAAAATTCAAGAAACAGAGGGGGGGGGGGGCTGTGGAGCTATCAAAACTTTTTCCACAAAAATTTGTGTACCCCGTTGCCAATAGGTTAAAATATAATTTTTATAAAAAAAAAAAAGTATTAATGGTGTGTGATAACTGTGAACTGCTTGCAAACAACCCCCCTCCCCAAAACACACATTGTATGAATTGGGTATTAATTTAAAATTTATTAAATTTATTATAAAAGTATATATTAAATTTTTTAATATAATTTTTAATTTTTAATTTTTATTATTAATTTTTTTTTATATTTATATTTTATATTTTTTTTTATATATTTAAAATTTATATTTTAAATTTTTTTTAAAAAATATAAAATTTTTTGTATTAAAATTTTATGTATATATTAAAAATTTAAAATATTAATAAAAATTTTTAAAAAATAAAAATTTTATATATATGAAAAAATTTTAAATTTTTAAAATAAATTAAAAATTAATAATAATATTAAAATAAAAAAAAATTTTAAAAATATTATAAAAAAATTTAAAAAATTTTTTTTTTTAAAAAATTTTTATTTTTAAAAAAATTTTAAAAAATAAATAAATAAATAAATATTTTTTTAAAATTTGATAATTAAAAATATATAAAAAATTAATTAAAATAAATAAAAATATATATTTTAAATTTATATAATAATAACTATATAAATTTTTTATATATATATTATATTTAAATTATAATTATTTTAAAAATAATATATTTTTTATTTTTAAATTTTAACTTTATAAAAAAAATATATTTAGATATTTTAAATATATATATAATTTATATATATTTTAAAAATATTAATATATTAATATATTTATAAAATTTATCTTTTTTTTTATAAATATATATTTTTATATATTTTTTATTTTTATTTTTTTTTTATATATTATAATCTATAATTTTTTTTATTATTTTTTATAATATTATTTTCATTTTTTATATATTTTATTTTTAAATTTTTTATTATATATTTTTTTTTTATTTATTTTTAAAATTTATTATTTAAAAAATTTTAAATTTATATTAATTTTTATATATAATTATAGTTATTTTTTTAATATTTTTTAAATATATTTTTTTTTTTTTTAAATAAATTTTATATTAAAAAATTTTTTCTTTAAATTTTAAATATTTATATATTTATATATTTATAAAATTAATATTAATTTATATTTTTTTTTTTTAATATTTTTTTTTTTTTATTTTTTTTAAAAATTTTATTATTTTTAAATTTATTTAATTTATTTTCCCCTTTCTTTTATTTTTTTTCATTTAAAATTTTTAAATTTTATATTAGCTTTAATATTTTAATTATTTTTAAAAATTTTTTTTTTTTATTATTAAAAAAATTTTTTTATATTTATTTTAAATTATATTTTTTATTAATATTTTTTTATATTTTTATTTTCTTTTTTACTTTTAAATATTTTAAATTTAAATAAAATATATAAATTTATATAAAATTTATATTTTAAAAATTTTTATAAATTTTAAATTCCCAAAATAAAAATATTTAAATATTTATAATATATTTATCTTATTATATATAAAAAATATAATCATCTTATTTAATATATTTTATATATATATATTTATAAAAATTTCCATATAATATATTTTAAAAATATTCTTTAAATTTAAAATTAAAAATATTATATATCTATAATTTTCAATTATTTTACAAATATAAATAATATATTACTTTAATTTATTTATAATTTTTTTTTACATTTTTTTTCTATTTTAATTTTTAATATATAAATATAAAAAACTATATTTTAAAATATATTAAATTTTTATATTTATAAAATATTTTATATATTTTTTTCTTTTATTTATTTTATATTAATTAAATATTATATTTTAAAAATTTAAATATTATTTTTTCCCCCATTTTTTTTCCCCAAAATATTTTTTTCCTTTTCTTATATCTAAATATTTTAAAAAATTTTAATATATTTTATATTTTAATAAAATATAAATATATAAAAATATTATATTTATTATTTTATTTTAAAATATATATTATATATTAAAAAATTTATAAATTTTTTTTATTTTAAATTAATATTATTTAAAATTTTTAATTTATTCTTATATTTTATATATTTTCTATTTAAAATTTATTTATTAAATTATTAATAAATTTATTTTTTAAAATATATTATTATTATTTAAAAAATTTCTATTAATCTTATTTTAAAAATTATTAAAATATTTTATATTATTAATTAAAATATAAAAATACTTTTTTATTTTCTGGTTAATAATATAAATATAATTTTTAAAAAAAATTTATTATTTTTGTTTATATTATAAATTAATTATATTTTTTCTTTTAATATTCCTATTTTAAAAATAATATATATAAAATATTTACTATATATTTATAATATATATACATATTTAATATAAATATATACAAAATTAAATTAAAATTTAATATACATATATAGATATTTTTAATATATAATATATATAAATATAGGATATAAATATATATACAATTAGGATTTAAATATATTACTTATGGATATATAATATATATACATTTGGATATTAAAAATTTTAAAAATTATAGGAATATAAATATATAAAATATAATATATAATTTAAAAATTAAAATTTTTAAATTTTTAAATATATATAATTATAAATATTATAAAAATAAAAAAATTTATACTATATATATAAATAATTAATACATAAAATATTATATATTTATTATAATTATATAAAAATTATATAATTTTATGATATATGATATATATAAAATTTTATGATATATAAATTATAAAATTTATATGAATATAATAAATATACTATACATATATATGATAAAAAATATATAACATAATATTTTAATATATTTTAATTTTAAATATATATGTTAATATATAAAATTACATATTATGATATAAAATATATATTATACATTATTGATTATAATATAAATATACATATATTATTATAATATATATACATATATATATATGAATATTTAAAAAATATGATATTGATATATATTACACTTTATGATATATGATATATAAAACAAAATGTATATGATTATATTAC
>NC_051414.1:24270525-24270597 GCF_015228065.2 Penaeus monodon
TATGATATAGGATAATAAACACATATTGAATATGATATATATATACACATATAGAAAAAAATATATCTATTT
>NC_051414.1:24270652-24271104 GCF_015228065.2 Penaeus monodon
TTGTCATCCTTTATCTTTCAAGAAGAGAGAGATGACACTCATAATGTGTTCTATGTACAACATAATGTTTTTTGCCGGGTCAAAGAAAAATTAGGGGGTTTGAAAAAATTCTATGGTGTACTTTTGAAATTTTTTCATTTTGACTGTATACAACTATATACATAGTGTTGGGTTGTGTGTGTGTGCATGGTGCCCTCCCTCAAAAACCAAAAACTGTATAAGGAAATCCCATAACGTCTACTCTCTTTATGGGGAATATCCATATATTGAGGAGTCTGTGACAACCAGGAAGTCTATCAAGTTCTTACCTGCACAGATTAATTTTTCCTCAGCTATGACACTCTATCCCCTCAACCTCAGGATGAATTATTGGTTGTCTCGTGCTAACTATTAAATTTGCCTGCAATTTTAATGGGTCATTGGCAGACCAGTTGTTATAAAATTCTCTTCAA
>NC_051414.1:24271124-24271358 GCF_015228065.2 Penaeus monodon
AATTACAATCATCTATGGATGTCTGTGAAAGAGTCAGTAATAAAATCACAGTTTTAATTAGTTAGGGTTTTTGCAATAGCAAAACACAACAAAGCTTTGCTCCTAACCTTGAACCTTTGAACAAACAAGCAAACATTCACAACTTGGTTTATAATTGTAGCATTGTGAATAGCATGATTTGCACCACCTCTCTTAACACAGCTGGTGAGATTGATCAGCACTGGCTTCTGTTTC
>NC_051414.1:24271404-24273503 GCF_015228065.2 Penaeus monodon
ATTATGCCTGGCAATTAATTTCTTTATTCTGGTTTTCAGTAGAAAATGTTTTTTTCTTAGTTGTTTTTCTTCCCGTTTTTGCTTACATTCACATCAGATTTTCCCCGAAAATTTCCCTTTTTTTCAGTCTGTCAGGGACATTTATTTCCATGCATTTTATTTTCAATTCCTGTAGCCACATTCAATTTGGAACTAAGGGTTTTGCCATAGCACATAGCCATGCAGTCAGTCAAACCCTCCAGCAGTCAAGTGCAATGCGGACTAGAGGACACTGGAATATTTTGTCTATCATCTGGGAGAAGCAGGATGTTTGAGATGCAAAAATTTGTCAGTAATAAACAAATTCTTGTGAAGAGATCTTTTTTGTGCGACAACGTTTTTTTTGTTTTTGTTTTATGTGTCTAATATATAATATTAAATATATTAAATATAAAATTATAATATATAAATTTGTAATATATAAAAAATATATTAATTAAAATTTAATATTAATTTTAAAATAATAAAAAATATATATATATATAATATTATTAATAAATTAAAAAATATATATAATATATTTAAAATTTATATATTTATATATATATAATATTTTATTATAATTTTATAAAATTATTATAATTTAAAAAATATTATAAAAAATAAATTAATTTTAATAATATAAAATTTTTATAAAAATTTTAAATTTAATTAATAATTTTAAAAGTACATTATAATAAAATTTAAAGTCTTATATGTATTAAATTACATTAAATGAATATAAAAGTACATTATTATAAAAATAAATGTACATTATTATAAAATAAAATGTCATTTTAAATAATAAAATGTAATTATTTTTATAAATAATTTATTTAAATTTTTATAAAAATTTTTTAAAATTTTTATAATTTAAATTTTTTAATTTATTAAATTTTTTTTTATATAATTATTAAAAATATATTTTAATTTAGTTTTAAAATTTTTTATAATTTTTTATATATATTTCTATTTATATATTTTTATATATTATATATTTTTCTATTTTATTTTTATATATTTATATTATATTATATATATTTATAATTTTATATTTATTATTATAATTATAATAATTATTTTATATTTGTTTTATTTATATTTTTTTTATATTTATTATATATTTTTTATTATTTTTTTAAAATTTTATAAAAAAATTTTAAAATTTTTTAAATTTATATATTATATTCATTTAATATAATGTTATATATTTATTTTATATTTTTATGTATATTATTCTTCTTTTTTTACTTATTTATAATATTTTATTATTTTATATATATTTAATTTTAAAATTTATATATTTTTTTAAAATATTTTATATATTCTTTTAAAATATTTTTATATATATGTATATAATATATATTATTAAATTTTTTTAAATTTTATTTTATATTAATTATATTTTTATTATATTTTAATTTATTATATATATTTTTTTTTATATAATGTAAATTATTATTTTAATATAGTTTTATATTTATTTTATATATGTTATATTATATTATTTTTTATATAATTATTAAATATATTTAATATATGTTTTATATATAATTTTTTTATTATGTATTTTTATCTTTTTTTAATTTTTTATATATATATATTTTTACTTTTAATTTATATTTTTTTTCTTATTTTATTTTTCTATATATTTATTTTTTATTTTTTATATATTATGTATATATATATATTTTTTAATATTTTTATCTTTTATTTTTTTTTCTTATTTTTATATATTTTTATATTTAAATTTATTATATATTATATTATTAATATTATTTTTTTTTTATTAAATAAAATTTTTTTTATAAATTTATTTTTATATATTATTTTTTTTTAATTTTAAAATTTTTATATATATCTATTCTATATTTTTTTAATATAAAATAAAATATATATAAAATTTATTAATAAAAAAATTATATATATATTATATGTTTTTTTTTTTTTAATATATATAATAATTTTTTTTTTTTTTAAAATATATTTAAAAAATATATAAATATTTATCTAAAAAAATTAAAATATATAAAATTTTAAATTATTATAAAAACCCAAAAAAAATTTATTTTTTTATAATA
>NC_051414.1:24273538-24273857 GCF_015228065.2 Penaeus monodon
ATATAATTTTATTTTTTTATATTATAAATTAATATATTATTAAAAATCAATTTTAAAAAAAAAAAAAATTTTTAAAATAACTTTTAATATATTTTCCCATATCAAAATTTTAAATTTCTAATAATTTTTTTTTTTTTTATATAACAATAACTATTTTTTAATTTATTTAAATTATATATTTTAATATTTATAAATTTTTAAAACAAAAATTTAAAAATTAAAACTAATATTTTTTTATTAATTAAAATTTCTATAATTTTTAAAAATAATAATCAAACCCAACCCAAAAACCCCAAAAAAAAATTAAAATTTTCCAAAA
>NC_051414.1:24273878-24274023 GCF_015228065.2 Penaeus monodon
AAAAAATTTTTTTATATGCTTTTAAACAATTTTTCATAAAATTAATATTTTACCCATATTTTTAAATTTTCATATTTAAAAAATTTCTCAAACAGTATTAAAATATTTTTTCTTTACCCCCTTTTTAAAAATTTTTTATACTCCA
>NC_051414.1:24274059-24274341 GCF_015228065.2 Penaeus monodon
AATTAAAAAATTTCCTTTTTTGGGGGATTTTAGTAACAGTTTTTTAAAGAAAAGAAGGAAAAATTTACTACCCAAAGTGGAAAACCCTTGTGTTTTTTTTTAAAATTTAAAAATTTCCATGTAGAAAGATTTAAAATAAATTGAAGTTTGCATTCTTTTTGTTTTTTTATTTTCAAATTTTTTTAAATTTTTTTTTTTATAAAATTTTCCATTTTGGTGGGAAAAATTTTTTTTTGGGAAAAAAATGTCCCAAAATTTTCTTAAATTTTTTTGGGGACCCAA
>NC_051414.1:24274852-24276839 GCF_015228065.2 Penaeus monodon
AAAGATCTTCCAATATGAAACTGCAAAGTGTAGCACAGAGATTAAAATACACTTATATAACTCATGCAACAACAATTACCGTAATTCTTAGATCTTCCTTGAGGTCTTTTTCTGACAAGAGGAGGAGAATGTCTCCACTGATCTTGTGATGAGTAAATGCTGCTTTGTACTGCCCAAAGCCTTGTCCCTCAAGCCAGGCACCAACTTCTGGAACCGTCCATGTTTCTGGCTTGCCACGGACCATTTTGAGTATTGGCAGGTTCAATGAATTGAATCTTCTTTCCTTCTTATAAAATTTTACCTGTAAAAGGTATCAGTATCTATTAGGGGGGGAGGTTAAGTTTTCAAACTATGTAAGTTATCTGATATGAAACAAATTGTTTCAGAAGCAAATTAAAGATTAATAGAACACTTACATGTATCAAGCTGCAGGACTTTCGGACAAAAAAGTTTAACTTACCTCAAGATCTTTGTATTATGATGTTTTCATTGTAGTTGGAACTATCTTAATTATTTTTTGAATCTAAATCTATTCTATTTATATTCTAAATCCTGAATGCCTATCATAAAATACAGAATTATAGTTTCTTAAGTAATATATTTGGATGTATAAAAGTGCAATTCAAAAGTCGTATACAAAAGTGTTGCCACTTTTTCCCCTTAACATGTCCTGCAAAAATAAAAATGCATCTAAAATGCCATCAACTGCTGTATATCTTTTCTTGTATGGTCTGACTTCTCTTACTTACAGACAATTTAAAGTTATGAAAGGCACAATTTCCTACAAAGAATGTGAACCCCAACCTCTACACACACATTTACACTTGTGCTTTTATAGTCACATTTTCCTTAAGTTGCTCTCTTTGGCAATGTAGCAAATAATGTCTCCATTTATTCACCCAGGTAATTGTTTAAAATGTTACTATGCATAACACCTGGGTAATAAAGAGAATAAAAAATTAAAACAATAATGTGTCTAGTTTACTATCAACAACACCTACACAAATCTATCCACTCTTGAAAATACAGTCTCACAATATTTGTCCACTCGTTCAAACGTACGGGACTCTTAGAATATAAAGTAGAAAATAACACAAAAAATAATTGTGTTAAATCATGAACAACATATAAATTAATGATCATCAAAAATATAGGATAACTCTCAACAACTTTCTCCATCCTCATGATATGTAGCAAAAGGCAAACACTGTTATTTAATGTACAGTATACATTAATTTTGACAAATGAAATCCCTAGAGCAAATGCAGCAGTTGCTCCAGACTAGAAGAAATACTGCATCTTTTCTACCAACAAATATAAATTACAGGAACTGGGCTACTTACAGAAGAAACCTTTAATGTTAAACCTTGAACACCCAACAATTCTATAATGCATAAACAAGCCTTAATAATGGTTATCATGTAATCTTCATCTTACAGATAAACTAAGTACGTCAAGGTTATGTACCACAAGTCACGTAGCCTGTGGTCCCAAATAATGACAAATAAAGATAAGTAGATATAAAACCACTTCTGAGTGCTTGTGAATTTTAATTCAGATACTATTTCTTGACAAATTAATATACCCTTTTCCTTTAGAAAAGCGTATTATCGATTTATACAATTGTCATATATGAATATTAATTATTTTCTTGTGTATGTTAATATAAGAATCACTTTAGGGCTGTTGGTATCTTATCAAAATGAAATTTTAACTAGAATTGGACATATTATTATTAAAAAATTCAAACTACATATATGCTGAATGTGTAAAATATTCATATATGCCTCTCACATCTTACCCTAATCTCACTCTAATCTTATAGCTGGGAGGATGCAAAACTTGGCTGGAATGGATGGACACAAACAGGTGAAGTAAGCAAGCAAAGTAGGGTACTTTTGATTAACAGAGAGCAATAATTAGGATGCTGTTGGAGTATCCTTCAAAGGGTTGTGACCCAGCACCACTTGGGCTGCTTTAACCTGTT
>NC_051414.1:24278247-24278361 GCF_015228065.2 Penaeus monodon
GCAACGAATATACTATACTTAAAATTCCCTGGCATCTTACCAAATCTTGTATGTGAAATCCATTCCGATTTGGCTAGCAGACAAAATTTAGCCAGTAGCTTTTTTTTTGATTAG
>NC_051414.1:24278397-24279144 GCF_015228065.2 Penaeus monodon
GCAACCTGCCTGTATTTACTTCAACCATTCCCCATTTCTTTATAAAATACTGTAAATATAAAACTTTCCTTTGATAACAGTACAGTATTTAAGCTTTTTTTTTCTTGATCCTCAGAAAATATTACAATCTAAAATAGTTACTAAGACTACCAGTATTTAAAATAAGTAAGTCTGTGTAAATGTGATCTATTATGTCATTTACAAATACAGCCTTAATTCAAACACTTCCAGTATCTGGCTCTCAGAGCACAAAGATTAAAATAAGAATCTGTACAGAGCAAAAATCATGAATATCATAGATATGAGCATATACACTATCCTAGTACCAAAGCAAAGCCAAGATTGTATCTAAAGGGATTACTAAGGGGTTTTCCCCTTAAACAATTTTATCACATACTTCTCACTATATCCCAGTTGCAGTTGATCTTTAGAATTAAATTATCAATTCAGAACCAACCAGTGTCTCCCTTTTACATATTTTATTTGTTATGAATCTTTCCTTGCCTATTTCTCTCTTACCTCTTCCTCCTCTATAGCCATCTCATTTTTCCATATATTACTTTTGTATTACAAGGGTTTTTCCCACATGTTTTCTAACATTTCTCCTCTTCCCATTTGCGATTTTCATAAAAATGAAAAACTACAAAGAGGATAATTTTTTTTCTTTACACTAGATTCAAACCACACAGAAAGGCCTAAAAGGTCCCAGGATCTTAATGAATAATTTTTTGTATACATTACCTTTCC
>NC_051414.1:24279273-24280017 GCF_015228065.2 Penaeus monodon
CCTTTTTTTCCCCCAACTGCTGCGTTTGCTCTAGGATTTCATTTGTCAAAATTAATGTATACTGTACATTAAATAACAGTGTTTGCCTTTTGCTACATATCATGAGGATGGAGAAAGTTGTTGAGAGTTATCTATATTATTTTATGATTATTTAATTTTCATATGTTTGTCATTATTTAACACAATTATTTTTTGTTTTTATTTTCTACCTTTAGTATTCTAAGAGTCCCATGTCACGTTGGAAAGAGTGGACAAATATTGTGAGAATGTATTTCAAGAGTGGATAGATTTGTGTAGGTGTTGTTGATAGTAAACTAGACACATTATTGTTTTAATTTTTTATTCTCTTTATTACCCAGGTGTTATGCATAGTAACATTTTAAACAATTAACTGGGTGAATAAATGGAGACATTATTTGCTACATTGCCAAAGAGAGCAACTTAAGGAAAATGTGACTATAAAAGCACAAGTGTAAATGTGTGTGTAGAGGTTGGGGTTCACATTCTTTGTAGGAAATTGTGCCTTTCATAACTTTAAATTGTCTGTAAGTAAGAGAAGTCAGACCATACAAGAAAAGATATACAGCAGTTGATGGCATTTTAGATGCATTTTTATTTTTGCAGGACATGTTAAGGGGAAAAAGTGGCCACACTTTCGCTTATACGACTTTTGAATTGCACTTTTATACATCCAAATATATTACTTAAGAAACTATAATTCTGTATTTTATGATAGGCATTCAG
>NC_051414.1:24280067-24280564 GCF_015228065.2 Penaeus monodon
GTTCCAACTACAATGAAAACATCATAATACAAAGATCTTGAGGTAAGTTAAACTTTTTTGTCCGAAAGTCCTGCAGCTTGATACATGTAAGTGTTCTATTAAAGCCGTTAATTTCTTCTGAAACCAATTTGGTTCATCTCAGATAAATTACGATAGTTTGGAAAACTTAACCTCCCCCCCTAATAGATACTGATACCTTTTACAGGTAAATTTTATAAGAAGGAAAGAAGATTCATTCATTGAACTGCCCAATACTCAAAATGGCCGTGGCAAGCCCGAACATGGACGGTTTCCAGAGTTGGTGACTTGCTTGAGGGACAAGCTGGGCATTAAAAAGCACAATTTTACTCATCACAGCTCAGTGGAGGCATTCCTCCTCCTCTTGTCAGAAAAAAGACCTCAAGGACGATCTAAGATTACGGTAATTGTTGTTGCATGAGTTAATAAGTGTATTTTATCTCTGTGCTACACTTTGGCAGTTTCATATTGGAAGATCC
>NC_051414.1:24285573-24286068 GCF_015228065.2 Penaeus monodon
CCCTTAGATCCTTGGGGATGTCAAGAGATTACACCTAAGCATTACCAAACTGCAGCAAGAACATGGCTCGCCAGATTCCCCTGTTGCCGCAAGAAATATTTCTGTGCCGTCCAACAACACTGGATATCCATGTCAGCATCACAGTGTACCACAGCATAATCTGCATCCCTCAACAGCCAGTGTACAGAATGCAACAACGTTTAATAGAACAAGGTAAAGGATGTGGTTATTTTTGTATGATTGAACAATAGATGTATTAAGATAATTGTGCGTAAAGTTTAGTTAACAAATATGAGTCCTGTTATTAAATGTCGTAATAATTTTCTTCTCTCGCTCTCAGAGATGGGACTGGGTGTACTGTCTTTTGTCTCCTTTACAGTGTGTCTTTTAGTTACTTTGATTTGAGTATATTTCCTTAAGGGGACCATCCTTAGTGTGGGGGAGGAGGATTCAGTAAAATTGCATAGATATTATTACATCATGGTTTTGTTACTT
>NC_051414.1:24286573-24286874 GCF_015228065.2 Penaeus monodon
ATAAGTGTATATACTTTTTTTTTTTTTCAATGTACAGGTCTGAGGGGTAGATTCCAAATCTAGCCAGTGCTTCCAAAAGCACAGTTTTGTTTTGGGTTATTCATGTTCATTTAGCTGATCACATTAATCCATTAATACCATTAAAATTTGGATCAATCTCCTTTTCAGAAAATAAAGTAGATGTATAGATGTAGTACCATTATCACTTTTTTTATTTGCCTGTGCTTCTTGTAAAAAGTACTTAGAGTCTAAAAAAAAAGAAAAAAATTCACAATTTCTAAACTTTGATTGAAGATCATGG
>NC_051414.1:24286991-24287126 GCF_015228065.2 Penaeus monodon
TGGGTCTTTCACATCATGGCTGACTTGGGCACGACTCCAGGTGATGTCATTCATGTCATGTTATTGTGATGCTTGCATTACATTTTATTCTGTTCTTTATAAGGTACCCTCATTCCCACATGTCACACCTGGGGA
>NC_051414.1:24287214-24287493 GCF_015228065.2 Penaeus monodon
TGATATGCCTGGAAAATGTCACGCACCAAAACATTCCATATCTCTTGCTGCTGCTGTGAACCTGTGAGTAACTTTTTATATGATCAGTCTTCTTGTGTCAGTTATTCAGATTGTCATTTGGCGTATTGAAGTATGACATAAATGGGAAGTATTAAAGCCATGGGAACAGCTGCCTTGTGTATAACACATGGCACAATATCTTATTTTGTAAGAATAAAATTTGCAAAAAAAAGAAAGATTCCTTTTTTTATTTCATCATGTATACAAAGTGTAACACAC
>NC_051414.1:24287658-24287914 GCF_015228065.2 Penaeus monodon
TAATTCACCAGCTGCATCTGAAATGTGCCAGAGGCAAGCCCGGTCAACCGTTCATACTCCCCAGGATGAAAGCCCAGTGAACCCCAAATTCTGGAGGCTTGGGATAACTCAGTTTTATTGTCTCAATCCATCTCCCTCTCCCACTCTGTGAAAAGGTCCCCTTAAACTAGAGCCTTCTCTCCTCTGGTAGGTGAAGTATTAACCACTTACTATACAGTCCTGCAGAATTTCAGTGCTGTAGGTAAAGCTTTGTGAG
>NC_051414.1:24287990-24288103 GCF_015228065.2 Penaeus monodon
CTTACTTAGTTCATCCTTAGTATAGGATATTTTACTGCTGCTGAGTCTTTTGTGGGAAGTTTCATTCCTGAAGCAAGTTCTTCTCCCACACCATTTCTGCTTTTCTCAATGTC
>NC_051414.1:24288130-24289848 GCF_015228065.2 Penaeus monodon
CAGGCAGTTTATTTTCTGCTGAATGGGAACAGTGATTTGTGTTATACTGATTGTGTGCATATGTTAATAATGATAATGTTGTTGTTGGTTTTTACTGACTTTTAACCCATTGTCTGGATATGTATTGGACTCATTCACAATCTTTCATGTTGGAATGATTCATTTTTTTCTTTCTTAAACTATCCTTTGGTGTTCTGAACTTTAGTCCTGTACCAGTTGGGTAAGGAGAATTTTAAAATTTTCATTACTGGTGGATATATTTTTGACAAATGCTTTTTGCTTTTTATACACTTATTAACTAGCTGTTCTAGTTCTAAAGCTTTTGTCAGTGTCATTTTAATGACAGTTAACCACTAAAGTTTTGTTGATTTTGAATAAGAAATATATTTGTATATATTATTTTTTCTTTCTTTGTTGAATTGATTTACAATTCCTGCCATTAGCTTTTTAGCATTCACATCATTCCTTTTTTAAAAGTTATTGGTGCCTATATAACAATTTTAAAACTTGAATAATGTTACAAGTAACATATTTGCCTTAATATTGTACTTTGTTTTTTATCACTATGAAGTTAATTAATTTAATCTGTTATTCACTGGCGGCAGGACTTACTCATCAGATTCACAAGCATCTGACTTCCCCGAACAACAGCAACAGCATCAGTCTTTAGGTAATCTCCGACGCCCCAGTGGTATGGCGACTCAGCTTCAGCCAGAGTATGTCAAAACCATAATATCGTGTCTATACATGTTACTTGTCACTTGGATCACAGCCATCGTCATGGTCTTCGTGCATGACCGCGTTCCTGATAGGGTAAGCACTTTGTTTTTCTATTTTCTTTTCTTTTGGAAATGTTGTATTATATTTATCTTTAAAATTTATTCATGTGTCCATTCATTTATCTTAAATGGTTATTTGTTTAATTCTTTATTATAATTTTTTTCCTTTTGGGTTTTGATTTTTGTTTCATGTTGTCACTTACGTATGGTATATACATTGGTATCAGTTAGATTATTTTAAAAGTTTGTCTTTAGGTTTCCATTGGTGTTGATAGTGTTCCCACTGTGTTTTACATTGCTTCCTGGGTAAATATATGTCCCTGTAGCATCAGTCAGTACATCCAATTTGGCACCGTGCAAAGACCGTCAACTTTTGTATCATCTTGCAACGCCAGCTGGCAGGATCAACTTGTGAATCCTATATACCATATTAACACCAGGATCTTCTGTGAAGTAAATGTGGAGTTTGATCTTTTTCTAGTGGAGTTTGAAGGTTACTCTTGAACCTGTTTCTCTAAATTTGATATATGGTCTGCCCTAGATTGAATATGCACAGAAGTCTTTCATTAGATAGTGATTATATAGATGGCACATTGTATTTACAGCAGAGATTATAATGCAGTATTGTACTGTAATACTCAGTTACAGTGAATTATGAACTGTATGTATAATCTATTAACTTTTTTCTTTCTTTTTTTACCAGGAACGCCATCCTCCATTGCCAGATATATTTCTCGACAATGTCCCACATATCTCGTGGGCATTTCAGTTGTGCGAGATAACGATTATTTTACTTACTACAACATGGATTATCATCTTGTTCTTCCACAAACACAGGTATGCATCAGGAAAGAGAAGTAATTTTTTGGAAAAAATTAGACATGGGAAAGAACTAGGAGAGGGAGAGAGGGAGACAGGTGAATTGGTACATAATATTAT
>NC_051414.1:24289948-24290338 GCF_015228065.2 Penaeus monodon
TTGTTTTAAAATTAGTATTGTATTAGGTGATTATTCATTTTGCAGATCAATTGCTATTAGAAGATTCTGTGCTTTGTCTGGTTCTGTATTCTTACTACGCTGTGCTACCATGTTCATCACCAGCCTGTCAGTGCCTGGCTCTCACCTGGAATGTGCTCCTAGGGTAAGTAACAGTCATCAAAGTTTCATTATGTGCAGTAATGACCATGGTAACTTTATCTCAAGATCAGTGCTCTAATGATCCTTTTAAAGTCACTCAAGTCATGCATTCTTTTTTCCACATTTTAGAACTGTTAAATGGATTTACATTGGTAAAATTGTTGGATCAGAAACCTTGTAATTGTTAAAAAGAAAGAAAAAAGAAAATCCATAACCTGCTTTGGTATGCTG
>NC_051414.1:24290386-24290888 GCF_015228065.2 Penaeus monodon
TGGATACAACATAGAACAACTTGCCTTTATTTGACGTTGTTGGTTCTTTTGCTAGATTAATGATTATATAGTTCTAGGTTTGGTTTTGTAAAATGTTTTTATATGGTAGCTGTGTTTTGTGTGATTTAAATAGACCATCCCAAGGGGAATTACCCATGCTAATACAAGTACTAGAAGAAAAGGGTTAACCACCACCTTTCATTGGTTTGTTTATCTGTTGAGACTATTAAGGGTCAGTTAAATACAATGAAATCATTGAAAGAATTATAGGATTTCCTTCAGTTTCTGAAAATCTTCCCAAGAATGTCCAAGTAGATGGGGGGGGAGGGACCCTGGAAGA
The DNA here is from genome assembly GCF_015228065.2 of Penaeus monodon. Lineage (NCBI taxonomy): Eukaryota > Metazoa > Arthropoda > Malacostraca > Decapoda > Penaeidae > Penaeus > Penaeus monodon. The sequence continues at coordinate 24,290,727 of NC_051414.1, forward strand.
GTAATAAAATGTGTCTACCTTCTGGTACACTCTAACTGAAATTTCTCATAATTGAATTTTTATCACTGTGCTCTTGTTTTAGCATACACTTTCTTGGATTCATTCAGACACATGCACAAATAATATGCATATATACCTATACTTATCTAAAATCTCTATATA
>NC_051414.1:24290942-24291375 GCF_015228065.2 Penaeus monodon
ATGATATCTGAGTTACACTGAAGTTGTTTGATTAACACATGTAATACATCAAAGCATCACAATAATGACCTGTAACGTAATCTGTTGCTCTCATTAGTCCTTTGAGGTAATCCCATGTTCATCACCAACTTTGTGATCTTAAATCTTCTTTTATATTAAAGATAATTATTCAACTTCCTAATCCTTGCTGTTTCTTTGATTATTGTCTTGAATGAGAGTGTTAGTAATATACATTGGGTACATGTATACATAGAAAACATAATTCTGGTGGTAGCTTAAATACATTGTTAATAACTCGATAATACCAAAGTACAGAGCTATTTAGAAACTAAATACACACAACATATACATGTTTATACAAAAAATGATTTGGGGACAGTGTCTCCCACCCCATTATGGAATCACCAGAAAGTCTGAGTAGCCACAATTGCAA
>NC_051414.1:24292248-24293219 GCF_015228065.2 Penaeus monodon
CATTTTTATGTGTATTTTTCACACTAAAACAGATGGTCCCCTTCAATTGCATCTCTAGACAGACAGTTTTTTATGCATGCATTTTAGAGTTTGACAGTGATTTTGTAGGTGCATTTATGCATTTCGTAGAGAGGTATTCAGAAATTGTTGCCAATCAAAAATTATCTTGCCCTTGAGTTTTGGCTCTAGTGGCTGTATCAAATTCCAGAACACTGGTCTGAAGTACCTTCTTGCCCAGCAGCTCAACATGCCAATAGCAGCATTGTTCAGTTTAGCATCAGTCTGAAATGTGATTGGTGGTCGTAAAATAAACTTCACCTCGAGAAGCTGAAAATATAAGTCCTCATACTGTAGAGCCAGGTCTGACAAATCAAAGGAGAAATTCTTTACTTCTAACACCCAACCATTGCTCTCTCCTGCAGTCCAGTATGTGATAGATTCTTAAATGGGCTTTCCCATGCTAATCCCCACTCTAGTTAAGACCAAATGCACTGTTATTTAACATTCCTCTTGATGGTTTTGTTATTCTCTAATGGCTCAATATACGGTGTTCAAATGCAGCTTCTGCTTTCTGTGTTGTACCTAGTGTTTGGTATATAATTTTTTTTCATTACAGTGCTCATAGTAATTGAGGATTAATCACAAATGACTTCAGACTTCACCAGTCTGATTTTTGTCTGTTCTAATAGACTGAGGCTTTTGATGTTGAATGTTTAGCTGTTTGGATTTAAGAAATACTGTTTATTTGATTTTGTTGTCAGATTTTTCATATCTTAGAAATTTAGTGTTTTTCTATTAATTACAGTCTAATTAGCATGAAACTGGTAATTTCTTAGGTATGAAAAAAAAAAAGATTGTTGCAGAAGTTTGGCCTAGATTATTGGATATTTAGTATGAACAGTTTCTAGTTACACCATAAAGTTTTGTCATTTGTATGTATTATTGACAGCAGAATTCAGCTACCATTTTGA
>NC_051414.1:24293237-24293697 GCF_015228065.2 Penaeus monodon
CCTATGATTTTTTGGTGACCACTCATATGTATAGTAAAGCAGAATGCAACAAAAGACCCAAGATTTATGAATTATGATGGTAAAAGTGTATGGAATTAAAGAATGGAGCAAATCTAAGTACTAGCCTAAATCTTATGATACATATTTTCCAAACAGGATCCCAGTGACCTTGCGACCCAGCTACAGCAGGCATGGATCATATGGCAAGGCGGAGGACTCAGCATCAAAGGCGTGCGCACGTGTGGGGACTATATGTTCAGCGGACACACCACTGCTCTCACGTTGCTCAATTTTTTCATAACAGAATGTGAGTGTTATAGTTGATCAGTTGGGTACAGTAGCTTGCTTATTTTGCCCTGGTTGACTCAGTGCATTTTTATAACTATCACATGTTAGGACATTTCAGGCATAATGAATTTCTGAATATTATATAACTATTTACAAGAAAAAAAATACAATT
>NC_051414.1:24293732-24294660 GCF_015228065.2 Penaeus monodon
TAGGTTAGTGGGAAGGAAGGGGAAATTAGTAACTAAGCCACTAGGGCCTAAATGGTATCATATAACAAGACATATTTATAGCACCTGTCATTGCCTCTACTTGAAGTAAATTTACATCTGGAGGGCCTGAGATTGTTATTTATTTCATTAGTACAAGTGCTAGAGCCTTCATAATTTAGTAGGGGCATTTCCTAGACGTTTCAGGAATAACATATCTTGCCTTACCCTTACATAAAGAAAAGTCATTGCAGCATCAAATTTTTTTATTCGCTTTCCCCAGAAATACACTGCAGTTGTTTATAAGTATTGGATTAGTTCTTGGCAAACTAATTATTTAATTTTGTTCCACTTTTTACATTTGTATATTTATCTATTTATTCTTTCACAGATACTCCCAGAAGAATGTATTATCTCCACATTACCTCATGGGTCCTCAACACTTTTGGGATATTCTTCATCCTGGCTGCGCATGAACACTATTCCATCGACGTTTTCATTGCCTTTTACATCACTTCGCGCATGTTCCTCTATTACCACTCATTGGCCAATAACAGAGCTCTGCATCAAAGGGACTCCTTCAGAACAAAAATTTGGTTCCCAATGTTCAGCTACTTTGAGGCTCAGATTGACGGGATTGTCCCCAACGAGTATTCAAACCCGCTTTCCAGATCCAACATTCGATACTTTTGGAAGACCGTAATCATTACGCTGTCTGAGAATTTATTCAGCAATAACTTAAAAGAGAAAGATGATTGAACAATAGAAAATAAAAAATGCTCTTCAAAGCTTTGTGGTAAGGATCAGTTAGAATTATTTCAAGGTTGTGATAATGCTCAAATTTTTTATATAAGATACAATTTTATTCCTGAGCATAAATACTTCATAATTCCTAGTTTGGCATTAACATTGTAGTTGACATTGAAAATAG
>NC_051414.1:24295381-24295463 GCF_015228065.2 Penaeus monodon
TGGTATACCAGTTTTAATGAATTCTTGCATAATTAAACATTTATGCATTGTGGTGATATGACTGCCAAGGTTGCATCTTGTT
>NC_051414.1:24295567-24296207 GCF_015228065.2 Penaeus monodon
GACTCACTCTTGCTTTGTCTCAAATTTATTTTTATTGTAAAAGAAACAAGAAAACATTAACTTTTAGTTTGAAGACTGTTTGAGTGACAAAACTCCTATTTAAGCAATACATTTTCTGTCAGATGAGCCTCTCCCTACCCCCTTGGGTGAGAGAGCCAGCCATGTGGTTCTTTGCGAGTTTGGCTCACTTCATGGTTGAAACATAACATTCTCTTTCATGAACCTGCAACTAGGGGGTTACGAAGAATGTGACTTGTGACTTGTTGGCCAAGGCATATATTCGTGTGTCATGAGTTTCTTTAATAAAGAAATCAAGTGAGAAGATAAGGAATTGTGTAAATTATTTAAGATTTAAAGTGTTCTTTGACTGTGGAGATAGGTGTACAGATATATTTTGTTAATACTGTTTTATAATTTTTGCTTGTATTTGTTATATTCTTGCCATTCACAGTACCACATCTGGATACTAAGCAGATTAACATGTTTAGACAAGACACCCAGGTTGTGTGGATTGTCCTGCATGATGTGTGGATTGTCCTGCATGAAATCATTAGTCCAACACTTCCAACTTTACACACAATGGCAATGAATGCAACATAACATAATAAAAGTTACACCAAAGAAAATCTCCCCCCCCTTG
>NC_051414.1:24296439-24298159 GCF_015228065.2 Penaeus monodon
GCCATTGTCATCTCAGATTTTCTTCTTCTTTCTTTTTACCTGAGCTCCCAACTCATGTTTTCTTTTCTTTCTTTCTATTTTAGTGTGTTCTAATTTGCTGGCTTATGTTCAAGAACTGGACAAAATTCACTTCTGTTAGGTAAACACATCACTTTGAATGCAATAATTTTCATATTGATTTTATTTCAGCTCTTTTAGTCTAACCCCTAAACTAATGACTTCGTAACTATTTAAAATTAGATGTGAATGAATTAAGGAAAGATGAATGTTAGCCGCCATACAAATTTGTATTGATGACAGCTGATTGACCATCAGATTACACAAAATTGGTGTACCTATAGAAATGTTTATTGATACAAGTTAAAACATAACTGCTATTCCTTACATTGGCATTCTTGGTTGTATTTTTTTATACTCCTGATTTTGCCATGATATTCATTAACTGATAATCAAGAAATTTGCTTTTGGATAGGCCAATAGCTAGTAATAGAATTACAACATAGTTTTTTCTTTAAGAATTTAAATGAGGAAATTGTTGTATTCCTGGGTTGTATATACCAGCTCAAAATGTAGAGAATACACACAAATGGCTGACACAAAGATGCTATGTATCATTATCCAGGGTACACTCATCTACCAGTTTCTTAAAAGATACCACAACTTCTAGTCTACCTGATATTATTTCTTACTTCTAGTCTCCCTAATATTTCTCAAGTAGATAAGATGAAGGGCTAAAGTGAAATAGAATAGTGCTTACTGATATAGCTGTAAAGTTCAATTTTTTTTTCCCTAATTGAAGACATGAAATTGGTATATCATCACTAAACAAGCTGTTATCAAAATATTTGGTGCCCAATTTTTAAAAAAGAAACTATACAGTTTTTCTTTATTCTTTATGCAACAATGATTGGAAGCAATGAAGGTTGCACATAATTCAGTTTTGTACTTTTAGATTTTTTTCCAGTAACCTATCTCTCATTGGCATATACTGCAGCTTTTAAGTTGCGTCTTAATTTTTACTTTATGAAATAATACTCCACATAGTAAATTTGTATATTAAAGTTATAAACTAAATGAGGATCTGTTGCCTGCTTCCTATCCATAGTGGTTAGCAAATAAACTGTACCTACCCAGGTGCATTTAGTGTACAATTGAATGCATTTTAGTGAGGTAATCGAAAAGGAAAAACTGGCAACTCACTACCATTTCTGAAGCCCTATATTCCATCAAGTCATTTTGAAGTAGAATAATGTGGTGTTGAAGACTGCAAATTTCAGTAAAATGTACTGTAGGTAGTGTATACAAGTTTTAAAAATCCAAACGTATGTAAGCACAAGTATTAAAAGGTAATTAGAATAAACAAGGAACTTGGGGGATCCGATTACTCAAGGGTTCAGGGTTTGTTGCCAGTTTTTCCTTTCCTGAGATTGGACATGCTTTAAACATTTTGGAGATTAGAGCAGCTGCTGTGGGGTGCTGCAGGGTAAAACGAGATGGTGCTTCTTTCAAGATAACAACTCTTGTCACCTCTGAATTGGTGTTGGATGTGTCTGATAATCCTTATTGATCAGTCGTAGTCTGATTTGGTGTACTTTAGTTTTGACTATTAAGAGGAATTGGTTATTACCTGTTGCACAAAGGCCATTGAGAACTAAGTAATACTCTGTAACAACTCTATGCTATCAGCTAATAAAGATTTTTGTTTTTTCTGTACAAAAGG
>NC_051414.1:24306077-24306380 GCF_015228065.2 Penaeus monodon
TTCATATTCCACTCGCATGCCTGCTCACCCAGTTTTTTGCCAATTTTTGCGCTATTTTTACTCGCTGCGGTTCATCTAGACTTTTGCTCAACCGCTCATATCATTGTGTCTCTTTCTACTTGCAATCTGGTGGGTGTGTCTGACGAGAATTCACGTTGTGTGTTGTTTTAATTTGTGTGTGATTTCTCGTGCAAGGAGAATCAGGAAGTGTTCGAGTCGGATGAGTAGAGAAGTGAAAGAAGTCATGCATAAGCGTTCTTTTGCATTTATATAATTGTCCTTGTTCTGAAAATATCTCGTTGA
>NC_051414.1:24307535-24307846 GCF_015228065.2 Penaeus monodon
CATATTTTCTCAACGAGATATTTTCAGAACAAGGACAATTATATAAATGCCAAAAGAACGCTTATGCATGACTTCTTTCACTTCTCTACTCATCCGACTCGAACACTTCCTGATTCTCCTTGCACGAGAAATCACACACAAATTAAAACAACACACAACGTGAATTCTCGTCAGACACACCCACCAGATTGCAAGTAGAAAGAGACACAATGATATGAGCGGTTGAGCAAAAGTCTAGATGAACCGCAGCGAGTAAAAATAGCGCAAAATTGGCAAAAAACTGGGTGAGCAGGCATGCGAGTGAATATGAA
>NC_051414.1:24312820-24313487 GCF_015228065.2 Penaeus monodon
AGGGGGCGGCGAGGGCAGGCGAGCAGGCACCACCGTCCACCACGTGATTCAGCCTCCGTGCGACCCGAGGTGTCTGGGTGTCACGGAGGGCAAGTTGCGACAGCCCCTACGACAACACTCGATCAGCTGAAGACACAATCACACTTCCTCTGTCGACTGTGCAATCACGGAACCGCGCACAGGGCTGTGTGCAGGGAAAGGACGCCTAGTTAAAAGTTCAGTGAAATTACCCAATAATTAAGTGTTTTAATTGACTTTCTCTCGTCACCTCTTCCATAGGCACAGCGCAGATGTGCCTCGTTATTGGTTGCATCATCACAAAGGACGATTATCAAGATATTCCCTATCGCATAAACACATCTCGGTCTATAATAGCAGAGCCAACTTCGGCCGGATGTTCCCAATTTATGCCATTACGAATAATCTTGTCTGATAGGCATCTCTTTTCCCCTTCTCGGCCCAGCGTCCAAACCCTTGCGCCTTTCACTCCTCTCTTGTTTTTTTTTTGCCCTTCGGCTCTGGCTTCCTGCGTGACAGAGCTTGCATGGCGATAAAATTTTAAGAGCTAATCTATCCTAATAATATTTATTCAAATCGCTGCCATCTGCGGTGGGGCTTCCGCGGTTGCATGAAGGTGTAGCGAAGTTGTTTGTTTATGACCTGTGGT
>NC_051414.1:24313602-24314237 GCF_015228065.2 Penaeus monodon
TATATAGCTTTAAGTATTATGATTCATAAATAACTAACCTTGATATACATAATTCCAACAAAATTCTGTTTATACAGCAATTTGCTTATTTCATCTCCACCTTTCTATTTCACCTCTAAAAAGGATAGGCAGAAAAAAGAAAAAGTCAATGAAATCATAAATGAATGCAAGAACACCACCGTTTACTAAATGAAGCATTTGGAGTTATTCAACATTTTATTATTATGATTACTATCACAGTCTGTACCTGCAGGACAATAACATGGCAATAATCGTAATATTCATATCATAATAATGGTTTCAATATTATTACTATGCAATCGGAAGATTGCATAAAGTAGTGGCATCTTTATCACAACTAAATCACTACTTTCACTATTGGTATTATCTGGCCATTACCACCGCTACTGTTTTCAGACTAATACATTTTAAATCATAATTTTTCTATTTTGAACATAGATGATTTTAAATGTAAATTTAAATCCACAGAGATAAACCGTATAACCTGATAAACCACCTGGTAAACCGTATAACAGAAAAAGGCAGAAATGTTAAATTTCCATCATATGATATCATACCAACCTCCTCCACCTTATCATACTATTTGAGCTCTAAGTATACACACACACACACAC
>NC_051414.1:24314475-24314712 GCF_015228065.2 Penaeus monodon
GCTGCTGCTGCTGCATTTTATCATATAAGTCAGGCCCATGAGCTGCTGCGACCGGGCTGAAGTTCTGAAACATTGTAAACTACAGGCATGGCTACATAAGTGCGGGTCAAGGCGGGAAGGATTGACACCTCTATTCGTTTGAACCTCGCGGGGAAATAGATCGTAGAGACGCTCATGCGTTGCCATGGCATCTCCCGCCAAGTGCAGTGATTTGGCAGTGACAGCATGTTTTAAAAC
>NC_051414.1:24315268-24315523 GCF_015228065.2 Penaeus monodon
AAGGTCATTCAGGACATTATTAGTCTGGGCGTGGCTTTAGAAATCGCATAAGATGAAAATTAACTGGTAGTCACGTAGATATTCACTGACCCTGAGGTGGACTGCGCGCAGATCGCTATTAAATCCTTTTATTTTTTTTTTATCAGTTTAGTATTTTTTTTTCCCACTTGATCCTATTCATAAGGCAATTTCAAAATATATAACTAGACGTTTTTATTCATGTATGAGCGAGACACTGGATTTTTGAGCTGCACG
>NC_051414.1:24316253-24316317 GCF_015228065.2 Penaeus monodon
GATACACACCCCAAGAAATCCGAGAAAAGCAAGAATTCTTACAAGTATATCTAAATTCCCCTAC
>NC_051414.1:24316335-24317496 GCF_015228065.2 Penaeus monodon
ACATATACACAAGCGGTTCAGAATCTTTTTTCGCTGGTAAAAATTGGTCATATTTAACAAATATGACCAAAGGAAAAAACGCTACAGTCAGCCATTTACTTGGCTCATGTCTGTTTTTCAAGAAAGACAGCAAAAGGAAGTTATTATAAATTTGAGTAATATTTGACCTGAGCTATATAAAGGAGGATAATGAGGAAAATTAGTGAATTCGTGGAAGGGAGAAATTACACAAAATATGTTGGGAATTTCCGCCTCGATTCTGCTGGTCCTATTCCTGCTGATGAGATGTACAATTACAGCAAGAAGATAACTGATCCGTTAACCAAGTGGCTAGAGGCTACATCCTTTGTAGAAAGCTTCAAAGTCTTTATGCCTTGGGAACCAGTTTATGGTCCTCTTGACTCTAAAAGGACCAGGACGCCTATCCTAATGGTAATTGGATAGGCTGGCCCTTGCAGCTGTCTGGCATCTGGTAGCGAATGGACAATTTTCCCTTCTCAATTTGGCTAGCTTCATTTTTCTGTAGACATTTTCCCAGTAAATCTGGGGGGATGGGAGGGCGCCGATCACCATCGAGTCCCTGCCACAGTTACTGGGTCTCTGGGTCTCTCTCCCTACGGCCTTTTTTCAAAGCTCCCTTGGCGTTTTACAATGCTCTTTGGGGTGAGGGAGGCCAGTCCTCCTCCAGGCAACTTCCTTCCCGCTCCGGTACGTCTCACACATCAAAGAAGAGGAGCGAGGTGCCAGGACTCCAAGCCATCATGTGCCAAAGAGCTGTGTAAAACTCTAGGAACAATACTTGGGGAAAAAGGGAGAGCCATAAAGGGAAGGACTCCTCTATCTCTTGGTCTTGCTACCTCTATGGTGGCAAACATCGTGGCTCCTGTGGCTGTGGGCCCACGCCTTCACTTGTCTGGTCCGGGCAGGTCCACCCTCAGGCCCATTCTCGAACGTGTCAATGAACTGTCCAAGGACACGATAGAACTGACAGCGGACTCGCACAAGATTTTGTCTCGTTCTCAATATCTTCCACACTCCAGGTAGTCGATCATCCCGATCTAATCATCATTACTTATGCAATGGACGGGGGATAAGGGCACGAGCCTCTGCCGGGCACGGATCGGCATGCCCGCATCTGCCCTATCGATTCCAAAGTTATGT
>NC_051414.1:24317596-24317805 GCF_015228065.2 Penaeus monodon
TCCCTGTACACAGCCCTGTGCGCGTTCCGTGATTGCACAGTCCAGAGGGAAATGTGATTGTTTCCCCTTTAGCTATCGGTTTGTCGTAGGGGGGTCGAACTTGCCCTCCGTGACACCCAGACACCTCGGTCCCCGGAGGCTGAATCACGTGGGGACGGTGGGGCCTGCTCGCCTGCCCTCGCCGCCCCCTTCGGTCTATGGCTAGATGA
>NC_051414.1:24323199-24323557 GCF_015228065.2 Penaeus monodon
TCCACACCACGACAACATTTACGTATGTGTGTGTGTTTTTGTTTCATATTCCTCGCATGCCTGCTCCACCCAGTTTTTTGTCCATTTGCGCTATTTTTCCACTCGCTGCGGTTTCATCTAGACTTTTGCTCAACCGCTCATATCATTTGTGTCCTCTTGCTACTTGCAATCTTGTGGGTGTGTCTGACGAGATTCAACGTTGTGTGTTGTTTAATTTGTGTGTGATTTTCTCGTGCATAGGAGAATCAGGAGTGTTCCGAGTCGGATGAGTAAGAGACATGAAAGGAAGTCCTGCTAAGCGTTTCTTTTGGCATTTATAATTGTCCTTGTTCTGAAAATATCTCGTTGGAAATATGGA
>NC_051414.1:24324736-24325308 GCF_015228065.2 Penaeus monodon
ACAGTATGGATTATTTTTTAAACATTCTGCTGATATGAAACAGGATGCCAGACAAGGAATCTGGCCTTGGACGGAGGCATCGTGACCCGTACAAAGGACATCAGGAATCGTCCGAAAGAGGAGTTTTTTTTAGCTAATACATTTATTTTCATGTTATTATGAAAATTTAGCATTTGATTAGATCTGAGTATGCATGTATCCACATATATAGTCAAGTGTTTCATTCTGGTACTCACATTGTAATTTGACCGTTTGCATAGGCGGCAGGGTCAGTATAGGTGACAAGATCAGCATAGTCAGCATAGGTGAGAGGGTCAGTATATGCGATAGGGTCAGCATAGGGAACAGGGTCAGCATAGGTTGCAGGATTATAGGCGACAAGGTCAGCACAGTCGATAAATCAGCATAGGCGAAACAGCCAGCATGGACCGCAGCCATTGCCCTCCACCCATACTGTCCCGGTCTCTTGCAGCGTGCAGTTCCTTTCCTTGATTAGTGTGCTCTCAGGTACACCCCTGCACCTCTGCCCGAATTCTGGGTTCCAGGGCGTGTGAAATTTTATATAAAATAAA
>NC_051414.1:24325361-24325518 GCF_015228065.2 Penaeus monodon
TTTATATTTTATAAATAAAATATAATTTTATTTTTAAAAATAATATATATATAATATAATAAATTATTATTTTAAAATTTATTATATATTTTTTATATATTAATATAATTTTTATAATTTATATTTTTTTAAATTGTATTTTTATTTTTATAAATAT
>NC_051414.1:24328316-24328399 GCF_015228065.2 Penaeus monodon
CCCTCGCCTACAAATGACAATGGCTAGACAAACACCGCAGTCACCGGAGAAGCTTTTCCAGTTATTTACCTTGGAGCCAAGAC
>NC_051414.1:24329799-24330048 GCF_015228065.2 Penaeus monodon
TGACCTCACTGAAATAGTTCCATTTCACACGAAAAAAAATGCATGTGCAGAAGAAAAATTAACTATTACACATAATGCTGGAACTACTTTAAATGATGTACGAACTGGTTAGCCGATCGTGAATTCACACATAAAACGATAATTATTTATATAATATTATCCGTTTTTTTTATAACAGAAGTGAAAGAGAGAAATGGAAAGTAAGGAGTTAATAAACTTAGAAAGTGTAGCCACATGTTTATCTTCCGT
>NC_051414.1:24330085-24331394 GCF_015228065.2 Penaeus monodon
CTATAATGGCTGATAGCTAAACCTTATTTACTATCCGGTAATTGGGGGTCTAACTCACGCACGTCCGTTAAATTGGTGTTTTAGGTCGTTGTAATGTTATTAATGAGTTCAAGAGATTGACCCCATTACGCTAGCCGGGAGACAGGCGAGATTGTAAATATAATGTATTTTCACTTATTATCGAAATGCTGTATTATTTAACGCAATGCTTTTGTATTATTATCATGTTAAGTTCGTGTGTTAAGATATGCGCAATGAAAGCAAGTCCGGAGCGAGTGTGTAAATACATACTTAAAATACATTGTTGTTTAATGATTTAACTGATCGGACCGTTTTCAGCTTCATCATTTTACTCTCCCACGACGAGTAATAAAAAGGAAAAACGAATTTTTGAAAATCATGAGTAGTAGCATTTAGATGAATTCTGTCATAATTCGTGCACGAGCAAGAATCACGTTTCTCGGTTTTACCTTGTTTGGATATGGCATATTGTCAGTGACGAGATCAGAATTAACATAATAGTGCATAAACAATATGACTTCCAGGAGCTTACGTACACCTTTTCCCATTTATTGTTCTGAGTAAGTGGATGCTGCAGGACACGATTCTTTAAACAGATAACGCGAACCTGGCAGGAAAGTTGCCGTTATTTACGAAGCATGAGACTGTGCTCGATGATCTATCACTATTCTCAGTTGAGCAGTTTATATCTTCACACCATTTTCGGTAGTTAGTAATAAATCACTATTTTATGAACCGTAAAACAGTACTGAATAATAAATCTTTACCTAGTTCTGTTCTCCATAGCTTTCCTCCAGTGTAAAAAGAAAATATCCCCATTCCTTTTTTCTAAGTGGTCCAACGTTTTGGACAGTCATTTGTGAATCAGAGGTGTCAATAACTAAAGATTCTAGTCATCCGTCCTTGCTATGCAAAAAAGATTGACACTAGAGCATCGATTTTCCCTTTTTTTCCAATTTCTTGTAAAATAACCCAATAAACAAGTCAGTAATAATAAGCTTAGAAGACGATGCAAAATACCTTCTAGAAATGTCGTTATATCTCAAAATGAAATGCATAAGCTACGAAAATGAATATCACTCAAAGGGGCGGTACTTTAAAGTTCCCAGATTTTCTAAACTGTAACACGTGGCAGTAGGTGATTCTGATTTTTCTCGCCACCGTGAGCATAGAGGCCATGTTAAGGCTGTTAATATGATGTGCAGGTTGAATACTGGGTTGAGGTGAAATGCTGTTCACATATCTATTTTGATCCCATATGAGAAAAAAAACAAGTGTATATATACTG
>NC_051414.1:24331932-24333624 GCF_015228065.2 Penaeus monodon
AAGTAACAGTATGCGCTTTTCAATGTGTTACTTCCTTGATGTACAGTAGCAGTGTACATTTACCAAAGGCGTGATAATTCCTTGATCATAGGAGACAGAAAAGCTAACTGGAAGATTAATAGCATAATTACGTCTTTGTTGCCTAAGTTCTTAGGCACAATATATTTAGTAATGTTTATATACGTTTTAATAGTTTGGCCCATACAGGCAAATGTTATTTTAGAGGTGTATACAGTTTAAGAACATTGCTCAACACCAGAAGGACACGGAAGAATGAAGACGCGATTAATTGCCACAGACCTTCTTCATCTTATATTTTCAATTTCTTCATATGATTCATTTCTCTCCTCTTTCTTTCGTTGGCAGATCTTCAAATTGGGAGCTGATTTTCACTTTGTTTACTCTCTGCACGAACAGCATGTGCACTTTAACATTTAGGTCGCGCGGAGGGTTTAGATAACATTCGCCTGTTTTCGTCTCGTGCGCTCTGTTACTTATATTCATCGTGTCATGGTGGTAATATTAAGCCGTAGAACCGTATCTCTACTTGTAAAGACTTATCAGAAAAGGGATGCTTTTTTATCTAGTCAGTTTTTGTTTATTTTATATCTTCATTTTACAATCATGTTAAATTAAAATCTTATCTTGTCGTTTAACATTAGGGATATAAACAAAAAAATCAATAACGAAAATGTCCTTTTTCTTATTCCTGCGTAATCTCTAGAGCCTTTTAAAAAGCGTACTGTGGTAGAGAGTAATGTCTGAGTAGCAGAACATTAAAAGAACTACTAGCAATTAAAACTAGATTCTAATTTAAATATTCGAGACAGCTTCACTCATTCTGAAACGCAGTATTCGGTTTCACAACGCCAAGCATGTTGATTTTTCCTAGAGAGTTAGCCAATAGAGCAAGGCTTGATATCAGAAGTCCCTTTTATATTAGTAATCAAGGCATTTAGGTAAATCTTACTAAATTTGATCTCTTATCTTATCTTATTTTTTTTTCCCTCCCAGCCTCTGCATACTAACGCTACTTCCTTTCACAATTTGGCGAGGTCTCGTAAAGAAGTTGTTGTTGTCGGTTTAGACGTCGTACATTTTGAAAACTTCAATTATCATGTTTGTGTCCCCCTGCTTTTCTCGTTGACACCTGCCCAATAAGGCTTTGTCTGAGTTGCAGGTTGCGTCCTCGTGATGTTAAGGACAGACAAATAACATTATTATCAGGGATTGGATGACCTTCGAGACGCCTTAGTGCGTGAAAATACTGTATTCAGTATGTGTTGTTTTTGATGCCATGGTTAGAATAATTATAGTTTCATTGTTGTTATTCTAGCAATGGACTATTAATGATACAGTTAAAGCGAAACCAATGATACTCTTTTAATATTTGATGTTACGATTCGTATCATAACCTCAAGGATCGTTTATCACTAAATAATGTTAAGACAATTGACCACTGGAAGCGTGATCATCACTTTTAAAATGTAAATACTATTGTATGTATAATTCCCTTTTCCTTGTCACCAGATCCGCCAAATTCTTATTTCTTAGCCAAATCATGCAGAATCCCTGGAATTAATTAACGATCACCTTTTGCAAACAGCATGACAAGTCACTTCATGTCCTTCACATCGCACTACCGGTCACTTCCTCTCTGATGGCACAGGCATTTGTACTGTCATTCTTTCC
>NC_051414.1:24334555-24336132 GCF_015228065.2 Penaeus monodon
CCTAGGCCGTCTCTATGAGCCAGACTTCCTTCTTCATTGTCTTCTTTCAACCTTCGCTTACTGTTATACATATATTTTTTCTGTCTTGCCACATGGCAGACTGTTTAAGGCTTAAACAATGTGATTCATTCTCTCACCTTCTTATCCCTTTACGATTGGCTGATTATCAAATTTCCGGATGTAGTAATCAACTTGTATGACGAGGTATTTTTTCAAATCTTGCAATCTGATTGGGGATTTTAAGTTGCACCTTTAAATATGAATATCTTGCGATTTCCCTTTATCTTAATTTTTTATCTTTTGCTCTCTCTTTTTTCCTCTCTATCTCATCCCGTCAATTTCTTTCGGTGGTTTTGCTTCACCCCTTTCACATTTTTTTTTATCATGGAGTCGTTCGGTTAATCCTTTGTCTAATTTTTTTCCGATCTTTTTCTTTCTCTCCGTTTCCATTCTACTTCCTTTTTAATATATCGTTTCTTTCGCACTCCCCTCACATCCCCATGCACGCCGAGAGGATATCAGAGACGTTGCATCATTGGTTGTGTTTGTGTCGAAGGACTGGGTTGGTTACCTGCGCAGGAGCGTGAGGGGGGAGAGGCAGGAGGCAGGTGTGGGAGGGCGGGGGTGGGGACCAAGCGACTGAGGACGCAGGAATTGACAGACACTCCAACTGACCGGAAACTCGGAGCACCCGACGCCAGGAGGTGAGTCACAGGACTTCCATCATGGAAGGATTCTTGGTGGGTACCTCTCCGTCGCATCACCTCGGCCGATGACTATTCGCAACCGCCGAAGGATCATTTGCATTAATCCGGGATGCACGGCGGTCGCTTCATAAAAAGTGGGACGGGTTTTGAGCGAGCAGCATTCAGGCCGACTCGGCAGTTGTGTCGGCAGAGTAGTCGGTGCTCGGCCGCCGTTGTGTTAGTGTCTCGTTCTCCCCCTCTTCGTCGGGCTGGCCTGCTCTCGAGGAACCACGTCTCAGGACCGCCTTTCTTTGCTATTGTGGCTCTTCGGTGTGCTTTCATCTCGTTGGGAGGAACCCAAAGGTAAATCGGCGGTCTGTTGCAACCTGCGAGTGACAGTGGCGGCGGCATGTAGAGAGTGTTCCCCAGGGCACATGCACACTCTCGGTAAACTCGCTGCTTTGTTTACGAAAGCTCGAAAACCTCCAAAAGTTTTTCACACACCACGCTTGAAAATTGTTGACTAATTTTCTGGCTATAAAAAAAGTTCAGCTTGAGTTTCATATACTCCAGTTAAAGGATCGTTTTGGCAGTGAGATGCGCGATGCCCTAGAGCGGCATCTGATTAGGCAGTAAAGGAAGTATTGCCATGGTATGTGATCCCCATCCTGTTTTAGGGCAATGGGTCTGGCTTCAAGTCTAGACACGGGTATAAAAAAGACGGTTAGAAAACGTTAGAAACTGCCTGCGACAACAAGCGAAAAAACCGTTCAGAAGCTTCATTGTTTTGTAAGCAGTGGGATTTTTCCTTTCTTTCTAAATTCTTTGGCGAGGTTGATACACCGGTTTTTCTGTTCATTATTTTGGTTTGGATTTTGTTTACGTGTTAGA
>NC_051414.1:24336173-24336723 GCF_015228065.2 Penaeus monodon
AGACCAGACAAACCGCCATCTCGCATGCATTTACACACCTACTCCTTTACTTTTTGGTAACATGAGTTTTTCTTTAAAACATTGACATGATAATAAAGGCTTATTTCTCTCTTTCTCTAGCGTGCTATAACTTAATCTAATGAAGAAGGTTGGGCGTGAAGTGAGAGTGAACGCGGAGACAAAACCAAACTTGTCTTGAATAGTCTGTTAACTTTCGTGATCACAAAGCCTCCTGCAGGTGACCTGCTGGTGCCAGCTTGTTCTCAGGCTAGATCTTGTCATTGTTTGGTACTGATATCGGGTTTCTGCATATGCTCTTAATATAAGAATTGCACTGTCAGAAAGTTCTCTGAAGGAATATTATATAAAGAATTTATAAAAAAGGTAGGCCTGTGACCAGAGACGCGTTTTCTTTTCGTTTGCATTGGTTTAACCTTTGCTTATACACAGACACATTTATGTATATACATGTGTGTGTTTTAGGTGATGGAAGTACGTAAACATACTATGAATGCGATTAATTAGAGAGAATTTTGATGAAGCACGGTCA
>NC_051414.1:24336760-24337140 GCF_015228065.2 Penaeus monodon
CCAAAACCAAGATGAATAGAGTGAACATTTACCAAGTAATTTCATGTAAAGTTAACTGTCGACATACTAAATAGCAAAACCCTTTTTCTAAAAAATTATTACGGTTTACTTATTTCAAAATGTTCATAGAGAATTCAAAATATCGGAATAAGCAGCACAAGTATTATACTAAATCTCTTTCAGCTATAATGATGCTTTTGACATACAGATTCCCATTTCTTTAATCAAAAAGATCTTGGAACTGATATAAACAAACTATAACACAAGTGAGTCTATAGTGAAAACCTTCCCCACCCCCCACTCCCCCCTCTCTCCAGGGAGAGTTCAATGACTTACCTCTTCACGCAAGGCTTATGTGCTAATCCTTTTTCCTGAATAAG
>NC_051414.1:24337557-24337777 GCF_015228065.2 Penaeus monodon
AGCTGGCACGGCACGAAAAATAACATTTAGAGAAGTCATCACCGTAAATGCATCTTCCAGCGTCCGTCAACAGAAAGAATAAACGGTGTGAGCCAACAAGCATTATTCAGGAGTAACGTGTTCGTTGTATTGCAGAAAGGTCATGAAGTACTTGCATTTAGCCTTCACTTCCCTGGCGTTTTATTGTTCGTTGCGATTCACCGTAACACTGTTATTTTGT
>NC_051414.1:24338001-24338321 GCF_015228065.2 Penaeus monodon
CTCGTGTCCTGTATTGGTACTGCTGTCCCATTAACCCGCGTGCCTGGATTCACTGACAGGGCAAGGATCCTTGGAAGGGAGACTGGGAAGGTTAAAGGATACGGAGTGTAAGACCCCTGGATTAGGATCTGTTGAAGCGGAGAAGGAGTTGTAAACATGTCATTATTTTCTTCTGTCCCTCCTTCCTCCTCTTCATTTGTCCTTCACCCACACCCACATTCTTTAGAAATAACCTCATGGATATCGGGAATATGGATGCTACCTTATGCAATGTACATGCACGACTGAACATGCACGCCAGCTCGGCGCCTAGCCCTTCT
>NC_051414.1:24338748-24338970 GCF_015228065.2 Penaeus monodon
CTGTCACTGTCACTATCACCCCCCATCAAGTCGGCCGACCTTTTACTCCGTCACCGTACCCGATGTAGTGCCAATTTCTATGACATATATCCGCGCATATTTACATGGAAAAAAAACAGCAACAAAAGATCGAAAGTGAGCAGGTAGGCTGGGCTGCCGCGACGGAGAACCGGGGAACCTCAGCAGCTAGATTCCTGGGCATCTGAAAGGACACGCGCGTGT
>NC_051414.1:24339169-24339747 GCF_015228065.2 Penaeus monodon
TGCCGAGGAGAGGTGTTGGAGGCGGTGGTGGCGCCGCGTGGCTGGTGCGACTTCAGACCAGACTGCCCTCTTCTGTTCTCTTCTGTTCTCTTGTTTTCTTCTGTTCTCTTGTTTTCTTTGTTTTTCTGTTTTCTGTTCTTGTTTCTTTCTTTTTCGTTTTCTCCTGTTCTCTTTGTTTTCTTTTGTTCTCTTCTGTTTTCTTCTGTTCTCTTCTGCTCTTTTCTGTTTGTCTTTTTTTCTTCTGTTTTCTCCTGTTCTCTTCTGTTTTCTTTTTTTCTGTTTTCTCCTGTTCTCTTCTGTTTTTTTTTTTCTGTTTTCTCCTGTTCTCTTCTGTTTTCTTTTGTTTTTTCTGTTTTCTCCTGTTCTCTTCTGCTCTTTTCTGTTTTCTTCTGTTCTCTTCTATTTTCTTCTGTTCTCTTCTGTTTTCTTCTGCTCTTTTCTGTTTTCTTCTGTTCTTTTTTCTTATGTTCTCTTCTGTTCTCTTATATTTTCTTCTGTTCTCTTCTGTTTTCTTCTGTTCTCTAGTTCGATAGGAATGTTGATGGCGACCGGGTTTGTAGTGTGTGATTTTTGCAAAC
>NC_051414.1:24340118-24340226 GCF_015228065.2 Penaeus monodon
GATGTTTATACTTTTTCTTCATCCGTGAACATATGGGATAATATGGTTTCCTCCGAAATTTCTTCTTTGTTAAACTGTATCTTCTTTTATAATTCCCCCTTCTTTCAT
>NC_051414.1:24341068-24341951 GCF_015228065.2 Penaeus monodon
CCCATTCCCTTTCCTAGCATGACCTACCTTTTAATTCTTCGTATTGCGACTGACCTTCGAATGATATGATTAGAGCCGTTCTTGAAAGTTGCACTTGATCAGAATCTGTGTCATTGAAAATGGGAAGGTCACAGAGAACTCGAATCGCCATAGTGCCTCGAAAAAAAATGTCACTAGGACGTTATACTGACTTTATAGGGTCTTGGAAAAGGTCAGAAGGACTCGATGGTGTCTTCAGTAAGGTCTCGATGTAACGTTACCGGCAGGAAGGTCAGCAGAACAGCGACCCAATCACATTTATCCCCTTACTGCTATAACGAGCACCACCGGAAGAGCTGCTTGGTCACGAGCAGTTGGATCGTTAGTATGCCTTCGTGACACGGGAGACATCACAGCGGTATGACAGCACTAAAGCCTTGGAAGCGTAAGAGTGAAAGCAGTAGTTCGCAGAAGGAATAACACTACAGAGGGCTGAAGAGACAACGAAGGGCGAAGAGGCATGGTAACCGTTCCAAGAAAAGTCGCAAGGGGTTAAAGTAGGTCATGGGAACACTTTAACTTCAAACTGTTACAGGAAAAGTGTCGCCTATGGAAAATGCCAGGCGGATTGGGGATGCGCCATGATACCAGTTTAACAAGAGTTGCGTAAACAGTGGTACGTGGATGCGTCATGGTTAATTCAGACAGGGGTTGCGTATACAGCGGTATGTCTGAATCAAGTGGAAAATCTATATGAAGAGGAAGATACCTATAGAGCTCCCCTCCTGCATATAGAATAAAAGTGCCCTGCCAGTGTGACTCGATCTATTGTAGACTGTAAACACGCGCGATCAAATGATATTCCAGTGGGCAAACAACATCGTTTGGACTTTTAATGGACATC
>NC_051414.1:24341987-24342174 GCF_015228065.2 Penaeus monodon
CCTTGTCCTTGTATTTTTAAGGTGTTGAATAGATAATGCCAACTAATATTAGATTGTGATACGTATGTATAATGGGTGAGATGGTTTTCCTTCATTTATGTGTTAGTTTTAACCGTTATATTTTCTGGCTGTTTGCATACAGTATATGAATTGTACAGTAGATGAATGTTATGTGTATATGAATGTG
>NC_051414.1:24342249-24342693 GCF_015228065.2 Penaeus monodon
TTATTTATTTATTTATTTAACCGTGTCATTTAAGATTAAATATATATTTTATCGGTATCTGCTTCAGTTTTCTTTTCTCTTTCTCTCTTCCCCATCAGACTAAAAGAAGGAAACAATAGACACACTGCAATACCTACATACCTTCGAAGCGACCTTAGCGGGTGCACCAGGAACCCGCCCTCCTCTGACTCGTTGCAGATTGTTCTGTTTTTATATTTGGTCTTTTTCTTGGTGTACCCTTTTGGAAAGTTATCTGCCCGAGCCGTTATTGGGGGGTCTTATGAAGGAATGCGATTGTGTAATGTCAGTGCCCAGGGAGAGAATCCTTTCGGGTGGGAAGGGGCGTGGGAGGGGGGGGGGTCGGGTCGCTGTTAGGAAGAAGAAAAGGATTGTAGATTGAAGACTTGACTTGCAATAATGGGATGTCTCGATACTGCTTGCTGG
>NC_051414.1:24342996-24343221 GCF_015228065.2 Penaeus monodon
GATTCGCTTGGCGGAGTCGAGCGGACGCAGCGAGGCCTAGCGACTGGCAAAAAGAAGACGCGGCCAACTTCCCGATGGGCGAGCGTGCCTGTCCTCTCTCTCTCGGCTGTCTCCAGCTCCACATATCCTCCTTCGTGTTCTTGTGTATCTGCCAGCCCTCCCCCGCCTCCTCCCTCTCCTCTCTATTCTCCCGCCTCCCCCTCCCGCTTATGGAGCCTCCCCCTC
>NC_051414.1:24343272-24343542 GCF_015228065.2 Penaeus monodon
CCCCCTCCCTCCCTCCCTCCCTCCCTCTCCCTCTCCCTCTGTCTCCCTCTGTTTATTCCTCTATTCTCCCTCTACCTTTCTTAACCTCATCGACCCGCTATCCTTCACCCTCCTTCCTAAACTCCGTCCTGAAACTGTACATTCTAGAATCCGGTGCTGCTGTGCTTGCCGGGTGATTGTGCTTTTATGCTTGTTCACGTAGGGCGGTATTCACGCGTGCTTGCTTCCGTGGGAAATCTCGCTTCGTTTGCTTAGTCTCCCACTAAGTAG
>NC_051414.1:24343660-24344077 GCF_015228065.2 Penaeus monodon
AAACATTGGTCTGCCCTTTTCTTTCTCCTTTTTTGTCAATGGCCTCTTGTTCTTTCTCTTTCCCTCTTTCTCTAAGTTTATTTTCTTGCTATCTCTCGAAGTTTTCTCTTTCCTTCACTAGTATATATTTCTTTTTGTGTCTGTAGTAGTTACCTCGTTTATTCCCTTTCCCTCTCTCTCTAGCATTACTATCTTTCGATTTCCATTTTTTCTATATTTCTAGAAGCTTCTTTTAGTTATTTTTCCATCTTCCTATCAGTTTCCCGTCTTTCTCATTTTTTCCCGTCGTCATTTACGGTCTTTCGGACAATGTAATGAGCTCTTGCGGTGGTTCGTAACCTTCACTTTGAGAATTCTTGCTCTTTTTAGGTATTGCTGTTTGTGGCGACCTCAATGGGGCAGTTGCCGCAGAAGTGG
>NC_051414.1:24344366-24344689 GCF_015228065.2 Penaeus monodon
AGAGTTAGGAAAGGCCCGCAGACATCAGTGTACCTGACGTCCAGAATTTCTTTCTGTGTTTTTTGAGAATTATAATTGAGTCTTTAATGACTCGTACAGGGCATATGCGAAATAATATGAAAACTAACATATAATAGCATTATAACCAACAGGTAAATGAGAAAAGTATGATTCATTTTTTTCTTCAATAAGGCACACTCAGTCTAACAGTTTCTAATTATAAAGGCCGTGTTGTCGGTGGCCAATGCCAAGCAGGGAAAGTGGCGGCGGCGGCGAAGAAAGGAGGAGAAAGGGAGAGGCTGGTGTGCGAGAGATGCGGAAGG
>NC_051414.1:24344997-24345921 GCF_015228065.2 Penaeus monodon
CATTGCCGAAGGGAAGCAAAGATGACCCAAGACCTAAGGACGAAGGAGAAAAATTAAACACAGTTCAAGAAAGGGAAAAGCGAAGGCAAATGGGCGGAGCGTTCGTAATGACACGCCGAGACGAGCAAGAGAGAGAGATGGGCAAAGGCGCCTGCAACAGTGCGTAGAAGATTCCACACTGCAAGCCTCGGGTGACCGGAAAGACCGCCCAAATTCTGCTCCGTGAAATTATCGTTCATCATCTGTGAAGGGGCTTAGGAATATGGGATTATGGCCCTTACGTTTATGTGCCGTAGAGGTTTTTTTGGCGATGCTTATCCTGATGGTATGGAAACCGGAAGGAGTAGGAAGAAGACGAAGAAATGAGAAATAGTAGGAGCTTCATGACTGTAGAGGGGAAATGCGAGCATGACGCAAGGAATGGAAGATGATGGGTAACGAGAAGATGGAGGGTAACGGCGCAGATTAAGATAATAATGACATCAAGGCTACAGAATCAACTTGCAATGTAAAGAGACAATAGAGTAGATGGCATCCGACTACAAACTAAACACTGTAAACAAGTGAAACGGAAAAGAACGAAGAGAGAAAAGAATAGAGGAGAAGGAACACCGACAAGCAAATAAAGAAGAAAGAGGCGATGAAGAATTAGAAAAGAGAAAATAGTCGACAAGCAAATAAAAAAGAAACAACACTGAGAAGTAAGAAAGTAAGAAAAATTAGAGCAACAAAAGAGGAAAAAGAAAGGTAGTAAAAAAAGAGAAGACGAAATATCCAACATGCAAATAAAGAACGGGGAGAAGAAGAAAAGAGAAAAAAAATATTCGACCCACCAAAATGAAGAAAGGAAGAAAAATATCCGACTAGCAGAAGTAAAGAAGAAAGAACGCGGGGAATAAAAGCGGAGATCGAGTATTTTTGACT
>NC_051414.1:24345976-24346422 GCF_015228065.2 Penaeus monodon
CACGTGGCCCGGGGTGCTTTAAGTTTAACAGCCTTGGGAAGTTGCCAGGAGTGGTATGCAGGTGGTTGTGAAGTAACCGTGGTCGTCATAATGTGTTAGCGTGGTCGTCGTGGTGCGTTACCGTGGTCGTCTTAATGAGTTACCGTGGTCGTTCGTCGTACAGCGTTACCTTAGTTATTGTAGTGCGTTACCGTAGTCGCAGTGTGTTCCCGTGGTCGTCGTAGTGTGTTACCTTGGTCGTGTTGTGGTCTGAGGGCGGGAAGGAGCGAATTTCTTTGTTTTGGCTCTTGGTGTGTCAATGTGTTCCTGCCCTCTTGCGTGCTTGTATTGTACGGTTTCTTTATATCCGGATTTTTTTTATAGCAACCAATTTCACAATAAGAATCATTTGGAGAAAGAAAACTGAAAACGAACAGTATTACATGACGATTATCATCATTTCCAGG
>NC_051414.1:24346955-24347445 GCF_015228065.2 Penaeus monodon
TGTATGCTGTATGTATATACATGCCCACAAGGTAAGATAAAAGAGCTCCGCATAGGGGTATGAGGTTAACCGCTTCACTGGCCTGAGTTCGCCTACGTCATCTGCCTTGAGGTAATATCGACTAGTGTTCGATGACAATGGCAAACTACGCGTACCGTTGCTTTTGACGTATTACAGTCCTTGTTGCCAGTATTGTTTGTCCGATTTTGATATAGGCGTGAAAGTTGCCGTTGTCAGTAACTCGTCCATGGATCCAGGGCGTGGGGTTAGTTGAGAAAATCTTCAGGAATCCCTACAACCCGGAACACTTTCCTGTAATGTAATATTTAGTACTTTCTCTTTTTCCCCTTTCTGGGTAGTATTCCGTATTCCTTACAGTTTTCTAAAACAGAGTCTGTATTCTCTTCTTGCTTCCTTTTATTTCCATGATGATGGTGTGGTAGCTACTCGACCGATTATTTGCATTAATGTTTCTGAATGATAATCAACA
>NC_051414.1:24347481-24348648 GCF_015228065.2 Penaeus monodon
AATTGGTAATGTTTCATGGTTATAGTCACCAACAGCCTTTCAATTATAAATGAAGTAAGTATCACGACCTGGTTAATCAGTGCCATAAACTTTCATTGCCTTTTGATAACGTCGCCAGCAGGATCCAAATCTAGGGAGGGATCGGGTGCACGATTTGAGACAGTATCAGAGTCTTCTGCGGTCCTCAATACTTGACGGCCAAGCTCTTCTTGCTCTTCTAATTCCTCTGATTCTTAGTAAACTTACTATACATAATCGGACTTGCTAGACTTCATTTGTTCTCGTGGCGGGCGATGTGGAAGAAACATGTAAGCTCTCTTCTTGTAAAACGTTTCGTAGTTGTCTTTTGGACTGTTTTTTTCCGATATTCTGTGCATGGTGTGTGATATTTGCAGAACTTTACTGAGATATTTAATTTCAAAGGCATTTTTTTTTTTCACTTAAATCGACCAAGATTCACAGATGTAAAGAAGATAATGAAATTGCTGTTCAGAATCTTTCTTTGTCGCAATTTAGTTATTCTTTCAAATAGGATTTTGTTAGCCAATTCTGAGGCCCCTATCCTTGACTTTATTTCTTTTATGGATTTAATGTCATGACTAAGCTAGCTTCTCGAATATTTGAAATTGTTCTAGATGGTGGCTAGATATCACTATCAGATTGTTCAGGCTTTGTTTTCATGTTTGCCTGTTGTCATCTCTTTGCTCTTTTGTACACTTATCTCCACAGTCCATATTTTGCTGCTCTTTCGGTCAGTCCTTGTAATTTTCGTTTTTTTTTTCCTACTTTAGGCTAAACCAGTGTCGTCCGCAAATCGTCGGATTCTATGCTACTTCCTGTTATTAAACCGCCATTAAAACCATCAAAAAGTCCGTACATAAAGAATTCTAGGAAAACACTGAATGAATAAGGAGAGAGGACGCATCCCCGCCTGATTCCAACGTGAGACTCGAACCAATTACTTGTCTTTCCCGCCGATCAAAACTAGGCTTATTGCGTGTCCAGGTAAATACTTGTCTTTGTCACCACTATCATTTATCGCCATCTGAAATCACAACGACACTTGCAATATCATCGTTGCTCATGTTATTTAGATTATGAATATCTGGCTGCGTTCTCATTATACACTGTATATTAAAGACATAACCTTTTGCATTTGTATTCACG
>NC_051414.1:24348888-24352658 GCF_015228065.2 Penaeus monodon
ACAGAAGGCAGCACCGCATATATGTAAACAGACTTGCGAGAATACTCACTATATTTCTCACATTTTCTGGAGGATATAGCGAACGACAGCAACTATTCTATACACAGGGTACTAGTGAGACCCAGAGAAGGTATTAGAGCCCTAGAGAGATTTAGAGGGTCTGGACTTAGCCTGTAGATTTGGCCTGAAATAATTCTCGCAGGGTCCAGGTCTTCCCTGCTCAAGGCTCCCTCCTGCGCATGCACAGCGAGCTGGGTGTGCCGTGTTAACCCGTCATAGCGTCGTCACTAACCGCTCGTGCGTCATTGCCTCCACCTTCCGCGCTGCAGAGTGTGGTGGCATGGATTACTCAGGACCTGCCACGATTGCTGATGTTGAGAGGGATTCGCCGCTCAGCGATGGTGACGATGATGATGCCCCGACTGTGGACCGCAAGCCAGCGCATGTCCCGCAGCAGCATTGAACCTTGCCGAACAAAGCAGCTGCATCACTCTCAGCTGACATCTATCTCCCCAGCACCAGCAAGCGCCCCATAGACTGAATTTCGGACAGTGGCAGTGACTCACTGACTCCAGTCAACAAGACACCCAGACATATGATGGCTGACCCTTCACGCCAGACCCCCCCCCCCCCCCTGCCTCTAGCGACAGCGCCGCTACACCGGCTGCTCTCTACACCTCTAACCACAGCAGAACCCATACCACCAGCCTTTACTCCCCGAGTTGATTACGTCAAGCTTGCCTTCACAGGTAGTTCTTCTGTGGAAACCAAGCTTCGATGGCTGACGGAAGTCAAGAAAACTTTTCAACTTGATCGAGATCTAACTGAGGTGAAGATGGCTGTAGTTACGCTTTGTCTACATCTCCCACCGACGGCAGGACTTAATAGACTGGGCCATAAAAGGGGAATTTCTGTTGCTGAACCTTGTTGTGTAGGACTCGCCTGAAAGGCCCAGGAAATTTCCCAGCTATCTCATCACTCGCTACCCTGTTGGTATAAATCCTTCACAGGCCAAGGATCTCCCTGGTATCTAGTCTGCACGCTGTTTCCGACACGACGGTAAGGCCATCAATCACATTGTAGTCACCTGGAACCTGCCAGATCCCCAGCTACTGTTGCTTCCCTTCCTCCTAGTCTTTGAGCTCCGGTGGATAAACGTTGACTAACCCTGGTGCTTCTGATGCTGGGGACTCGGCTACATCTGACGATATTGCTCTGCGTCAGAAAAGTGTGCCTGGTACGTAGGTGCCCATGACTCACGCACCTGCCCTCACCATCCCCTACCACCACTCTGCTGCAGAACCACCCATTCCACCCCCCTCCAAAACCACCCACTGGAAATCAGTGGTGCCATCAATAGGGAATCAGTGTCTGGCATGACATTGATACCATGCCACAGATACCATGCACCATTACTCCTGTTTCTCAGACTGTCTCAACCTCTGCTACGGTATTTGATCATGTCACTGAGCTTCATGATGCTGTCAGCGCCATGAAGACATGCTGCATTGCACTCTCAACACGACTTGACACAGTAGAGACATACCTTGATAACCTCAACAGCAAACAAGCTGAGATCCGGTTGATGAAGGTTGACTAACCCTGGTGCTTCTGATGCTGGGGAGTCGGCTACATCTCACGATATTTCTCTGCGTCAGAAAAGTGTGCCTGATGTGCAGGTGCCCACGACTCACGCATCTGTTCCCAATATCCCCCACCACAACCCTCTGCTGCAGAACCATCCATTCCACCCCTTTCCAACACCACCCACTGGAAATCCTTGGTACCATCAATAGTGAATCAATGTCTGGCATGGGTGCTCCAGGTGCCAGGCTAGACTTGGCTTTTGGTGCATCTGGTGCCTCCTGCACTCCTGCCACAGATGCTATGCACCATGCACTACACTGTTTGTCAGACTGCCTCAACCTCTGCTATGGTATTTGATCATGTCACTGCGCTTCACAATGCTGTTAGTATCATGAAGACATGCTGCACTGCACTCTCAACACGACACAAACTTGTCTTGATAATCTCAACAGCAAACAAGCTGCCACAGACACCACACTCGCCAGTCTTGTCAAAGCTCAGCAAGCAGTGATCAGCAGTGTGATGTGATTGTTACACAATTGTAGTGGATGAATGGGGTATCATTGATGCCTGCGACTCCCTCCAGTGGGCTGCGGGCTGCAGACGTTATCTGGAATGCTACTAGGACTATGTGTACCGTCATCACCCGACAAATGTATTCATTCAAGAAAGTTTTGTTAGTAAGAGAGCCCCCCTACTTATTGGCTATGTGTCCTATGTTCACTGAGTCAGAAATGGCCTAACATATGTGCACTCTTATGTCCCAATCCACCTTCTTCATACATCATTACATGATGACATGATTTTTTCAATTGCTTGAAAAAACATTTGGAGAGGGCAGAACTCAATTGTGCAATGTTTAATCTGCCCCAGAGCGAATACATAGGAGAATGATTTACATAGGAGACTTCAATGCTCAGCATCCTGACCTTAGCGACATATCACCAGCCCCAAACCAGAATGGCCGATATCTCCTTGAATACATTAGGCGCTACCAACTTTCTCGCTGGGAGACAGGTGGGGCCACCCATTCCTTGGGGGCAATAGAAGATGGCTTAGCTTTTCAAAGACACCTGACTCCTAATCATTGCCAGTGGGCTCTAATCAACAAAATTGTAAAGAAGGCTCCTGTTGCTCTTCACCATAGGCCAGCAGAGTATGCCCAATCCCTAATTGATGCTTGATCTACACAGTCCAGATTGTGCAACCTTCCTTTACATGTTCAAGATGCTCTCGCCTCTGGGGTGGGTCCCTGTTCTCTTCAACTGATAGGTGAATTGCTACAGACAGATGAAGAGGACTTTGTACCAATAACCAAAAATAAACTGTGATGTGCACTCACCAAGGGTAAGGCTTCAGCTCCTGGTGAAGATGAAATCATACTCCGTTCTCTGTCTTCTCCAGAAGATCCCTGGCAATCCCTTGCTTCTACTTTATATTCTTTGCCTTCAGAAAGAATGCATAACTAAGTCGTGG
Organism: Penaeus monodon; assembly: GCF_015228065.2. Classification (NCBI taxonomy): domain Eukaryota; kingdom Metazoa; phylum Arthropoda; class Malacostraca; order Decapoda; family Penaeidae; genus Penaeus; species Penaeus monodon. The sequence goes on from NC_051414.1 coordinate 24,351,952, forward strand.
ACTACAAGCATCATTGTACACATACCAAAGCCTAGCACTGATAGGTTCCAGCCTATGTCCCTCACCTCATGCTTCTGCAAGGTGCTTGGATGCATCACACTCAACTATCTGCTCTTGCAACCCAAGCTCTTAAGTCGACTGTATGTTTTCTACACCTGCCTCTCCCCCACCAAGTGTTGTAGCATTCATAGACCTTCGAAGTGCTTTTGATTCAGCAAATAAAAAGATAATCCTTGATCAGATAGTGGAATTTGGTATAAAGGGACGTTTACTCAAGTGGATACAAGGTTACCTCAGCAACAGAACTGCCAGTGTCCTTTTTAACGGTGCCTTTAGTACACCCAAATGTTTCGAAATGGACACTCCTCATGATGATGTTCTTAGTCCACTACTGTTTAATGTTCTTATGCCCCACTTACTCTCCTCCCTGGCATCCTTTGAACTACAGTTACCTGCTATGCAGATGACATTTGCATCCACTCTAATTCACCACAGGATCTCGAGCTCCTCCACGCCTTTTCCGATTCATCTAACGCCTGTGGTCTCGTTATCTCCCAGGAAAAAAGAATATTCGCATCCCAAGAGCACTTTCAGATTTTACCATGTGAGGCAGAGCTGTCCCTCACTGCTTGCAGTAACTAGGGTGGCTTGCCAACCATGCTGCCAGCACCGGAGCTAGCAGAAATTTTTTAAAACAGAGTTATGCA
>NC_051414.1:24353046-24353180 GCF_015228065.2 Penaeus monodon
TAGAGTGTCTGCATCTGTTCCCGCTGCCTACTACGTCGACGGCTCTCTATAGGCAGACGGGAGCGCGGCGTGTGCCATGTTCTCGTAGATTACCCAACCCCTCAAGCTCTACCTACTGTAAGCTTCATGGCCTC
>NC_051414.1:24354203-24354557 GCF_015228065.2 Penaeus monodon
CGCGTGCGCGAACATGTTCTTCGCAAGTCTTGCAACAGAATTAGTCCTACAATAGATAGAAGAGTGGATGTGGAAGATCACGTCACAGTAACCTTCTGCTCGCTGCATGAATGTCATATACGAAGCAGAAACTCGGCTTCCTGTCATGCAGTACCTTATATGGGTTAGCCTTTCATAGTAAATATTGATATCCGAGTCTTTTTATCAGTGATATGTTATACAATTATTGTTATTAGTGCAATTATAAATTGACATGATCAGTCACCATCAGTAGTATTAATTTCAGTATCATCATAATTAATTGTGCTTATATTATTCTTGCCACCAATGGGGTGTTGTTGACTTCCTACATTT
>NC_051414.1:24354865-24355545 GCF_015228065.2 Penaeus monodon
TGTCTTCCACTCTCCCATCCCCGCCCTTTTTTGCTCTTTGTCCCGCATTTTCACATCACTACCTGAATGATTTTTTTTAACGTGCTTCCGGCCGCTAGGTGGACGCGAAGGACGGAGGTGCAGTTACGTGCGTCCAGTTTTTGTCGAGTGAAGATACGTTTGATATAATTCCGGGTTAAGATCGTTGAGTGTTATCTCTATATAGTTTTTCAATATAGTTCACAGTTTTTTTTTCTCTTTAATCTGCGTTTCGGTGTGTGACCCTGAATATATTTAGCTTGGAGTGTACGTTTGAGAACCTGCTAGTTGTGTTTTTTTTTATGCAGGTGGTTATTTTGGTCACGTGATCCTTTTATATGCGATCACTTTTAAGTGTCCAACAATTAATTGCTTTTATTCACGTGTTTCTAATATAATCTTATTTTGCTTTAGTTCCTCTTACAGTCAGTTAGAATTTGGATTAATTTGAAGGCAGTGACTCTTTTAAGATTATATTAGATGAGAATTTTAAGTTTTAACCCAAAACCCTAACCCAGAAGTTCAGTCGATCTCGCAAAGCCGGCATAACAATAAGGCAATAATCCTCAGTAAATCCCAGTCACCTCGAGTTCTGTCAACACCTGCCTCCCCCCCTTAACCCTTTATATGCCCCCTCCACTTTATGACATGAGCTTTAGGGT
>NC_051414.1:24355638-24355782 GCF_015228065.2 Penaeus monodon
ATGTAGCAATACTGGTAACCTTTAGTGATTTCCTGCCGAGCCTGCATTCCTCGCCTGGGACAGAAGACTCCCCCAGGCCTCCACGCAGCATCAGCCCCCCGTGGGTCGTTGTCTGGGATGTCTGAAGGGGTCTCAGGCAGCCTT
>NC_051414.1:24355832-24355907 GCF_015228065.2 Penaeus monodon
AAGGATTCATGTTGGACAAGTAGTAAATAAACCGAGGAAGAGAAGAGCAAGAATCGTTCATTTTCTCGCTTTTCC
>NC_051414.1:24355965-24356092 GCF_015228065.2 Penaeus monodon
AGGCGGGTGTTGGTGCCCACAAGTGATCTTTGAGCATTCTCGCCGCTGCCTCAAATCGGATGTCGCTGCCGCGACAGGTTGGATAATGCATATACGCATGTGGTTGACCGAATTTCTCTCCCCCCCC
>NC_051414.1:24356292-24356915 GCF_015228065.2 Penaeus monodon
GGGTCCCCTGCTTTCTATTCCTTCCTCTAACACGAAATGCATATTAAAAAGATTGCGATGTATCACATGTTTTAGAATATAGATATCATAGTAAATACATTTCTTTATATCGCACATCATTCGTGCCACTTTCTTGAGAAAAGAACGAGTAAATAAATCAATCATCGACACGAACAGCCACCATTCTGATAACACCTTTCTTTTGTTACAGATAACGGCGCCTTCTGGACCCATCTGCGAGAGGACCTGTCGCAACCAGGCCGCTCCCCCCCCGGCCACCTCCTTCCCCCTGGCAGCTGGCACCCCTCGCTCACACCCGTCACGGGACCCAACCATCACTTTCAGTCCCTCGCTCCAGCCTGCACACCAGCGCATGAGGTCTTGCCTGCCTTGAGAGCACGATATCCATTCTTGGGTCTTTCATTCTTTGTTTTGTTCGCCTGTTCTTTTCTTCTGCTTCTTCCCACCTAACCTTTCACATCCTTCTCTCCACTCCAACCTTTCGTCACGTCCTTCACACGGCCTGTCGAATGTGGTTTGGTGGTACCCCGTCTGATTGAGTCATTTTCTCTTTCGTTCCCCCTTTGCATTTTCTAACATCTCTTTTGCTTCCCGTTACTTCG
>NC_051414.1:24356973-24357331 GCF_015228065.2 Penaeus monodon
ACCCCTACTAGCACCACCCCTTCCCTCCTTACCCCCAGAGTTGACCCTTAACCTTTGACCCAACAATGCCCGTCCCTTCTTCTGTGACCACGAGATAGAAGAGCCTTAGAAGAGACGGTGGCCAAGGAAGCAAGTTCTGCCGAGCAACGTAGGCCCAACCAGCCTTGTAACTTAGAGAAATAGACGCAGTTGGAAGCGTTTTTTTTTCGTTTAGACCTTCCATCATGGGCGTCCCAAGGCTGGTCCTGACCTTTGTGGGGCTGTGGGCGGCGACATCAGCAAAGCTTGTTTACGTCGAGGAACACCTACCGCTAAAGGTAAGTTGATTTTGGAAAATGTTTGTGTGTACTTCTTATAT
>NC_051414.1:24357434-24357610 GCF_015228065.2 Penaeus monodon
GGATAGAGGGAGGGTGGGAGAGAGAGAATGCATAGTACTCTTCTCAGCTTGGCCTTAGCCCTTCCATTTCCCCAAGGTTAGACCAAAACCGCGCGCAGAATTGTATTTTGCCAACACGCGTTTATACTATTTGCCACAGAAAGATAAAAAAATATCATCACGTCTATCTATCCCTC
>NC_051414.1:24357637-24358385 GCF_015228065.2 Penaeus monodon
TGCACAGACATCTAGCTATTAAAGAGCGACTTAAGAAAATATACAGCTATATCACAAAATAATTCAGACTCAGAATATTGTTAAGAGGAAATCCAAAAGTACCCTGGCACGAGAGAGGCGACGCTGAGGACAGCAAACGAATATTTTAAGCAGGCCGTGGGCGTCATTCCAGTCCCGTGTTTGGCCGGGCCATCTCGGCGGCGGAGGGACCCTTTCGACGACGTGGGTGGAATCCCACTCCACTTGCTGCACGTGCAATGAAATGCTTATGGAGAAAGCTGCTAAGTTGCTGATGCAATGAATCGTGTATGAGAAAGATCGTCCAAGTATGGGATGTTAGAATAAATGTAAAAAAAGGGGTGCTTGTGATTTTCGTGCCCGTCTACCCGGGTCGTACCCTGTCACCGCGGCGGTAGGTGGACTTTCGCTGCGTGGTGGAATCCCGCTCACTTGTTTCCCAATATGCGTATCGAGAGGAGCTGCTATTTCGCTGATGTCACAGATCTGTCATGAAGTCCTCAAGTAATGGGATTGTTTAGAATAATGTGAATAGGTGCTTTGATCGTGCCACGTCCAAACCCGGGCGCTGCACCCTGTCACACGCGGCGACCTTCACGTACTCCGGAGGACACAGCCCGCGTCACCACACACCAAAACGACGCATCCACACGCGATTTCGCGCATCACTTCGCCGACGTCACATCCCATAATCCACAGACAGAATTAAAACGGACATTTGAACGATGAA
>NC_051414.1:24358558-24358704 GCF_015228065.2 Penaeus monodon
AAAAAAAAAATCTACAAATGTCATGTCTCCCCGAGAATCCTCCCTCACAGTCGCCGACCGACCGCAAAAAAGACACAATCTCGAAAGGATCAGCGGACGTGAGACGAAACTTCCCTTTTCCCAAGAACGTCAAGAAAAAAAAGGGA
>NC_051414.1:24358799-24359013 GCF_015228065.2 Penaeus monodon
AGGAGAAAAAATCGAACGGTCTGACCCTCGCCCCACCGCGTCTGCTAGAATACTGGCACGGTGGTGACCTCGGGTCCACGGCGGTGATGCAGCGCCCGGGGAAGCATGCAGGAAATGCTGGCGGGGCGGAAGGGCGGCGCCGCCCGGCCGCTGGACGCTCGGACGCGCAGCGGGAAGCACTTTCTGTGAGACAGACATGTATGCATGCGGGTTC
>NC_051414.1:24359314-24359383 GCF_015228065.2 Penaeus monodon
ACACTTTAGATTCCTGTCACGAAAGTCCAGTGGTTGGTGGATATAGGAAGAGCAGAAAGACAAGGCGTT
>NC_051414.1:24360708-24360996 GCF_015228065.2 Penaeus monodon
TGCTCTATTTTCTTCCGAGAAATCGCCAACACTGCCAAAAAAATCGAAGAGGAAAATGCGCGTCCGAGGGTCAGGGGCTGGAACCGCCGCCGGACCTCCCACGCAGAAGGCGCTGACGTCAAAGGATCCCGGAAGCTGGACTGTGATTCTCGTCATGAGAGGATTGAGTAGGTCAGCGCAGGCAGAGGCTCGCATATCAATAGGTTTTCCTTTAGCTTCCAGGCACGAGGGCCTCAAGTCCAATGGTTGGTGGATATGGGAAGAGTAGGAGACAAGGTGTTTATAGTG
>NC_051414.1:24361472-24361588 GCF_015228065.2 Penaeus monodon
TAATGATAACTGCCAGTAGCACACCAAACAGCCGTCCGACCGGGCGTGAGGTCGAGGTGTGACTGGACTCGCGCAGCCAGCTTGTTTTTCATTCTAGACGTCACATAAACATTTGG
>NC_051414.1:24361651-24361837 GCF_015228065.2 Penaeus monodon
CCCAATATTACCTGTAATACCTATTGTTAGCATTGGTTTTGGTTTATGTTATACGCATTAGTATGAATGTCATTAATAAAGATTTTCGTATGATATGTAACGTCACTACATGTGAATAATTTAGAGGAAAACTTATTGCACCTAATCATTTCAGAAATCAATTAACTCCCTTCATTGCTATAAAAC
>NC_051414.1:24361923-24362180 GCF_015228065.2 Penaeus monodon
GTTCGTATTCTCATTTCCACATTGTCATTGCAGATAATACTAGTGTTTTCCTTTTGCTCTCCTATATTATCATAATCACAGCCAATACTCCCATAATATTGCTTATTACCATATTCCTTTTTCGCTTTTTGCCGTTGTTTTGTTGATTATTATAGCATTTTTTTAACACAAACATGACTAAGCTCCACATTTGTGAACAAAGGGTGATGTTAAAAGTTAATGATTTCTGTTTATACTGGTGCAGGAGTTTAAGTTGT
>NC_051414.1:24362675-24362936 GCF_015228065.2 Penaeus monodon
ACTTCCGTTGCTGTTTAAGCAAAACTGTTGATCTGAAAAGACAGTTGAATAGCCATCACTGTTGTTCTGTGCGAGGTAGAAAGTAAACCTACTTGATGGAAGTTGCCGAGAAATTCTGTAATCTCGTTCGGCGCGGGTCTTCTAAATATATGCAGCTGATTCGGGTATTGGGTATTCCATCCCTCGAGTTTGTTGTGGATTCTACACTGACCGTAGAATTGGACGGTGTTGGGAGATGGGCTGCTTTAGTAGTTATTTGAG
>NC_051414.1:24363059-24363282 GCF_015228065.2 Penaeus monodon
TAAAAGATTTTTCTGCCATGTGGATGTGGCTATGGAAAGAGTACCCGCGTGTAGCTGCCAGATGTTACTGTTTATCTAAAAACTAGTAAAACGGTAAAACTAGTCTCAAGGTCTTGTCAGGGGTCCCGTCTGGGGGAGAAGAGCACTGAAATCGCCCCAAAATAGAGGGGAATTTAAAAGCACCACTTGACTAGCTGCAGCTGTAGCTAGTGTTGGGGTAAAC
>NC_051414.1:24363444-24363677 GCF_015228065.2 Penaeus monodon
TTGTACGATAATGACCTTCTGTGTGTGTGCAGTGTAGTGTGTCTCGTGAGTTTGATTTGCCATTTCTGAGAAGGATTTTGTTTGATTGTGTGACTGGCATGTGGTTACATGTTGTTCTATCTCGTCCTTGGGTTTGGGATGTTTATGAATCCCTTGATTGGCGTTGTGGAGTTGGATTGTTTGTTTGGAGTCGGTTATACTCCTTTGGTTCAGCTCGTTGATGCCTCTTTTGT
>NC_051414.1:24363767-24364025 GCF_015228065.2 Penaeus monodon
CTTTCTTGTCTATTCTGTCTGAGAATTAATGTTTCTGGCAATATCAAGCGAGCGGAAAATTTCGAAGTGGCTGCAACGTTACGCAAGGATGACTGCCTGATGTGTCCTAACGCTTGAGGAGGGAGCCATAATTTTGCCGTTGCTGTGCTTCTGCGAGGGTGTAGGGTTTATGAAGCAATGTGTACGATTTCGAGGTTTACGGATTCTCATCTTTTTTCTCTCTTTTGTATATCATTATCTGTTACTAATGTCTTTCTC
>NC_051414.1:24364399-24365643 GCF_015228065.2 Penaeus monodon
TCTTTATCACTGTTTTTGTGAGTTCTATAATCTCCATGCTCCAGGAAGTGGCACCGTCCCTGACCTCAAAGTAGTTTGAAAGGGAGATCTCTTGCGATGTCAGTTACGCAAGGATAAATGCCTGATGTGTCCTAACCCTTGAATGAATCGTAACCTTTTCTGGGATTTAGAAAGCAACGTGTATTATTGTGAGGTTTTCTTATGATAAATTCAATGATGGTTATACCTTCATATCTATCATCACCGTCATCAGCCTTTCCCTAAGAGTAATTCACAAGGAGTGTAAAACAACATTGCCATTATCACCTGGTAATGTCACCATTCTTTGTAACGTTATGTACATCTCTGAATATCGCTACTTTGTTCTTAACCGTTTTACTCTTTTCCGCAGGGTGTGGAGTCGCCCCCCGGGTCACCATGGCCCCTGCCTCACCACTGGAGACAGGACCCTCGCCAAGTCACCATAGACTCCAGTTCCTTCACCATAACCGCTAACTTGAAAGGCTGTGACGTGATCGACGCAGCAGTTGAGAGGTAGGCCTCTGCCGGAAGGGAGTATATGACAAAATGTTACATTAATAGAGATTGATAGATACTGAAATCGTAACTAAACGAAACTTACAATAGACTTTCTGTATGTTAAATTTACGGCCGCGATAGATCGGGAGTCGGAAATCCAAGATGGCGTCGGGGGAGTAGCTAAAACACTCTGATGTTCGTTTCTTTGGTGTTTCCGAACGGCATGCATGCATGCCTGTTCCGTTTAGGCCCGTGCATTACACTAACGTTGAACTTGTAGTCTTGTTGAAATTGTGGATTTTGTTCTTTGGAGGTTTTTCTTCCCCGTGTGTTGCATCCTTTAGGTTAGAGCATACTAGTTTAAATATAATGTGTTTATTACATTATGTATCCTTTATGTCAAGTATTGTAATACAGTTATAAAAAAAAAAAAAATTATATATACCCACAATGCTGGGTGTACACTTGCTGACATATAATCACAAAATATCTAACAGCTAAAAGAAATATTACATCTAAGTATATATCAACCTATGTATCATCCTCCCAGGTATCACAGTCTGACTTTAATCGACCCAGATGCCACGCCTGACCCAAGCCTGCCTGTATTGCCCTCGTTAGTGGTGACCGTGGCCTCTGACTGTGACCACACGCCGCACCTGAATCTCCAGCCAGATTATGAATCTTGTAAGCTACTACATGGTTTTAACTTTTGGGAAGGGGCG
>NC_051414.1:24368189-24368282 GCF_015228065.2 Penaeus monodon
TGGTCATGTTAAGGTATTGTGTATATTAACTATTAGAATAAAAAAGGTAAAATATGCGTGAAATTCCGTGGTTTAGATAAACGAAGACTTCTG
>NC_051414.1:24368325-24368842 GCF_015228065.2 Penaeus monodon
CCAGGAGACTTAGAAAGCGGGGAGAAGGAGAGGAAGAAACAGACATACAAATTGACAGAAATTGAATGGCCGCAGGGAAGAAATGATTTGGCTTTAAGATTGGAAGGAAAAAGATAGAACACAGATTAAGAGATCAGACACAATGATAATATAAAACAGAGGCGGCAAAATAGTCGAAAGAAAACGGTGGAGAGAGATGTTACGATATCAGAGAAAGAGTGATGCAAGGAACTGTATGTCGCAAAATGCACAGGAAAGGGTTACAGCAAATAGAAACGATGGCGTTATACAAGGAGGGATGTTTATTAATAAGTTAAACGAAGGATGCTGGGGCAAGTGTTTGTAAATGGGGTGGGAGGAAAGGGGGGAAGGAAAGAGGGAGAACGTTGCGAGATAGGGAGGGTGTGGTCAAGAGAGAGGACGTGGGAGAGCGACGAAGTGGAGAGAAAGAGAGAGAGGCAGGCTAAGGGAGAAAGTGTGAGGAAGAGGGGCTGGCCTAATGAGAAGGAAAGGGCAC
>NC_051414.1:24368914-24369384 GCF_015228065.2 Penaeus monodon
GGAGGGGTGGGGGCAGAGACAGACAGACAGACAAAGGGAGAAGGGGAGGGAGGGAAAGGGAGATAGAGACAGAGACAGAGGAAAAGAAAGAGAGGGGGGGAAAGAGAGAAAGAAAGAGGGCGAATGTGGGGAAGACGTACGCAGAAAGGGGGAAATAAAGAGAGATAGCCGAAGGGAGAAAAGAAGAGGATGAAATGGAAAGAGAAGCATCCGAAGGTAGAGGAAGAAGCAGGAGCATTTAAAAGGGAGCTGAAGAGGGAGAAAGAGAGGCAGACGTTGGCAGAAAGGGAGAAAAGAGGAAAGGGGATTTGGATGAGATGGAGTGCTCGCCATTATAAGGAGGGAAAGACTAGAAGCTCTAACAGGGGAATTTTATTGGTTCTCATTCTTAACCTTAATATTCCTCTTCTGTATTCCCTTACTTTTATCTACACCCCCTGTGTTGCAGATACTCTGGAGGTCTCCGGGCC
>NC_051414.1:24369441-24370007 GCF_015228065.2 Penaeus monodon
GTCGGCCCGCCTGCAGGCCCCTACAGTGTGGGGCGCCTTGAGAGGACTGGAGACTTTCTCCCAGCTGGTCTACATCACAGAGCGAGATAACCACGTAAGTCCTTTTAGGCTGCGTTCTCGTTCTCCATACGTTTCAGATGATTTTAGTGAGAGTGACATAGGTTATTTCTCTCCAGTGGTCTTTCCGTTGAGTCTGTTCTTAATTATTGTGTATTTCCATTTACATTTTTTAAGTTGTAGCATTGTCTTTGTCTTATTTCTTCATTATATCATTACTTTTTCATTCTCTTTATTTTTTTCAATTCTATCCCGTTTTATCATTCTTTTACCCACCTCACCAATACCTCACATAACTGTCCATCAGTTGAATCACACCAATCCTCCCATCCCCCTTTGCTAACCTTACCATCCCTTGCTGTCCAACCTAACACGACCTCTGCCCTCAGTACACACTCAACGAGACACTGATCGAGGACGCCCCGAGGTTCCCCCACCGAGGGATCCTGCTGGACACAGCCAGACACTTCCTGCCGAAGAACACCATCCTGCAGGTGAGGCCACACATT
>NC_051414.1:24370247-24370364 GCF_015228065.2 Penaeus monodon
GTTTTAGCACTCAATTGGCGTTTTTTTAATACTTGGTTATGATTTTCCTATATACAGCATTCACACTCTACCAGTCGGGCTTTATGCCAATATACTATATGTCTTCCCAACAACTAG
>NC_051414.1:24370615-24372083 GCF_015228065.2 Penaeus monodon
TTTGCATCACTGTAGTGTTTCTAAACCGCAGTATATTTCCCCCCAGGTGCTGGACTCTATGTCATGGAATAAGATGAACGTCTTGCACTGGCACATTGTAGACGATCAGAGTTTTCCTTATGAGTCCAAGATCTTCCCCAACCTCACACTTCACGTAAGTTCCTTTTCGTGCATTTTTAGATAGAACAAGAGGTAATGACAGGGGTAAAACATTTCGAGCAGTTGAATTAAGTTTGAGTGTTTATCAAGGCGTGGTTAGTGTCGTGGAAATATTTATGCATATTTTTTTACCGTAGAATATAACAAAAGTGCAAAATTAAGAGAAAACGTTCATCAAGATTTTCCCTTCACCATATACCGTGTGGTATATCGCTTTATAATTATCAAAATGAATGTAGAAGATGACACCAATGTTTTTTTCTAAACAACCCAGTGAAGATAGAAGTGCAGTTGGGTGGACAACCCTACAAGCGGTCTAACTTCCGACATCCTGTTATCATATCATTTGAGAAGCAGATATGTTACCTCCCACGAAAGAAAAGTATATCCCAAAATACCCCGGAGATAAAGAAGTTAACCCCTAAACCCCTCTCTCTCCACCCAGGGCGCCTATACCCCCCGCCACATATACACTCAGAAGGACGTGACGGACATCGTAGATTACGCCAGGTATCGAGGCATCAGGGTCATCCCCGAGTTCGATACGCCAGGACATGCCCAGGGCTTCGGCAAGGCATTTTCGCGTAAGTACTGGGGAAGCCTTTCGAACAGGTGGATGTAGGAATGTGATGTTTATTTAGTCGGTTATATTTACAGGGTTAAAGAATCAAAGGTAACGGTCATGAGGAAGCCAAAAGATTTGTTTAGGGTAATTATGTTGTTGGCAGGTGGTGATTTCTGATGATTTCTTAAGAAAACCCGTGTTAGTCTCACTGTATTTTGTAACATATATGCACTTTTGATGGTGTTGTATTCCTGCAGTAAGGTTAGACTGTAATTAATATATGAATATTGGAAGTGTGTGAATAAGAACGACTGATGCCAGACTGCATTCATGAACCAACATCTTGATCAAATATTTAGATTCTCAAAAATGATTGGTTGTCTTTGGTGAGAAGAAATATACGGAGTTTTTAACTGATTAGTTTAGCTATTTTCTAAGCATTCCGTTTCCTACAGATCTACAGATGCTTTCTCCACATTTGTAGCCTTATGAAAAAAAAAACTTTGGTAGGACTGAGAGAATATGCTAGATTAGCTTTCGTCTAAATTCCCCCAGCAAGCATTCTATGTAGAAGTTTATTTACGAAAACCTTTGGGTGTTTTTCCCCACAGATTTACTTACCCCGTGTTATGGTGACGGCCAGACAGCGGGGACCCCCAACTATCCTCTCCACGCGGCGTATGAGAATTTCGACCCTACTAACCCACAGGTATTTTGAATACTTCTTATACTAGTAACACTTTC
>NC_051414.1:24372132-24372652 GCF_015228065.2 Penaeus monodon
ATTTTGAAGATTTGGTTTAGTCACTGATTAATAGTGGTAGGTAGTAAATATCACATTGGGTTTAAACTTCAATTGTACGATATCGTTCGATTGTAAAATGAAATAAATTTCTCAATTTAGTGATGGATCCTCTCCATATTGTTTGTGCAGTTCTACAGTGGGAACCTCAATTGCTGTATTCACTTCTGAATCATTTGACAACAGAAAAGAAATTTTGAGATACTAACAATTTTAATTCAAATTATTTTTTTTATATTGACCTTATTTATTTTCCAGGTTTATGAATTCGTCAAAGCTTTCCTGGTGGACCTGAAACACACGTTCGTAGACGGGTACATTCACTTGGGTCTCGACGAGGTAAAGTATTTCCTTGTTCTTCAGAGACTTCAAGAAGTCTTCAGAAATCGGCTGATCCGTTGGCCCAGAAATTTGCTAATCAAGAAAGTCACGGATTTTTTTTTTTGATATGTTTATTCGGCTTTTTATGCATCCTAACATCTAATAAATGATGGATTCTCTT
>NC_051414.1:24372711-24373522 GCF_015228065.2 Penaeus monodon
ATTACCTCTTCGCTAGTGTATATTCGTAGTTCTGTAAATATATAATATCGAAAGGTATAGTACATACTACAATTGATTATTCCAGTCCACACTTTATTTCAACATACACATAGCTTATAAAGTAAACCATGAGTCATGGTTGAGAATATTTCCTGCAATATCGAGTGCATATCTTCCCAAAGGTGTTCTTAGCCTGCTGGTTGAGCTCGCCAGTCGTCCGGGATTTCATGGAGCGCCACAACTACACCGAGATCGGCCAGGTTGAGCAGCACTATGTGGACCGGGTGCTGGAGTTGGCTGAGCTCACGCCCATCAAATACATTACTTGGCAAGACCCAGCTGACCGTGGCACAAAGGTCAGTTTGGTTTTAGTTGTGTTTTCAGTGACAGTTATGGATATTATTGTGCAAGTAGTAGCGTGGGTATGTTCAGTGATTAGCAGTGATAGTATTTTTTAAAATAATTTAGCATCGAAAAGTTTTTATTCCTCAGTCCAGTTCTTTCTTTCCCCCTCAGATGGCCAACACAAGCGTGGTGCAAGTATGGAAGGACGTGTCTCTTTCGCCCAGCAAGATGCGCGGCTGGAGAGAGTACGTCCACGACCTGACGGAGGCTGGCCACCAGATCATCCTCTCCTCCTGTTGGTACATCAACTACATCACCTACGGCCAAGACTGGAGGAACTTCTACAACTGCGACCCCACTGATTTTCAGGGTAATACTTACTAGAATTTTATTTTGCTTTCGGAAGAGATTTTAGCTTAAAGCAGGTTTTCAGCACTTATTCTCACAAACATTCAGCAGTTAATAC
>NC_051414.1:24373583-24373648 GCF_015228065.2 Penaeus monodon
TGCAAATAATGGGTAGTGCACGCAGGAGCACAATAAACAGACACGAACCAGTTATCAAACACTTA
>NC_051414.1:24373912-24375293 GCF_015228065.2 Penaeus monodon
CCTTTACCCAGACACCAAAGTTAAACCCACTTCCTATTAACCCTCAGGAACGGCCGAACAGAAATCCCTGGTGCTGGGCGGAGAGGCAGCCATGTGGGGAGAGTACGTGGACGCCACAAACCTCCTGCCGAGGCTGTGGCCGAGAGCCTCAGCCGCAGCCGAGCGGTTGTGGTCTCTGCCGGTGAGCGAGGCGCCTTCCACGGACGACGCTGCCTACAGGCTCGACCAACACCGGTGTCGGATGCTCAGGTAAACGGGGAACGAAATCCGTACTTTTGACTTTTCGGTATTTCTCGATTTAATATTTGGAAGAATAATTCATGCTTGATAAATTTCTATAGAAAGTGTAAATCGTATCAGTATAATGGCAATGCATATTGTAGTATTTGTATTGTAGTTAATTAGAAATGATCAACAACGCCTACGAGTAAGAACATTCTTTCGCTTAATGAATCCCTATAAAGAAGTAATTGTTAGTCAGTTGTCATGTATATTTTGTTCTGTTTGTCTTCGGGAGAAAGTTTTCTTCAAACTTGACATTAATCAGGGAACAGAAAGGTGGTTAGTTTTCAAATAAGAATATACACTCTAAGAAAAGTTATACCGTTTTCTCACAATACTCGCTTACGTTATGCAGTGGGAAAGCCATAACATTATCAAAAGCAGTGCCAAATACAGTGTTCTTGAAATTAAACAATCTATTTTCTCAGTCTGTAATGTAAGCAAGGCTCTTGGCATTTAGAAAAAAAAAACACATCTTTGTCCCAGAACATTTCACGACAAGTTATTACCGTTTTGTATACGTAAATATTGATAAGGGAATGCTTCAAATTCTTGATAATAATTGGTCAGCCAATTAAATATATTTGATAAAATAAGATATGGTCTCTTTTGATTTACATTTTACGCATGCTTGGTTAGTTTTTAAACAAAATTAACATATAATTTACTTCGGTGCACGAAAAGTTTTGACATTGTTTATACTCGACCAAAAGTGAAAACACACCATACTAGATTTTCCCCCGAGTGTGTACGCGCGCCCGCTTGCGTGTTCGTGTGTGTGCTCTTGTAAGTATGGATTGTATTTTAATATAACGTTCCTTTGATATCAATAAATGAAGTGACTTGAAGGAAGGTCAGAAAGCACTGGTAGACATCTTGCATTTTAAATATCTTACATCGAAAACACTACTATGAAGAGAAGAGATACCAATACAGAATTACTTTTTTTATAAACAAACTAAAATCATAGCTTTTCCAACCGTAATAACCATCACACAAAGCACTTCCTTTAAAATTGTGGCTGCCGCTGTAACTTCATTTATTTACATTTAACTATTTCTTTAGTGTTATTATCTCTTCATTTTTGTTACTATTGATT
>NC_051414.1:24375419-24375563 GCF_015228065.2 Penaeus monodon
AGCGCAAAGAACAGAGAGCAGAAGTACATTGCCGTGGCTGCCTGCTCATCCTGCCATCCCCTCTTCCCAGGCGCGGCATCCCGGCCCAGCCCATCCTGAACGGCTTCTGCGGCGAGTGGGAGGTCTCCGAAGACACTCCGCTCT
>NC_051414.1:24375768-24376243 GCF_015228065.2 Penaeus monodon
AGCCCAGAGCCAGGAGCCACAGACAAACACAGAGGCTCCTCCCCCGCCGCCTGCAGCAGAAGTCCCTGCAGAAGGTGGCGGTTCCCCGGACGTTGCGAATCCCCCTACCACTGCAGCACCTCCTTCAGCTACCACAGCTCCCCCGCGGAAGAACACGGAGTCCCCGCAGCGGACACGACGGTGGTGGAGTCCGTGGAGACGCCCCCGGAGGAACCAGCGGTAGGCTCGTAGGAAAGCGATAGGCCTACCTACTCATACTCATACGTGAAAGTATTATATATTTTCTTCTCCACGATTGCCGCCCCGTGTAAGAGTTATCCATACTGTCTTAACCGCTGTGCCTTCACATTGTAATGCCATGGTCAAATGTATGTTTAAGTTAAATATATTTTATACGTGTATTCTGATTTTTTTAGATATTCCGGAACTCCTGCTCTGTAATATGTAAATGCAATAAAAATCACACACGCGCGCG
>NC_051414.1:24376373-24376512 GCF_015228065.2 Penaeus monodon
TTTATATAAGAAGTGTTAGAGCTTGAATATAAGCAGTCAAAAAGCAGAACTTCCTTTTCACCAGGAACATCACTGAAGTGCTGGTGATTCTGTGACATTCTTATTCTTTGGCATAGAAAATTGACTAATTAGTACGGAA
>NC_051414.1:24376540-24376756 GCF_015228065.2 Penaeus monodon
TACCTACAGCTTACGTGACATTTCTTTCAGTGTTAGAAAAATCAGACTGTGTTAAGGAGAGGATCTTACAAACATCCAAATAGGATAGATATTGGTGACCATTTATTAGGCAGAGTATATAAGGAAGTTGAGATTGCATTGGCTTCTAAATTAGAGGGACAAGGTGTTATACTGATACAAGATACTTCGCCCAGCGTCCACAATCAACCAGTAAAG
>NC_051414.1:24379203-24379498 GCF_015228065.2 Penaeus monodon
ATTTTATTTCCATTCAGTCGTAATGAATCGCTCCCCTCCATTCACAAAGCCATATCTAAAAGAAGTGAGCAAGTCGCTTATGGCTCGCAATATGATGCAATTTAATGGAGTATCTAAAAATAGTTCCTGGATGTGAATAAAGGGAAAAGTAGTCCGCTTCAGCTATTACGGGAAAAAGAACTCGCCGGATCGAGACGCGTCTTTGCATACGCCTTCGAGTCCTGTCGCTTTTAAGAAACAGGATGCGCTTTCTCATGTGACAGTCGGTAATGCGACATCGATAATGGTGCCAGAT
>NC_051414.1:24380287-24380574 GCF_015228065.2 Penaeus monodon
GGCGTAGGCCATCTTATTCAGAGTAAAGGACCGAATTAAGGTGCTTCCTTCCAGGTAATTTAAACCCACGTTTATCTTAAATTTGATATATTCAATAAAATTACTATGAAGCTTTAAGGCCTCGTATTTAACTGGTCTAGCTATTTGAGTCTAACCACGGTGTACGTAACTCCCGACTTCTCCGGCGACTAGAAATCACAGCCGTGAAGACTACCGACCCTCCTCCTCAGCCCTCGCCTCTGTTCTGAGGATCCCGTAGCAAACTGCGGGAGCCTCCGAAGGAGTAC
>NC_051414.1:24381377-24381523 GCF_015228065.2 Penaeus monodon
AAGGGGGAAGGGAGAGGGAAACTCCTAGATCGTGCGGCCGATGCCGCGCCTTGGTGGCCTGTGCGATTTTCCGTAGTGACCCCGCCCTCGCTCTTCTCCCCTTTCGTTGCGCTGCCTTTGTTCTCTGCGGTTCTGGTTTGGCTTGG
>NC_051414.1:24382882-24383019 GCF_015228065.2 Penaeus monodon
AGGTGGTGCGTGTGTTATTCTTTCATATTTATGTTGTCAGTTATCAGCCCATTTTATATCTAACCTTGGTGACTTCAACTCCTCAGTCGCGTGCAACAAGATTTCAAGCGTAATGTTGGTGATGTAACGCAAGCAGA
>NC_051414.1:24383584-24383683 GCF_015228065.2 Penaeus monodon
TCTAAAGAGCTGATATCTTTCTTGTTATTGGCGCTATTTATATCAACTGAATCAATATAATCACATTTTCTCGCTTGATGATGTATTCTGTTTGTGGGA
>NC_051414.1:24384011-24384188 GCF_015228065.2 Penaeus monodon
AGAGGAAGTTTGCAAGTAATCGTGAGTATGTGGATATGAGTTTGGGCATGTTCGTAAGTGCATGTCTTAGCATAAGTGTGTGCGAAGATACTGTGATAGTGTGTATATATATACTATTGATAGCCCCATTATGGTGCCCTTACTTCACTATTTTCAACTGTGCCGTTACTGAATGCA
>NC_051414.1:24384811-24385593 GCF_015228065.2 Penaeus monodon
AGTTCCAATCACAGGTGATATTACCGCCTTCTAGATAATAACATCCGGGTGTTCATTCATGCCATATCATGTATCAAGCGTCTCATATGAACAGAGAAGAGATAAGTATATTAAAAAAAAAAGATACACAGGCACATTACAGAAACCAGTGCTCGCCTACGCAGACACGCATCCTCCACTGACCTTGACATCTTTCAGTTCCTGTTTATTTACTTTTTTTTTACTCTATCTCTCCCTTTCGCTCTTTCTGTCGCCTCTTTTGGACACTCGCGAAATGATTCTAGAAAGGGCTTGTGTCTTTGGAGTTCACTCTACCTTTTAATGAAAGCGAATGAAATATAATATAATTTTAAGGAACGAGGAGTAAGTGAAATATGGCGTGTTCCCACCGTAGATTAGTTGCTTTTGCGTTTGAACGCAAAGGATATTTATAGAACTATTAATAAACTCGTAAAGTTTATGTGAATATGATATTTATATCCTAAATCCGCCCCTATTTTTACGTGCTTTTGTATGTAGTAAACGTGGTTGCAAATAGAATAGGAATAACGTTTAAAGCAGGTATAACACAGTTGTGCGTTGTGTACAGTTCTTCCCACAGTCAACAGGCACCGTATCTACCGGTCTAACAACAAATGAATTTCGATGCAGTTGTGATACAAAAAGAAGCTCCGTCAATTTACCACAGCGAAAATCCCCAACAATAACGATAACAATAGCATCCAACGCGTCAATAAGCATACAAATCCAATTAAAGAAAAAAAAAATCCCAGTCAGCAATG
>NC_051414.1:24385620-24385881 GCF_015228065.2 Penaeus monodon
CACCGCAGAGAACCACAATAATGTCACAAGTATACCACAACATCAGCGACTCCAGGAGACAGCGTGGTGGTGTGGTGGGCGACCTGTTGCTCCCCCATAGTAAGTAACTATGGCAACATCTCAACCGGGGGATGTCGAACCGGGAATTTTATCCGAGGGAGGGTCCCGAGTGCAGGTGTACCACCGCTCTCTCGGCAGGTATACAAGTACACACACGCATATTAAGTGCATATATTTATACGTGCTTTTACAGCCGTATGT
>NC_051414.1:24386407-24386474 GCF_015228065.2 Penaeus monodon
CTTTACTCAGATAAAATTATATAACAAATGAATATGCAAATCCATACACAAACATTTGCATAAAACA
>NC_051414.1:24386984-24387242 GCF_015228065.2 Penaeus monodon
ACTCCTTGCATCACAGATATCAGAATCCCTATATCCTTGACAATCCCTATTCTCCCGGAAGATGGGAACGATGAACCGACGTCGCGGAGATCAGCCCACGCACTGACGTCATTGCTCCATCCGCGCGCGTACATACTCGAACGCTCACCCGTAGCTGTATGTGAACGGATAATTATGAATAGATCGAGTGGGTGGATGTGAATGAACGTTTATAAAGAAAAAAAAAATCTGTTTTCTTATAATGGTTGGTAGTTTCGA
>NC_051414.1:24387275-24387363 GCF_015228065.2 Penaeus monodon
GAAGATTTCAGTTAGTTTTTATGCTGTGTGCTTCGTTAATTTTTAAAGCGTTGAATTGTTCGTAAATTATGTGCTGTAAATGTTTGTG
>NC_051414.1:24387806-24388068 GCF_015228065.2 Penaeus monodon
TTAGAAAATGCTGAAATAGATGGTGATAATTTCCTCAAAAACAGTCTTTCATTAAGATGATCCTATGTTAACCATGTACTTTTAGTTGAAAGTGTGACCATGAATTATCCTGTTATATAACTGCGTGTCGTTACGTAAAATCTCGGGGATGCCAAGAGTCTTCGTGAAATTGTCACATTTGGCGTCATTCACAAAGTAACTGTACAAACTTCTCTCCGGGGCTTCATGTGAAAAAAATATATATTTTGTAATTGTTTGCTTG
>NC_051414.1:24388097-24388214 GCF_015228065.2 Penaeus monodon
TGTATTCGCTTTGTACCATTAGAGATACCACTTCGATTTCTTTTACCATTTTTATTCCAGGCCAACTATTTTGTCTTGGGTTAACTTTGCCCAGGAGGAAAAGCGAGAGGCCCCGGA
>NC_051414.1:24388328-24388603 GCF_015228065.2 Penaeus monodon
GGGGGGGGGATGTGATCAGGAGTATTCAGTCACACATTCTCAAAAAAAAAAAAAAAATCAGTATAACAGTTTGACAGTATCCATTTAGTCATATCATCGTATCATTAAGGTAAGGTAAATAATATAATTTAATAACGAAACAGTACTCTCGCAATCTCTCTAAGATAACAAAGATCATGATAGTGAACTGTTTCCATTTTAGGATTCGAAACATCACCCTGGAGTGTTATTTCACTGATTCGAATAAAATTGCGATATTTCATCTAGTAACGACT
>NC_051414.1:24388738-24388955 GCF_015228065.2 Penaeus monodon
TACAAAGGTCTTCAGTTATTTGGTATTTTGCTATTTCAGATTCTTTTTATATTAAATGAAAGTACTCTTTGAATACAACATTTTTAATATTGTGCTTGTAGCAATAACTTCAGGTTTTATGTGAGAGTACTCTGGCGGTGATCTATCACACAAACACATCAGTCTTAAAACGAACTATACTGATTCATCAAATATAACTAGTGTGGTTAGGTGTTAG
>NC_051414.1:24388973-24389378 GCF_015228065.2 Penaeus monodon
AAAAAAAAAAACGTTTAGCTAACTTTTAACTTTGTTTCTCTTGTTCCGTTTTCCAATCACTGTATTTCTGAGAAGTGAGTGACGAGCCATCCTGTCAAGTCAAGTACTTATTTCACAAACAAGATATGTGGAAATTGAAAGAACAAAGTTGCATCCTTGTCTCGCCTGAATCGAATTAGGGAGAAGAAATTTTATCTCCAGAGTTGCAGAAGACGCAAATAGCTTCCTGCAAAAACTCAATTCAGACGTTGATGAGGATACAGCACTCAGGAAATCGGGAAATCTGGTTTTGACAACTATAGAATCTAGAATGTCTGGGGTGAGATAAGGGTCCCTGGTCTCTTCATGTAGCTATCAGATAAAATATAATGTCTCTGTAATATACAAAGCAGTGTGTGTTCCTGT
>NC_051414.1:24389585-24390354 GCF_015228065.2 Penaeus monodon
TTGCTTGGGGTTAAAGGTTTCCTATTGCCAGATTGCCTTCGAGGGAGGTTGTGACGTAAAACCGGATCAGTTCTTATAATCAAAGCGCCCCCATTTTCTCCGCAGACTAGAATAACAACTTTTTTTTTACATAGTGAGGAAAATAAGCAACTCGGATGGCATTCTGCAAGGCCTTTCCTCATGTTCGTTTTTATCATCATGCCAGACTCCAGTTGCACAAGCCCATCCATCCATCATAGCTAACGTTTTCATTCTGGTAAAAGGAAGAAAAAATATACATAAAGGAAAGGTTGTTCTTGTCGAAAATTGTTCTGATACAAAGTCTGGTAAAAAAAATTGTTAAGAAAAAATCCTTCAGACAAAAGAATTTATGAGCAAAAGTTTTGAACAATCATTCTTATCAAGAATACAGTTTAGAAAACAATTGTTGTCATTAATGGTGTAAAATAAAATCTGTCGAAAACTCCAATAAGGTTATTTGAGAAAGAAAGAATAAAACGCTTGCTGAAACTTTGATACAAAAATTCGGATAAAACAATAAGTGCTCATTCTGTACTGCTACATCAACATAATACAAATTACAATATCATTACAAGGAAAAATATAATGCAAACTAGCCGCACACTGCATAGCATGCAATCCGACCTGAATCTCTTGATAAACCGAAGAATATCCCATGAGCTTCTCCTTTTCTAAAGTACACGAAGAACATGATACGAGCATGGGGGTATTTCTGAAGCCATTCGACCTCTGACAACGAGGATGATCT
>NC_051414.1:24390428-24390654 GCF_015228065.2 Penaeus monodon
TCTTGGAATGATGAATAACAGTTGTCAAATCCATCACTTGCAGCTGCGTCTAAGAAATCGTCAATCAAAAGCTTACTCGGTGTTTTTTTTCCATCGTTGACCAATACTTTCTAGTAATTTGTTGTAAAAAGGACCATTAAGATAACATCCTCGCTGCTATGAACATTTAAAATCAATTTCTTGGTTATATCATTCGCCATCTAAAAGTCATTATTTCTTTTTTATC
>NC_051414.1:24390692-24390897 GCF_015228065.2 Penaeus monodon
CACACCAGGCTCTAATAACCCTCACCGACAACACAATTAACCATCAAGCACAAACCATCCCATAGTTATAAACACCGGTAATACACTTGGGTATAAGACGCTTGGTGGAAAGAACGGTAAATACAGCGTTATGCTCCTGAGCCCCACGGCGAGCACAATATAACCTTCCTTGTCTTAAGAGGGACGGCTTGCTTGTTCCTGGGGA
>NC_051414.1:24392147-24392325 GCF_015228065.2 Penaeus monodon
CTCGGTAATTACATCAACCTTTCCCGCTCTTGCCTTCTTCCCCCGGATACGTTCGCTCATCCGCGTTCGTCAGCAGTGGATTAACAAGACGAACGGACGGTGACGTCATCCCTTCGTGGGTGACGCACTTACATTTTATTTACGCATTTGTTATATGTGTTTATTTTTTCTTTTCTTC
>NC_051414.1:24393536-24394183 GCF_015228065.2 Penaeus monodon
CCTATATCTCTCGAGCTCGTTGTCATGGCCAAGACAACACCTGCTCCTCTCTGTCAACAGTCATGCTGGCAGGCAAAGACATCGTGTCGGGCGGCGGCAACTGTGACCTTCCGGAGGAATCCCTGAGCGACAATTATGACATCATTATGATCCTCAGCTACGGCAGGATGGCCAAGGTACGGCGCCCATCGGCTCGCGCGCGCCCTTGCACGGTCGGGTTTTCTTGGGTGAACTTTGGGTGGAAGTTTTTTGTTTTTGTGGTGTTTAGTTTTGTGATTTTGTTTTCCCGTTGATTTATTTTTGTGCTGTTGTCTCCTTTTTATTTTTTTATGTGGTTTTTTTTTTTTGTTTTTGGTGTGTGTGTTGAATGTATATATGTTTATATTATTTTTTGTGATTTTTTTTTTTTTTTTTTTGTTTTTTTGTAAGTTACTTTAGTTAGTTAGTTTTTGTTTTCTTTTTTTTATTAACGAATTTTCGATGATGTAAATATATATAAAAAAGATAGATTATAAAAAAAACTTTTTATTTTAAAAAAAAAATGTTAATAAATTTAAAGTTTTTTTGGTGTTCGGGGGAAATTATTGTTTCCTTCTCCCCCGGTTCTGTTTATCCCCCTGTTTACTTCTTGTTACATTTCATAGAAA
>NC_051414.1:24394363-24394671 GCF_015228065.2 Penaeus monodon
AGCTACTCTAACCCCCGCCCACCCTCCTGCAGGTGTACCTAGCGGCCGAGCGGGCGACGGGGGAGGAGGTGGCGCTGAAGGCCGTGTACCGCGACATGGTACGGCGGCGGGACGTGAAGCGAGAGTACCATTACGCGTCCCACCTCGACCACCCGAACCTGGCGAGCGCGACCGCCCGGCTCTTCCAGACCGACCTGTACTTCGTCTACCCGATGGAGTACGCGGCCTACGGGGACCTGGGGGCGCTGCTCAAGGCCAGGACGGTGGAGGAGGTGAGGCGACCGGCGCAGCGGGTGCTTGTCTATGCT
>NC_051414.1:24395456-24396189 GCF_015228065.2 Penaeus monodon
TTAAGGTTTGATACTCCGTCCCCTGGTTTTCTGATGCTGTGCGCTGGGCATTACCTCTCCCCCGCTATTCCTTTTCCGCCTTCATTCCGGACTAACTATGAGCCTGCATCCCCTGACCCCCAGATCCCCGCGCGCTGGATGGCGGAGCAGGTGGCCAGCGCCCTCACGTACCTGCACGGCTTCCAGCTGGTGCACGGCTGCCTGGTCCCCGAGAACATCCTGATCTTCCGGCCCAACCTGTCCCTGGTCAAGATTACCGACTTCGGCGCCACCTGCCGCAGCGGGACGTACGTGCGGCGCCGCCTGTCCCTCGGCCCGTACAACCCGCCCGAGCTCAGCCGCAGCGACGTGGGCGAGTGCTACTACACCGGGACCTCCCTGGACTCGTGGGCGCTGGGCGTGCTCATCATCCACTGCCTGACGGGGGTGAAGCCCTGGGCCACCAGCGACGTGTCCGATCCCGACTACGCCGCCTTCAGGAACTGGCAACGCGTCAAGTCCACCCGCGTGCCGAGGCCTTTCAAGAGGTTCACGGTGCGCCTCCTGCGGCTGGTGCGGCGCCTGCTGGAGCCCCGCGGCTGGTCGCGCTACGCCGCCAAAGAGGTCTTCAAGTACACTGAGGATGACTGGCTGATCAAGTCCCGCGACAGGAGCGACAGCTACGACACGAGCGCCATGGTGCTGCCGCCGCGCCCCCCGAGCCAGCCGCACCCCCAGGCGCTCTCCCCCCCGC
>NC_051414.1:24396236-24396344 GCF_015228065.2 Penaeus monodon
CCCCAAGGGCGAGTGTCAAGCCCCAGGCGGTTCCTGTCGGAGCTGCTGCGCTTCAGCTCCCCGAACTCCTCCTTCAGGCACCGGCGGAGATACCATGCCTGGCACCAT
>NC_051414.1:24396414-24396612 GCF_015228065.2 Penaeus monodon
GTGCCTCAGGCCCTTACTCGTCCGTGTAGTCTCAGACGCCCCATGACAATCCGTGACGCCGAGAACTCGTAGCAAAACACTGGCAGATTATTGTTGTAGGAATTTTGTAGAAAGCGATTTTTGGTCACATGAATCCGGTCGAATAGTTAGGGTATGTTCCACCATTGGAGTTCTTTCGTAAGACATTATAAATAGCCT
>NC_051414.1:24396767-24399943 GCF_015228065.2 Penaeus monodon
AACGAAAGGTAAGACACAATTATACATTCATTGCGGTTTCCATTGATTATAATGGCCATGGTTTTGAAACGTGTTACAGAGTGCAAAACGAGCTTCCGAAAACATGGAACCAAACTCAAAAGCTCAGATGTAATACTGATTTTAGCCACAACAATTAGGCTTTACTATATGTTATTCTTTCAACGAGGCGAAAATGTAATCGACGGTAGGTTGGCGAGGATTGGCTTAATGCAACATGTCAAAACAATATAATTGAATTTGAATTTTCGTTTCGAAAAGAGAGTATAGTGTTTCACTATGTATAACTTTAGTATTCTACACTACATACTGTATTCCTTTGTAAATCCTAAATTCAAAATCAGCATCTCTATTCAAGTCACAGAACTTCAGGCGTGTATAGTTTATGATTCAATTTATTTTTTACATAACTTTCTCAAGATAATGGAAAACCAATATATTTTCCTTTGTGCAGGGGAATATATCAAGATAAATTATTTCTAGCATTATAAAAAATGGACTATTTAGAAATATTATTTTGGAACATGCAGTTAGTATTTCCAGATAAGTTTCAGGATGGGAAAGTTTACTAACATTTCTTTTCATCCTCTGAGTGTCTTATTCACATTCTTGTACAACCCAGGAAACATGTTCCCTATATACCACAAAAGCTGTCTTCTGCCATCAATATGGTACAAAAAAAGTGTGATGGGTTCCTTCCTGAAGAACTTGTTATCTAAGAGTTTAAGGTAAAAATCACACTTTCTCATAGTGCAGTCTGATGTCTTGCTGTGGAGCTGGAGACATGCTAACAAAGACAGCATGAATGAGACTGAAAACTACCTATATAAAACAAATACATTGTTTATAGAGCATCTAAGATGAATTTTTTCATGGTATGCATGTAGACAGTGCAATGCCAGGCAGATTTTATAAATATCTTGTAGCTAGATTGTTTATTCCAAAGTTGTTGTTTTCCAAACTTATTTATTTATTCATAAGTCCTGAATAACACTTGCACTCTCAAGTGCATAAAATTGCATTGTCAACATGGTCATCATGAATGTAAAGAAATAATTAATTTAACAAAAACTTTGGAAGATATATGAGAAAAAGGTAAAATACTTCTTTTGACAGGTTTTTGGTAGGTTATTAAAAGATGGCTCACAGCCCTCCGAAGTCATGTAAGGAATTTTCTTGTGAAAAATATGTAACTATACTACATTCTTAAATATAGTTGTTCCTACATAAAATAATAATCTAAGTTTCTTTCTTTAATTGGTGTACTGAATTAATATATACATTTTAATCAAAATATATAATTTATTCCATATTTCTTGTGCTTGACTGCATTGCTCTCAATATATCAGCAATGTGATGTTTACAATATAAAGGCATAAAATCAAATTTATGTAAAATGAGATATAAATATAATTGTCTAATAAATGTGTCCATCAGCCTAAGATATAGGCCTGTTCTATATGAAACAGTTTTCAAAATCTTTCATAATTCTCAAAGCCCTCCAGACATAAAATCAAATTACATGTTCGAGTTTTTATTGTTATGTGTACGCTTCCATATCATATAATCAAAATACAAAAAGTCAAGTCTACCATCTTCCATGTATTGTAAATGTGCCTTTGTCATATTCCAAAATGTTTTCCCTAGTGAGAATGGTCAGGCTTTGGTCCAGAAATCAGCAATAATTACCACATGGTTATAGGTAGTGGGAATAGTGTTGTACCTAGAAATATGGGTTTGTAGGGAAGGAGAAAACTGCCAATTTGCACTCCAGTGTTGGTATTGGGATTATCCATGGTTAGATTGTTAGTAATTGTTCTGCTGTCCAACAGTGGTTGCATTACTCTAGCATTATTCTAGTTCAAAATGGTTGGCTTTATAAAAGTCTTTGTACACAGTGGCTTTTTGACCATTCATCTGCTCTGGCAATGATCTTTAGTCAAGTAGAGTTGAAACTGTTTTGTAGGTACTGTTCCAGAACGACTCTAATAATGGTAATAATGAGATTAACTTAGAATAATGGTTTTACAGTTAAAGTTTTTGTATTTTAGTATGTTTAAAAAAACAACAATGATATTAATATACTAATATTATGTCATAGTATGGTGAATATTTGTTTCACTGAAAGTAAGTAAAGGTTAAAATAACAATATGTGTCTGATCAGTATGATATGAAGCAATGATATAAAGGATGGATATGGACACTTATTGAAATATTTTATATGGAAATTCATTAAAATTTGCTACAGTTCCGGCATAAATCTGGACCCATCAATATCAATATTATATTAATACATACACTATATTTATTCACAGTGGTATTGCTGGTGAGTTATCTGACAGGTGAATCACCCAGAAGAATTTGCAATTTCTGAATGACTTTTTGGTAAGATTTGATAAGAATTTTACAACTTGTTCTCTCTACCAAGCTATCAACAGTGCATTTTGTCAATTATGCATTATACATTCCTCCAAGATGTTGTTGTCTCAAAATCAGAAATGCTATGGTCTGTGTGAGAGCATCATAACAATTTTTCTTACTATAAGCTTGTGTATAACATACTCGTTATAAACTTCATGAAAGTTCATTAAACTTATTCTTATAATTTAAGATAAATGTTATAAAAAATATTTCCTGTATTTTTATTATCCCCTTTTTTATGAATGATGGTCATTTACTTTCTCACAGGTATTTGTTGTGCAAAGAGTTCACAGAACTAAGAAAAGAAAAATTCATTGATGATTGCAGTGTAGCTGCTGCTTTTGTGGTGATGCATTGGCTGTCATCTTAAAACCGTATTCTTCTAACTTCTTCAGTTGTAACTCTGCACAAATGCACAAATCAGATTTTACATATCTGTCCTTTTTATTCATTTCGGTTTTTATTTATTATCATTCCTATGATATGCAGCAACCCACTACTAGGTCACTACCTGTACTCTGAAGAACCATGTCTTGTGCACTTGGTGTAGAATGACACTGTGTGGATAGTGATTTTACAAAATGTTTATTGACGAATATATATTGGAAATGGTTCATAAAGTTTATAACAAGAATTTGATGACTGAATGATGTGAAATGAAGCTTAACATGGAGGAGAATGTGAAGACAGTGAAAATGTATTCAGCAAAATAATTATGGAAGAAATCACCTTTCAC
>NC_051414.1:24400004-24401003 GCF_015228065.2 Penaeus monodon
GGATAGATTCATTTATGCTCAGTGACATTGGAACGGCTTCAATTTATCATTTTTGAAGATTTTTTCTATAAAATATTCAGTACTAAATAATTTTTGTAATAGAATCAGAAAGAAATACTAATCAGAAGGATTCATCATAAAAATTTTAAGAATATTCAGTAACACTAATTTTCTATCAAGCCTATTAAAAAAATATTACAGTAACAAGACCTGTGAGCATTAACACAAATATTAGGCTAAAATAAAATCTGGACTTAACCACAATATTTTTCTTTATTAAAAGTATTTCCAAGTTTAGTGTTAGCCATAGGAAATCTCATACCAAATATGCCTATAAATAATACTAATATTCAATACTTCAGGAATTTTTATATTGTATAACTGAAACAGTATCAGTTGCACCTAATTACTTCTACACAATCAGAAAAAAAGGTTTCATGTGTTGAATTCTTATTTTTATATATATACTCTTGAGTAGTTCAGAGTACAAAATTCCAAATTATCCTAAAAGTATTAAATATGCTTCTCTCTTAACTATAAACATTATAGTTTTGCAATGATAAATAGTTTGTAAAAATCTAACATTGTATGTCTGACCACTGGTTATTGAAAGAAAATACAAAAATTTTCTTCTTCATATTCCCTTTATCCCTCATGTGCCCTGAAAGTTAGAAAAAGAAAATACTAATTAATCTAAATCTTGTGAAATATACACTGTTTATATGCCAAAATACTGACTAATAAAAAAGAAACAATGATTCAATTTTATGAACTAAAATACTTGACTAGTAAAAAAGAAACAATATGATTCAATTTTATGAACACTGAGAAATAGTATTCTGTCTTACCTGTCAAACATTGTCTTCAGAATAACATAGGAGTTGTGATAACGCTGGTCATTGACTTTGGAAGTGTTCCTCCAATGATTGCGTATCTGACGCCATCTTTTTAGATGCTCGGTCAGCAATAAGCCAGCTGGAGTGTGCTCAAGGTTCTATG
>NC_051414.1:24401035-24401251 GCF_015228065.2 Penaeus monodon
TGTTGTCACTGTTATTAGTATTAGTCACTCCTCTAACTCTGCAGTCAATATGAAATAAGGTGTTATCTCTCAATCTGCAGCAGCCTGCTAATTTAAGGTTTTTAAAACTTAGTGTAAAATATAACCATTATTTATAAAAACTACATGAGTGGCCAATTACCTAATTTAATAAATCCTTTCATGAAATTCAGTCAACATAAAACTAGACCACAGTCG
>NC_051414.1:24401305-24401585 GCF_015228065.2 Penaeus monodon
TTTGGTAAGATTCTAAAAACTTCTCAAAAATGTGATTCCTCTTCCCTTACATTTATCTCTTCTAATCTATTTTCCGGGTGAGGGAGAGGTTCGGGTATCCTCGGGTCACGGGTTCCTGTGTTCTCAGGCCATGGGTGTGGGGATGGGATCTTCGTGTACATGGCAGGGGGGCCGTCCGACAAGATTTCCCGCACGAAATCTCCATCCTGACTCTCCTCTGTGCTATTGAACATTTCTGCGCTTGGACTACATGGTTCTTGCCTGGTGAACAACAGAAGGG
>NC_051414.1:24402140-24402723 GCF_015228065.2 Penaeus monodon
AAATAGAAGTAGTAGGCTATAGCTAATGACATATGGTCAAGAGGAGATAATTTTGTACCAACACTTTCTGTGTATCATGACTGTAGTTCAAGAATGCAAGACAGCAAGTCTAGGTGAAATCAGTTGTAAAATATACTACCTTCCTGGTTATGCCAAGGGGATATCTTTAATTTAGGATGTATGTACAATATAAGAATTTAATATTAAATAAAATGTGCCCAAAAAACAAACACTCACCAAAAACTATTGCTTAAATTGGAAGAGCAATGTAACCTGTCTCTGCACAGTAACTCACTTTACCCCTGAACCCATCACCCACACTCACTTCACATTAAGGCTGGAGTTATGGGGTTGGTTGATCATCCATGCCCGGCAGATAGGATACAATGGCGACGTCTCGTCAAACTGTGCCAAGTCCACGCTCCGGTCGAACATACGCATGACGAAAGTATGGTGGAAGCCTGAGTCCCGGAGGTCGACCTCTTTCCTGCGTCTCTTGCGGGGTGGCCGAGAACTCCTGCCGCTGCTCAAACCAATCTTGGTGCTGGGGGAACGAGGATTCCTGCTTGATATAACACAAGCT
>NC_051414.1:24402755-24403943 GCF_015228065.2 Penaeus monodon
TACAGTTATTTCAATGGATATTGTGCTCATGGCATATAGTGAAACTTCAGGAGAAACCCAAATATTTTCTGACAAGCCCAAACTGGTTGCTATCTATAAATGACAAGTTAATTACTTTCAAATTCACATGATCTTTTTATTCAATTTATGACTTTATAGAGATGACAATCATCAGCAACAACAAAATCTTTCATAACAAATACTTTGGTAATGTCCAAAGTCTAGCTTTCACACAATTATGCAAAATATATTACATCATTAATACTTACAAAACTTTGGATTTGCTCTCACTGTCTGACTCATTTTCTGAATCCGATTCTTCATCCTTCTGCAACAGACCCTGAAGAGCTGCATCAAATCTTCCCCGCGCAGCATCCACCTCACCTCCTGTAAGGTTTCGGTAAATGAGAATATATAGAATTCCTGATATTTATACAGCATTTGCCAGTAAGAAAGGCCATAACTCATATACTACAATGTAAGACAACCTCCAGATATCTTGCATCATAAACTGATTCTGTTATAATCTATATGAAAAAGAAATACTTATGAGAGTTATTCCTAACCAAGGAAGGTTGAAATCATATGTTCTGTGCTTATCTTCCATTCCTTTAGTTGTATAATTTGAAGAATTTATCACCAAACTATAGAAATGAGTAATTCATGTAGGTTCTAGAACTATAAAAGCAATTAAAAAGAAAATGAAAAGACAAAAATGCTATATGACTAACATAAATGGTCTATTTAATGATTGACATTTTTGAAGCATGGCTATAGCTTATCATTAAAGATGGAGACGTTGGCCCTGAGGTGCTCTTTTATGGACTGATTTTGTCCTGCAATTTTCCTGAATATACTACAGAGGATTACCAAATCTGTCCAACCAATAGGAAGGAGTTCAAGAAGTGGCAAAGTCAGTCTTGAGGAACTTATAGTGCATTAAGGAAACTTATGACATAATTATCATTGTTAGTGGTGTTTTTCTGACTATTTTTCATCCTCAAGAAGGTAAAACTCGTGTCTCCCTTTTTTCTGTTTTTTCTTAATTCCCCAATGAAAAAAAAAAATCTACATTTACCTCCTGGTAAAATAATGGGGAATTCAGAATAGTCTAATAAATTAGGTTAGAAATAAGAATAAGAATTAAAGCAGACACACAGATACAAACATATACATTCATACATACAC
>NC_051414.1:24404002-24404799 GCF_015228065.2 Penaeus monodon
CACAAAACCACAAAAAAAAATCTCAAATATCTTTTGAAATATTCAAACATATGTCGCAACTTTTAATATGTCACAACTCTTCATAGAATTTTTTCTACTGTTTTTCTTTTCTCAATAATATAAAGGAACAGCTGGTACCATTTCTTCTATTTGTCTGGGTTATTTGATGATACAAATGCATATCTGGGCATTAGGTAATCATCAAAGCTATTTGATGAATTATGACCTCATTAATCCATTCACTAAAGAAATCCCCTGCATTATAACCTGCCATGTGCCGGGTTTCCAGAGCCATCAGCTGCTTCAGTGAAAAATCAGAAGCACAGGTAACATACATTTA
Source organism: Penaeus monodon (assembly GCF_015228065.2). Classification (NCBI taxonomy): domain Eukaryota; kingdom Metazoa; phylum Arthropoda; class Malacostraca; order Decapoda; family Penaeidae; genus Penaeus; species Penaeus monodon. The sequence continues at coordinate 24,404,343 of NC_051414.1, forward strand.
CCTTGTTATGCTTCTGGCTGCTGCATACATCATTCTTTATGAAATGATGTAAAAAATTAACTACTTCTGAAGGGCTATAACTCCCCAAGGGCTACAGTCATTCCAAGCAAGTCAACAACTATTTACTAAACACAATTTTGAGTTGGCTTAATTGCTTGATTGAGTTGGCTTGATTGATCTGGCATTTGAGCCTGGTTTGCCTTGACTTTATTAGATAGTGGGTCAATTTAGGAAAAAAAAGCAACAAAGTAGCAGTAAGCAAAGTAATTTCTAAGCAATGGAATTGACTTTACATACAAACATAAACAAGAAATAAAAAGAAGGAGGGATATCATGATGTATAACTCAGATGCATTTTTCAGAGAAATCTATGACAAATCTATGTTCACAAGATGTATTGGGTTAAAATATCTCCAGTGTGCAAGTGTACTCTGCAGTCTATCAAACCTGTATTTTT
>NC_051414.1:24404928-24406169 GCF_015228065.2 Penaeus monodon
CCCAAAAATAGATAAGCTTCATATAAATCCTTAGTCAGCGCATATATATAGTCAAGAAAAATAATGGACATTTAGACAATAATATCACTTTGATTCATGGTCCTTACCTTAGGATTTAGTATTAAATAAAAACAAATGGTTCATAAATTACTGTATTACCCATTAGAAGGAAATATGTTACTGGTTCACTAATAAAAAAACAAGAAAATTTCTATTTTTAAGATATAATGTTGCGATATTCGAAGACTGGTTTTGCTTTTACAGTCATTTCTCACTGGCCTGTACATATATATCATCATATGTATATTATAATAGCTTTGTAATTAAATAGTTTACCTGGATCTTCTCTCTCTAGCTTAATACGAATGCCAGAAGAAGCCATATTTCTGTCAAACTTTCAGTATTTGAGGATCAACTACAAACTTCAAACCAAATTTCTTGTGACGATGTGTTCGGATGAGCATCAACCTAAACAATGGTTAAGAATGTATTTTGCAACATCTAATAACACTTTTTGTGATAATTCTGAGCTAATATTATATTATTATTTATGTAATTGCAGATAGTATTAAAATTGTTAATGTGGTTGCAAATTCTGTGAAACTAAATCTAATTATCAAAAAAGGTTTCGGACAATGTCTGTTTACCATTTTAGATCACAAAGCATCTGCTATTTATTGGCATTGTCGTGCATCTTTTTCTCATATGAGCTGACCACAAAGGAAAAAAAATACCATGCGTATACGGAAAACACATGGAATGCACCAAAAATACACCAACGAATCAGAGTCAAACATATATAAATCTTTTTTATTCAGCACCAAATGCTGCTTCTCCCCAAGACGGGAAATACGAATCACAAAACATGCCAAGCAACTTTAGCCCTTCAGTCCCTCGCTTATTTTGCCACTAGCAATGGATCGTTTGGGCGAATGGGCCCTCGAAAGATACGCTCGTACCTTGAGCAGTCCTTCGGCCACTGGGAAGGATTGGGAGACGTTAGATTCTTCTGCAAAACAACCTCTTATTCTTATTTTGACGAAGGTAATATTACGGTTGATTTTCGGGATGACATTTGATAAAGTTTAATCTTTTAAGTGTATGGTTTGAGACGACGTATTGCGACATTCTTGGTAGCGTGTTAGTTTTCAGTTAATATTCAGATGCTGGTTAGCTTTTATTTGTTATTGAAAAAAATGTTCTCACCTAATCATTCTGGTATTAATGAGAACGGGTTTGAT
>NC_051414.1:24406347-24406951 GCF_015228065.2 Penaeus monodon
CTACACCCTCTTTCTTTCCCCCATGCCCTCCATCTCTCCTCCGCTTTCATTCCCCTCGTTCTCTCTCCCTCTCTTGTTCCACGCGAAATCCCGAGACCAAGCCATTATTTCCCCCAACTAGGCCGGGACGATGTCAGTGCAAGCCGGTCGCGTCCTCCTGGAATACTGGCCGCTTCTGCACAGTCAGGACATCCAGCCCCATGTGCGTGCAGATTGCATGCTTTTCATCTGCAAAGGCAAAGTGAGTCATGCATGTACTTTTCACATTTTTATATTCAACATATAAAGTGCTGGATGATATAGGCCTATATACCTTTCTTGCATTCATGGATCTTATAATGATGTTCTTTGCGTATCACGTTAACCTAACAGGATTTCGCTCTCTAAGCAACTGTGACCAGCAATTCATTCTATTTAATGGGCATGCAGTTAACGTGATATGTAGTACTGTTAATAAACTATGCCTCTTATAAAACTTGTGTAGATACTGTTTTTCCATACACATGAGAGATGTCTGTGAGGGTCGGTTGACACAGGTTTCACTGCCGGTCTCAGGTTTTGCGTCGCTCCTGGAATACCCGGTACTAAGGCCCGCACTAAAAAA
>NC_051414.1:24407406-24407554 GCF_015228065.2 Penaeus monodon
TATTGTATGCTTATTAGAATTAACTTGCAGGAAAACGATCTACATGCACGTGTATGTCTGGTCGAAAGGCTTTTCCTTTCTTCTTGGCTTGATTTTTGTAAGACTGATTTGAGTCATAGTTTTGGCATCCGCAACTTTCACTGATCCT
>NC_051414.1:24408048-24408591 GCF_015228065.2 Penaeus monodon
GTTTGACAATATCCAACCTCAAAATGACGTAATAAAATACCAGTGTAGCAGCACACTACACAAAAATAATTATACATTCACAACATTATTCAAACTTTTTTATATTCATAACCCGTAATATATATTATCTTTCCAATGCATTTACAAACACGTATAAATTCAAAGCAGATTTATTACACAGAAAAAAAAAAAGATAATGCGAAGGAATTAAAATTTTCATTCTGGTTCTATTTAAATATAACGGCGTTTTGTCTTAGTAATGGCAAAATTCCTCAAAACTGAGGAGCGTCTTCGGGGAGTGTTCAAGGATTTCCGAGGGAAAGGAATGACTCATTGTGTGTCGCGTTCTAAGTGTATAAAGTAAAATAGGAGAAATGACCTACATTAAGTCACTGAGCAATACCTTTCACTGACAATAGTAATGCAGGTTATAATTTGGAGGGTGAGAGGGAAGGAAGGAGTTGGGGGGGGGTGATGTTGAGCTTGAGGACGTACAAGCGGATATTAGATCTCTCTGTGGTTTGTTGTAAGAGGTTGTCCAGT
>NC_051414.1:24408935-24409046 GCF_015228065.2 Penaeus monodon
GGCTGGCCGCTACATCCTTCATTCTGTCTACTTTTCGCTGTAAAGTGTCTAAAAATAGAATACCTTCATCAAATTCCCGATATGACTAATCAATTGGCACCCCCAGCTTCC
>NC_051414.1:24409457-24410397 GCF_015228065.2 Penaeus monodon
GAGTACTTTAAAATGTTTATTAGTCAAATTAAATCAACGATTTTAGTGTTGGGTATAATATTAGAAATTAATATACAAACTTCGCCTCAAATTAACTTTAAACTCTCCGTAAAGTTGCTACTTGATAACTTACTATTTGATAATCCCGATGTCTACTCAGTTTGAAAAGCAGTGGATAAATAAACACCAGTATAAAAAAAATAAACAGTCGCCTTCATTTCCACCTGACTGTAAATCGTAAAATCTGAAATCTTAGGCTGAAGTCAAATCAAGGAATAGAGTCGAGTAACAGCCTCTTTCTTCCCCGATGATTTTTCCTCGCCATGAAGTATGCAGCAGATATCAGACTCTTTCAGTATTATGATGTCTTTGTGTCAGATCTGATATCCTTATCCATATATCATTGTTACCTGCTACTATAGATATTCTTCTTAAAGACAGCCTTATTGGCAGTGCATTGCTAACGCCAATTCCTACTAGCAGGGAGACGGACGCAAGTGGAGAATCAAATTCGCTGGCGGCGTATCCCAGGCTGAGGAGCAGTGTGTCAGCTGTTTCCGTTTAATTAGCTCTTTCCTTGAACCCTCGGCCACTCCGTTTCCTGTCGCCCCTCCGCCATCTTTTCCTTCTGCAGCGCCTCCGCCAGCGTCGTCAGAGATCTCTGTGTCGTCTTCGGTTCCAATTACAACATATTCTCTCGTCCCCGTCACACACCGAGAGGACAGTACCGTACTCTCGGGAGTAACAGTCGCCACTGCACCGGACGCAGAGCCAGGACCTTCCGCTTCTACCACGACTGCAGGCACGGTACAACAATACACGGGCGCCGTCCAGACGTCCGGTGGCGGTGGAGTGTCCTGGTCATATGCCACTCCCATTCCTTCAGGTGAGGTAGTGGGAGTTATTTCTTTATTTGTTTTGTAGTAGTCAGAAGCTTGTT
>NC_051414.1:24410588-24411568 GCF_015228065.2 Penaeus monodon
AGCTTTTTTTTCCTTGTGGTTAAATATGTAGTTGCACTTTGCATGTTGTTACACAATATGCAAATATATAAACATTTATGAATACCTCTGTACCATAGATGGAGACCTGAACAAGTCACCGACTTGTTTAGCTGACGTTCCGGACCTGGAAGAAATGGTGCGAATGGTACTACAAGATCCCAATCTACCTGACCTTGTAGACGTTGTTCATAAGGTCATCGCTAATATGTGAAGCACGGACCGTGTCTCCTGGCTTCCTGCTTATTACGCTCCAGCACTTCACAGCTCTGCACCTTTGGTTGTGCTCCATGATTTGGAATATAACTTGTATGGAATTAGATGTTGGAAAATTATAGTTTATGAAATGACTATCTTTCATATTAATATTACCCCATGTTATATTACTCATAGTTGAATGAAATTAACATCCGGTGAAGTTTCCTGAAGGACAACCAAAAACAAAGAATATTCCTCTTAACGCTTTAATAGCATTAGTAAAAAACATATTTACCGAAAACGGATTTAACATTTCAACCATTTCCTTTGGTGGTAAATGTCGTGTACTTATTTCCCTTTGTTTCTGAATACGATTTCTTAAGGAGAGCACTGCCTTTATCACACGCACCCCATGTTGGACCAGCAATGAAGATGAGTGGTTATTTTATTATCGTTGATTTATAAGTTTATGTTTTACAGGCCTTGTGATACCGCGCGATTACGTTATTATTCATCATAAACGAGAATAACTACACGAAATGACGTGAGCAATCTTTATTGTATATGAATACTTAACCCTATTATATCGCCAGTTTAGAAGAAATGGGCCATATCTGTGGATAGTTCGCCTTTTCTCTGACAGTAATTAAAGCAAAACGAAACTAGGCTAATGATTACATCGCTGTCATGAGATGGGAGTAAAAATAATACGTTTGTCAAAATCATCAGTTTTAAAAACGAATGAATTGTTTCGTTTTAACTGT
>NC_051414.1:24411616-24412166 GCF_015228065.2 Penaeus monodon
GTGTGGTAACGCCATGCTCTAAATAGAGCGAGACATTCCAGCCAGCCATTCATTTCCTATCCCCTTGGCACAAAATGTCTGTGCGTACGACAACTTTACGCTGATGAACAGAACAAGAAATTCAATTTTCACCTGCAACAAGTGCCTGCTCGAGATGTATACACGGAACTGGCGGTCATCAAGCAACACCCAACACAGTAACCGTTTATTGACCTAAACAGAAAACTTGTTGTTCAATGACAGCGCCTTTTGAGTATGCCTTTGCCAAATGCGGTATATTTAGAGTGAATATTTGTTTGGCAGGGAATATTTTCGACGTGCATGGGGTTGCAGCTGGCATTTCTTGAAGCATATGTATTGTTATCATTGGATATGTAGCACTTTTCTGCTGTAGATAGTGACTTCTTACTCATTTTAGTGCTTAAACGTGCTTTGTTGCTGTCGCTCGCACTTGTAGAGATTTAGATTTCATGCTTTAACTTCCGGGTATTAAATAGACAGCTGAAGAAGGAACGAAATCAAAATAGTGAAATGAAATCCAAGATAAATA
>NC_051414.1:24413198-24413292 GCF_015228065.2 Penaeus monodon
AATCTGTGTGTATGCAAATTTATATACCTTACTACAGTTTTCTTGGACTCTACTGTAGTCATCCGCTTCAAGGAGATGTGCAATATCCTCCCCA
>NC_051414.1:24413586-24416042 GCF_015228065.2 Penaeus monodon
CGCTCACTTCGTGAAGAAATAACTATTTAACATAGAGCATAGTGGCATCAGATCAGGTCTTCATGCCGTGTATGCAAAGACCTTATCACAAAACAGTTACGCTCAACTTAACATTCAGTGGCCATCTCCGGATCCGTACCTGGTACCTGAAGATGCACGCGCGCTTGCTGTTAATGAAAGAAAGCCTGTGTAGCAAGGCAGGTGTAAACAATACGATGCATATGTTTCACAGTGACTTCCAAGAGACATATGAATTAAATAATACTGTACACAAAGTGATACCTCCTTCATTATCGAATTCATTAAAGCGTTTGAACTGAAACCAACAACTTCGGAAGTGTATAACAGCGGTACATTGTTCATGCGCAAACCTTTAATTCTACCGCTCTCCCTCTTCCACCAAACCATCCCCCTTCCAACCACCAATCGATCCGTAAAACCAACCCCTAAAAAGGGTGGCACCGCCGTGACGTCACGAACCCTGGGCACTCAGTCCGTGTGAACTTTGACCTCTGCTGAAAAGAACACCAAAACAACAACGAAGCTCCTCCCACGAGAGTCCATCGAGGTTGCCGGATGCGCGATGACCCCCGGTGGCGCTTCGTCTCCTCGGGGGTCGGGACGGGATAGGGAGGAGGGTACGGGGTATTGGGGAAAGCAGGGGGGGAGGTCAAGGGGCAGGGGGAAGGAGGGAGGGCGTGAGGGCCTCGAGGGGCAGGGCGAGGGGACGAGGGAGGAGGGAGGCTGAGAGCGTGTCACAACAAACCGTTTCCCTTGTCACTTGTCAGAGGGAGAGAGAGCACAGAGTGCACGCGGAGGGGGCGCGAGAGTGAGCTGGATGCGGCAGGGAGAACGAGGGCCACCCGAGCTCGTCTGCCTCTCAACATGGCGGAGTTTCAAGTGCAGGCCATGGCAGATTCGGCGACTCCCGAGGACCTGCCACAGAGAGGAAGAGTGACTGAAGGTACGGAGGAGAATTGAACGCTGGCGATATTCCGTTTCAGGTGCGGTTGGCCGTCGCGTTTAACGGTCATGAACAGAACCGTGCATGATATGTAGGTCGTGTTCCATCAGGCGACCAGAAAGACTATTTAAGGACTGGGATCGGATTCCTGTTCCATATTTGATTATTTGTTTATTGGATCGAACATTTTGTGCGAAGTGCGAGGCGTTGAAACAAGGAAGTGATGGGAACGTTAGTGAGCATTTTTTGTGCTATTGTGTTAAAAAAAAATCAAGGTTACGCAAAAAGGTGCCAATACACAGCTTTCCATGTACATTTTCATAAGTAATTACATATATAGTTTATAATCATGGAGAGTTAGCTTTGTTTTATTGTAAAAGAATGAAAAGAGGGCAACTGTTCTACCTGGGTGATCTTGTGTGAACATGTTACTAAATGCTGTATTGTTCAGCTGAGCATGTGGGAATGTGGATACACTTTACTTTTTACATATTTCTTGGAATTTGCAGGAGCACAATGGCATTCCACTCATATATATTATCAACTGACACACAATATTCTAAGAAATCATGGAAATAAACTGACAGATGCAAAGTTTTCATCTTTAAAGAAAACTATTATGAAGATTAGGAAAACCCAGATTACGAATTACACTTATTTAGATATTGCCATTACATTTCATTTATGTTTTGATTGGATTCAAAGATTGGAAGTAAAGCAGTATAAGGACAACCATTATTAGTGAAATATGGCTAAAACAAGACAAAGAAGGATATGTCATACCAAAAGAAGTATGTATTAGTCAGAAAATCCTGAATTTTGGTGATATTTTATTCTTGGTGCTTAACAACCTGTAGATAGCAATCCATACAAAGACATGACTGGTGGATTTTGTTAATGCTTATCTTAAATGAAAATGGTATAAATAGATGTACAAGGAGAAAGGTATCATTGACTACATCATTTGAATATTTTATGTGTTTGGTGACAGACAAGCAAATTTGATATGTTGATGATGTGGTAAAGCCAGTCTAAATCAGGTTTTGCTGCATTTACATTCATAAGGTATTCATCATTTCTTCATTTTTTCACATTATTGCATTTTGTGAACGCTTATATATTGATGGCAATAATGTGGAATACTATGAATTAAAAATAATAATTGAAAGGAAAATGCAGTAATATTAAATATTAAATGTTGTTATTGTTATTGTTACCAGCAGTTGATAATATTATAATAGCAGTAAGGTGGAATACTATGAATATAATAATAATTGAAAGTGTTTATTTATATCTTACCAGTAGGAAGACGAGTAGTATCAAAGTGTATTATGCTGAGTTAGTATTGAGACAGTTAATCTAAGCAGTTTTATAATTGGTGCTGGTACAGACCTTGGTGCTTATGCTAAGTGCTTTGATGTTCATGTGAGTGTAGATACGCCTAGTTATTTTGCATCAGTTTCTTTCTTTCATGCTGTTTTCTTACCTTTCA
>NC_051414.1:24417503-24417589 GCF_015228065.2 Penaeus monodon
ATTTTAGCATGTTATGGTGATCTCAAGGATTTGTCTGGGTCAAGGAATATCCCCTTCCTGTTGGGTGAATATTATCATCTTGACCT
>NC_051414.1:24417647-24417986 GCF_015228065.2 Penaeus monodon
ATTATATATTTACTTGTGCATGTATTTATTTAATCAGAAGTAAACACTAACTGGAATAGACTTCATAAACCCATTCCTATTTTTAGTGCCTATTCAGAGGGAAGTAATACCTGTATTGCATGACTTCAGGTAGTTACTAGGCAATTATGTTATTTTAGGGCATATCTATATCAGATACTAGAAAATTGCTACAGTCTGTGTTGTTATTTTAAAGATCCCCAAATTGCTGGAGTGAGAGTTGAGCCGACAGAATTATTGATAGCAGTTTGCACACTCAAGTGACTCACTCACTCCATTGATTTCCTTGTGGGAACTCCCTGCCTGGGTGTTAGCTGTGTT
>NC_051414.1:24418175-24418301 GCF_015228065.2 Penaeus monodon
CACTTTTGCTAGCCATCAAGCTTGTTATACAAGGAATTGATCCTGTGGGGGGTGGGAGGACTTGCTTGCTGGAGGTAATCCACCTATATCCACAGCCTAGACTGGGGCTAGCTGGTTAAGGTTCTG
>NC_051414.1:24418375-24418937 GCF_015228065.2 Penaeus monodon
GAGAGTATGAGATTGTGGTTCTATTAACCCCTCAAAATATTAGACTAGTTGGAAGGTAAAAAAGATAATTGTGTATGTTTTCTTCTGATCAGTATAATCCTTTTGTAATTATAAACAATGATTATGGCCTGCACAGTTCACCTCCATAGTCAGATAAACATACTAAGTGCCTTTTAAAATACCCCTACAGTTTGCAGAAGTCTCTGTTATTGAATATTGAATTATAAACCTGAATATCCAGTGGGCCATTGAGGTTAATTAGCTTTTCATATTTAACATTTTCTGAATTAAGATCCTTTTATAAGTACAGTTGATTACTTCCATATTGCAACTTTATGAAAAGATATACATGCAGGGAAATCATTGCAACTCCAAAATCCATATAGAAAGTGCTGTATGTTGCAGTTCTTATGGTCAAGGTTTAATTTTTTTCTTTGTTTTCAGTATGTCGAGAATGGTTAATGCACGAGGACTTCGCTTTAGCTCACAAGCTACAAAATGAAGAATGTAAGTATGATTAAACACCATAACATAGTGTTATATATATTTTTTATAAAGTAAG
>NC_051414.1:24418960-24422188 GCF_015228065.2 Penaeus monodon
ACTTGGGATGATCATATTTTGTAATTTTTTTCAATAAATAGTTTTCAATAATTTTGTGCAGTAGGGATAGGGTAAATAAGTGATTGTTATGTAAATTAGTTGTAATGGTATCTCCTTTAAGAGATTATTGTTATCTAATAGTTAATTTCATTGCAAAGCATCCAAGCATCATTTAATACTGATTGGTAGAATAAGTATGATTTTCACCAGTAAGACAGAAACTTTGTTTATAAGCTTTATGTCTGATTATATTTACCCTGGAAGTGCCACATCCTTTCAGATCAGTCTCGCCTGGTCAGCAACCGTGAAAGAAACCAAATCCTCCGTCAGGATACTCCAAAGGCAAGACAGGAGCAGAATAGAGAGGACCAAGAAGCAGCCATGGCACAGATGGCCTATGAAATGTATCTCGCCCAGCAGTAAGTATATGAATCCTATATTTTGGAAACCTAAGAGTTATTGGCCCTTAAATGTATTATTCAGTGTCACTACAGCTTTTGGGTCTTCATGGGATGTTATTTGACCTTTTTTCATGTTTGGTAACTTGTCATTTGTCCCTTAAATGTTGGGCATTACCATGTGGGTAAGTTGGGCATTGTGCTTGCCATTCTTGGGTGAGTTAGTGATTTGTGATGTGTTGATCAGGGAGGCACGTGATGCTGAGATGGCTGCTATGCTATCACAGAAGCTTAATGTTGACGAGATGGAGGCATTGCGGCAGCAAGAGGAAAAAGACATGGTTTATGCTCGCAACTTAATGGTTAGTGTTTTTGTAAGTGTTATAAAAAAGATGGTTAGTGTGTTTGAGATCTCTTCTCTTCTAATATTTGACAGATATTTAAAGATAATGTGATAGTATCACTCTGTAGTGCAATTCATGAATTCACAGGAGCGGGAAAAGGAAGCAATTCGACAAGAGAGAGAATTGCGTCAAGTGGAAAGAGAGGCAGCTTACTTAGGCATTAACTCAGGAAGTGATAATGTTGCCCTCTTGTCACGCAAAGAACCAAGGTATATGGTTCCTCTTATTTTTCTTATACCTTTTAATATTAATGGAAAAAAATGGTGTATTTCTGCTCTTATTGGAGATTCTATGCATGAAAATGTTACATAACCAATGCATAGTTTTAGAGTTAACATATGTTCACCATACAATAACTTCCCCTTTCATTCAGAGATCCTGATTTAAATGGCACAACCAGCAGTGATAGGTCAGCACGCAGCAACATCAGTGACTTATCAGATCTTAGTGACTTTTGTCGTCAACCAACAGAGGACATGGATGAAGAACAGATTCGAGAACTCCAAGAGGAACAAGATGCAGTGAGTCAATTCCCTTATTACTGTTTTGATTATTTTATTTATTTATCTATTTGTCATTTTTATATCCCAATAGATTGTCATGTCTTAACATGAGTTTTTTGTTTGTCTTTACCATTTGCTATGTATTTTCTTTCAACCAGATCAAGAGAGCAAAACCTCTGTTTTCATATTACTTTGACTAATCATGATATGAACCTTTTGTAGGATTTTAACATGTTATGGCTCTGCCTAAGAATATATTAATGCACATGTGCCTGTTTAATATATTAGTCTAGGAAGTAACAACCACAACTTGACTGATGAACCTTTTATATTAATATGTCTCTGCTTGAATAACTAATTCTTCTCTAATTCACCAGTGTACATATATATACTGCTTATATACACATACTAGTAGTTGGCATGAGAAATGTCAAAGTTGGGTGCAGGCAAGCACAACTAATTTACAGGAGTTAGCCCGGCTACTTCAGGATCAAGATGGGAAACGACGAGGTGACCTGCTCCACCAAGACCAACTTATGGCTATTGAAGCACAGGACAGAGAGTTGGCCAAAGTCCTCCAGGAGCAAGTGAGTATTGCTTCAGAAGTGTGAAGTGCAAGTTTGGTGTGAATGAGAAAGGTGTGTATCAGCTTGTTGTATTAGACAATAATAGTTTCAGAATTAGGTGTATTCTTATTGGATTTCTTTTATAGAACTGATTGATGTGAGATATGCTTGCCAACATATTTGTGTTTGAAAAATAAACCAAATTTGTAGGTATGAAGATGTGTGATCATGAACTAATTTTGATGTGCTAACAGATAAGCAGAAGTTTCATTGGATACGTTGAAAACTAATTGCAGAGAATATGCTTTCTTTACTCTCTTTCTTTATCAAAATTTCACTGTTTGATTTAGCTAGATATTATACTTATAATACTTAGAACTCTTTAGCACATATTATATTTAAATTAAAAACAAGAAATACAGTGAAGAGGTAACCTACACTTATATATTTGTATTATAAGTGGATAGCATGTATACACAATGCAGCTAGTATTTCTTAGAGCCAAAGAAGGTTAGAGGAAAGGAAAATTATGTTCATGTTAGGGAGGTGGTGGCTTTTATATTTAAAGTTTTAGGTTCTCAAATCCCAAAGATGAATGAGTGTTTTGGGCAGTGATGGCATTAAGTATGTTGCTAGATTTATCCCTATTCATAACAGGTTTTAAAGCAGACACATGATGTATTGCAAATCGCAAGGATTGTGATGAGCCAGTGTCCTGATCATTCGGAACTAGAGTGAGGAGACAAACTTCAAGCTTGTGAAATTGAAGTACCTGTTTATTGTGTGTTGTAGCATCTAAAGAAATAATAGATCTGTATGGAATTAACCGTTTGATTGCAGTAAAGTTTGTGAATTATATTGTAAATGGAGGAAATGTTATGGAGATCACATTTTATGGTGTTTAAGTTGAGCTTACTGTTTTGTACTTGAAAAAAATCAAAGTAGGATAATTTTGGTGTTGCTTGTTACACTTAAAGTATTTATTTATTGTCATTGATTCTTTAAAATGATATTTAGAGTAATATATCAACATTACTTGTTATATATATCAGGAAACAGGTTGTATATTTGTTGTAAGAGTGTTCATTTTGTTGTGATAGCTAGCAGTTTGTGAAAATTTGCTAATATCATTGCTTCTTTCCTGCTGTAATAGGAACGAGCCAAAGCTAAAAAAGCTCGTGAGAAGGCTCGGCAGAAGGCCCTTCAAAAGAAGCAAGCTCGAGCATCACAGCTACTTGAAGGAGATGTTCCAGCAGCCTCCACGCAAACCCAGGTAGGGTTTGCTTGTTTATTAATTTATGAATGTTATTGCATATATTTTGGTTAGTCCATTTTCTTTATTGGGTTAATGTTGTAA
>NC_051414.1:24422223-24423583 GCF_015228065.2 Penaeus monodon
GATGAGTTTACTGGTTGTATTCTTCTTCTTAGATTTCAGCATTGTTTAATTTTCCTTTTTTCCTCTACTTCCTCATTTTTACCTCCTTCACTTATCTCAGCACCCTTTCTAAATCAAACACGCTCCCTCCACTTTAGGCGGGAAACAGCAGAACCCCAGTTGACGCCATAAGAGGCGACCCCCAGGCAGGACCCTCAGGTTACAGACTGCCAAACCCACAGCAAGACACTGAGTATGGAAGCAGAAGTCCAACCTATGCATCCCCAGACTCACCCAGGGAAGATTCCGAGAGCACCTGGCAGCCCCCACCCAGAGGAAGTCAGCTGCAGAGACCAAACTCCCTAGACCTGCCAGGAAGCTCTCGTGTGTCACAGCCTCTGGCGCCTGTAGAGAGAACAACCAAGTATGCCCATCAGTTTCCCGTGGGAAAGACTAATAAGCCAAGGTGAGGGAAAATCTAGATGGAGAGATTTTCAGTTAGAAAAAAGTGACTTTTTGTTGAGACTTTTATGTAGCTAATTCATATATTCAGAATTAGTATGAGAGCAAGGCACATTATTTCAGTTGTAGGTAGACAGTCAAAGTAAAATCTCATTCCTTCTCTGTTATATACCTAATCTAAGCATAGAGGTTGAGCATTTTCTCAGAAAGAAAATGCCCAATAATTTTTTTGAGGGAATCAGCCTAGTATAAATGGTTAATTCTGTGACTGCTATCTAATGGTCCTACCTTCATTGAAAAGTAGACTATTTATTACCATAGAACAGTTCCAAGGAATACATTATTAATATGCTAGTCTTAATATTAGACCATTCATAAGTTCAACAGGAGTGATGCTTATTTGAGAGGTAATGAAGTCTTGTTCTGTAATGTAGATCCTGCTTGTTAGACTATAAATAACAGAAAGTACCTCAGTTTTTAAATCTTTGATGGAATTTCAGTGTTTTTTTTCTTGCTCACTGCATTACAGGTCATCAGTTGAGTACATAAAAGTTTGGGCACACTTTAAAGCTGAATGGCAGCTGTCACATGTTCTTCCTCTTCTCTTCCTAGGTCCCTATCCCTTCTCTTGTGCCCATTACATCATGATAAAGCCTAAGGATTTATTTTATTAATGGTATTTTATCTTCTGAATTGATTTGTGAATCTAAATAAAAAATGGCTTCCATTTTTATTATTGAAGGAATATAACATGTCCAAGTATTTCATACATTAGGGTTAATTTAGTGTTGGTAAACAGAGTGCCCAGCATTTGCAGTGGTAGAGATATCCATTTCAGGATAAGTTTACCTTGAGATAGAAGTATTTACATACTCAGATACATAATTTTTTTTCTTTTCTGATTAATAGAATGATTTTC
>NC_051414.1:24423756-24424115 GCF_015228065.2 Penaeus monodon
ATGTAAATAAATTTCTTTACAGGTTACCAGACCCTGATGCAATAGAAATTGTAGAAGAAAGCAGCAGTAGTAGTACTGAACACAACTTGAGCATGGGATTCACCAACATTGCATGTGCTATTGACCCAACTTACCAGAGACGTGTCAGGCAGGGTGAGCTGGCCTCCCCTCAGGCCACTCTACAGTCATCCTCATCTTCTTCAACCACAAGTAGTGGCACAGGATTCATGGGACCAAGTATCACTTCTCCAGTTTCTCCATTACCACCTCCAGGTAAGATGCATGTTTTGTATTTGCTTTTTGTCAAGTTTGATTCTATATGTATATTTTTTCCCTGTCTTTATGGTAGCCCCCCCCCC
>NC_051414.1:24424231-24425806 GCF_015228065.2 Penaeus monodon
TTTCTTTTTTTTTTAATCAAACTAGATAACTGATAAAGCCATGGACTGTACTAAGGGGAATAGGGGGGGGAGATGAATGAATGATTGTTTTTTTGTACAAAATCAAGATTCATTGTTAGATGAATTTTTTTTTTCTGTAACAATCAATAGAAAAGTCAAAAGTATTGCTCACATGGACTTGAATAAACCTGTAATTGAAGAGTTAGAATATGATCTCTATGAAAGAAATATTTTGTTATTAGTTAGTTACTAAAAATTGGGTATACAAGGTTTGTGTACAATGAACAATAAGGTTAAGGATGAAATATTTTGACAGTTTTGTAGGATTGCATTTTAAAAATTTTGTTATGGTTCTCTTTCACAGTGTTTGATGATGATGATGACTACCCAGTACCACCCTACATGCCCATCCAGGGCCAGAGACGCACTGCAAGTCTGGAGAAGAATAGACGACCAAAACCACCCAAAGAAAAGAACAACAGTAAGGATGGTTGCAAACAACAGTGAAGTACCAATGTCTTGTAACCAAGTAATATTGATTTATAGACTAGTAATACTAATAGAGATTGACTCACATGGTAACTCACATCTCCAACTATATTAGGAGTGTGGCTGTACCTATATTGTATTCTCTACACTTTACTCAATTTACCTTGGTAAGGTTGGTACTGTAACTTTGCAACTGCAGATAATAGGTATATGGATCATTGGGCATCTTGGCAAATTGAGGCAACAATAATGGGTGTTTGCATGGTGAGTGGCAAACCCATGTGGGGACTGTGCAATGGACTGTAATAAGGTTTCAGATAAAGCTCTTTATTTGGATGGAATGTAACGGAAATCAGCTTCTGTTATGATGATGATAATAGAAATCAAAACAGGATGTGTAAATTCCATATTCATTGTCTTGTTCGGTTGGAAGACTTATCCTGTTGATCCTGAGCATCATTGAAACAGTTTAAGGAGAAGACAAGTAGTTTAACATGATCAGCTTGGTTAATGCCAAGTTGTGGCAGTATTAGAATGTAAACTCTGTGTACGGGCACATAAATCCATGTGTTACTTCATTGCATGTTAATACCAAAGTGTTCATACCTGATTCTTCAAGATTATATTTTTGCAAGTTGTCACACTCCAAGGATGTCATGCTTTCATGATCTTGCTTTACTATGAAATCATTCCTATGTGACAAGGGACCAGTGATAAAATTTTCCATTTCTTCGTAGCTCGGTGGAATCAGGTATATAAAGTGCTTTTAGTTTTCATATTTTTGAGACTTCCAATGAATGCCTTTATATTTTAATGAGATATTTGTTGACCTGTGATGTGTCTAATGAAGATTCTATCCATTTTCCTATATTAAATCAGAATTGTAGCAGAATTGTTTTACCAATATTAAAAACTAATAATAGAAATATCATCATCTACAAACTTCAGCATTCATAGAAATCTGAATTTCATGAAATGTACACATATTTGTGTACATCAGAACTGACATAAACTTACATGAAAAGTAACTCATCCAAAAAAAAAGAAATAAAACAGACCTAGAAGAGGCATAGCTATAGAGATTCA
>NC_051414.1:24426208-24426358 GCF_015228065.2 Penaeus monodon
CAAGTATTTTATTCTTCAACTCTGCTTTTCATATCAACATGGATCTTATGTGCACTTTTATGCATGTGACACTTTCACAAGATATATGTTAGTATAAGGGAAGGATATTTTTATTACAATTTTACACAATTATTACACATTATATTGTGC
>NC_051414.1:24426375-24429105 GCF_015228065.2 Penaeus monodon
ACTCAATTGACTTAGGAATAGGTTAAAGCTGATATCAAAGCCCCTAAGCTATGTAGTAGAGATTATGTTTGTCAACTATTCATTTTCATAACTTTTACATAATCATATTGTTTTTGTGTCCACTCTTAGCTTTGTAGAAGAGATTTAGGTATATAATTAAAATGTTAAGCAATTTTTGTAAGCAGTAAATGCCAGAATATATACAGTTTGTAGTACAATATTTTTATACTCAAGTGTGCACAAAATATTCAACCTGTAGAGGTTGGTATGATTTTTTAAAGCAGGATTTAGTCATCACATTTGAGAAGATTTTGATAATTGTTTTCATACTCATTTCATAGTAAAAAGAACACATTAAGAGTCATTTTAGTATTAACACATGTATTATATGTGCATGTATACTCATAATGCACCTGCACTTGGATACTTTCCATATTTTCAGAATATCCTGCATTTGGCACAGGAATCTTCATCTCATTGCAAAGACTGATGAATATGTTAATTAGTCTCGTTCACTGCCAAAGCTTTGCAGTGAGAGGAAAGATGGATCATGGAAAGTAGACAGCAGGAATTTGAAATCCAATTTTTTTAGGAGGCAGCTATTGAAGGACTTGAAGTAGGAGATATTTGCAAGGAGGATGAGTCTTATTTCTTGCCCTCCTTGGGAAGTATCTCTAGCTTCATGATGTCTGCAAATATATCTAGAAATCATTTCTTATTTTTTCTATTGAGAGTAGTCTTAATTCAAATCATAGGATAAAAATGGACAATTTAACAGACTCGGTTCCTAAGAAAATCATATTCAGATATCTCATAGGTATCATTAGGGAAACAAGTGAGTGTCCTTGAGATATATAGATATGAATATATTGTTGTTTTCAATTATAAGCACATTTGTAAACACAGCTAAGATAGCCTTTTTGTAGACTATTGAGGATTGTGCCTTCTTATTGTTTGTGATCCAAAAGAGGTAGAACATGTGACAGGCAAGTTCACTGAATGCAAATTCCTTTTTAAGGACATCTGCCATAGGTGTTTTATGATCTTTCCATGTACTTAGATACAGATTCCATGTCTAATGAATCATAAGATTACTTACATAAAGAGAGAGATTTCAGGGAAGATTTTGTTTATTAATCTCATGTAAAAAAAAAAAAATTATGTATGAGCATACAAAATGTACTTACACAGACACATAGAGCAGCAATCAGTATATTTTTAAGTTAAGGAACTACATGAATATTTAATATCAATGGAGATTTATTAAACATTGAGCATTTTTATTGAGCTTAAAACAGCTATTACTTCTTAATTGAGATATCAGTATGTGATGAAAGAATGTTTTTAGGTATAGAGCAAATAATGGATTTGTTAACTTTTTCTATAATTTTGGTCATTTTATAATATATATATTTTTTTTTCAAAAGGATTCTTTGCTGTTGAAATTTAATTGACTTGAAAGATTGAGAAATTTTGTTCCTTTTATGGCATTGTTATTATTGATGATAGTTTTCTTTCTGGTATTAAGGAATATCATCATTCATAAAATATTAATTTCTAACTGAAATTAGAGATGTGGCTTGTTAGCAAAATAATCAAGAAGTTGTACTCACTTTCTTTTCCTCATAAGCTTGTAAAAACTTTGACCTAAAGAATTTAATTAATTTCCATAACTAATGAGACTGGATTCTTTGTATTGGCATTCTGATCAATGTAGACCAGTCTTTAATTATTTGTGCTTTCTTGAAAGCTTCCATTAGACTGTATTGCCAGTAACGTAAATGAACGAGAGAAAGAGCATGTAATTGTATATTAAAGGTGACTTCTAAGTGAAATGGCCAACACAAAGCAGTACTTTGTTACTTTCCATATAATGGAAAACTAATATGCAGTTTGGCATTCTTTTCGACTGTGTTTATGATCATCATACAATATTGATCCGATCAGCAATAACAATTATGTGATGATCATGATCACAGTCTTGTGTGTGAAGGAGAGCAGGTTATTGATGACCAGTCCTTAGATTGTCAAGCTTTTTATGTGCATCAGCTAGCTTGGCCAGCCCATGTTCAATAGTGTCAATAGTTGTGAATCAGTGCCTTTTGATTCTCCATTCAATTATTTGTAAGATGTATATGTGAGATATAATTTCAGATATACATTTTTGCATATATAAAATCTCTAATTAGGGAACAGGTTTCTATACTGTTGCAAAATTTTCTCAGGGCTAGTGAATATCAAAAAAATATTCATGCATGAATGTGCATGTTGATTGTGCATGATCCCTTCCTAAAACTTGTTTTTATTGACAGAATTTTAGCTAGCAGCCAGAATGAACTAGTGCATCAGTTTTCCTTGTGCATAATTAAGTGTATAGTCCATGTTAAACCTGGCAGAGATGAATGTCATTTTGCCAACTTCAGTACTTTGTAATCCTTCTGTAGCTTCCTATTTAATTTTTGCAACTGTTTCAGTTATTTTGGCAGCCAAAAAATAAAGGTATTCACATTATTACCTTTTTTTAAATAATTATCCTTTACATCAGGTTCTTTTAAATTTGTTTTTGTGGTTTAACATTACACATTATGAGGCAAAAAAAAAATTACATGCATAGTATTGTTTTTTTGTACATTTTTGGGTTTGTATGAATGAAATGAACGTTTTTATTGATTTATAGTTTAACACTGACATGAATAAAGTAAAGAAATGTTCTTTTAAGATCAGTATTAT
>NC_051414.1:24429293-24429569 GCF_015228065.2 Penaeus monodon
AATATTATAATTTAGATGAATTCAAGCAACAATTCCTCACTTTTTATCAGTGCTACCAGGGGATGTTTTAGAAAGTATGTTAAAAGTATAGCATAAAAAGTTTTATTTAAATGTAAAAATTATATTACCGTTATAATATAAACTTCGTCTATCCACAGTAACTGGTATAGTGATAGTCTGATTGAAAATTAATCAAACAAATAATAGGAGAAGTCAAATGATTCATAGCCAGCACCTACACATACTAGGTTGCTGTCTCCCCATATGATAGAAATA
>NC_051414.1:24440630-24441861 GCF_015228065.2 Penaeus monodon
GTTTTGCAATGTATATTGCTGTAGCTCATTTGAATATTAGATTTCCATTGATTTTAGTGATGTTTGGGGTAAAGGGTAACGTATTCTTAAATAAAACCATATAAATTCTTTTCAACTATTGATTTATTCAGCACAAGTACACAGCTCATTTGATAATGATGAGAAAAACCACATCAGATATGTAAGGCAAAAATTTACCATATCAAAACTATACTTTTAATTAAGTGATATGCAAATATAGTAGTTATACATCACATAAAGTATTTGATATAGGATGTGTAGTTTACACTTAAAATATAGTAAGACCATTAGTCTATAACCAATGTATTCAACAATTAAAATAACTGATTCACTTTTCTTATTCGAATAAAAGGCAATATGAAAAAGGCTTTTTAGTTCCATATATTTTAGCATAAAAAAAATCAGATTTTGGTTGAATTCCTTTATTCATATTGAGGTAATGTCTAATACAAATCAAAACTTTGACTAGTTCCAAATCAAATGCTTTATAGTTTTTATATATTCTCACCAGTCTGAATGATGCCATTTTGAAAGTAAATTTGTATACCTTGTCTGTTATTTACCTTAACCATTTGCTGCAGGTTAAAAGGACATTTACTCAATATACTTCATGACAAAATCATCTAAATTTTCTACTTGTGATTTGATATTAAAAATCAAAAACTGGTTCTTTTCCTAGAGCAGACAAAAGCTTTGGATTGACATTTAAAAGAAAAGGAGAGTAGAGAAATAAATCATGTATAGAATGCCTATGGATTAAACTTAATGCCATGTCCTAAACATCGTGTGCATTAGAATGATATATTTCCACTAGTAAATTACATGGAAGATTGTATAATATAAAACTATGGCATTTCTAGGATCCGTTAACAATGACTCCTGCAAGTACCAAAAGCGTGACTTGCAACAAACCCTGTTCAATAACATCTGCATGTGCAATGCCATTTTGGTCATATTTCCACTTGGTACCCTGAAATAAAGCTTACTCTCCTAAAATAAAAACAAAGATATGGAAGATCAAGGCTCGAGTGGCTATTTCTGAAACTTCATAGGTATTCTCTTGCAATCAAATCTTTCAATCATCTGCTGTCCCTTACAAATAGCTGTAACAGGTAAGTTATAGTACTTTGCTGAAATATTTCTTTATTTTATGCCCTTTAATAGTAAGTTTGTCGCTTAACTGGAAAGATGCAAGAACTATTTTGTACAC
>NC_051414.1:24441910-24442311 GCF_015228065.2 Penaeus monodon
CAAGGATTTTGGAATATATGTAGTACTGGAAGACAAAATTTGTTTTACAGGAAAGATTGAGAAAGATGAACACTGCCACATTTTGCCACTGAGGAGCACTGTTTCCACACTGTTAACCAACCCAAATATATATATTTTTTAAGTATATAATTTTATTACGAAGGGAATTACAAAACTAGAAGAAAGAAAAAGTAAAAAACAATTGCAGGGAGTGTTCATCAAACAAAATTTGAATGATCTGTCTGTATTCACATTTTTCCAATGACTTTATGCCATCTTCAAAATGCAAAAGCACCATCCCTGAATAAATGATTCTATGATTGTATATCTACTTTACACACTTTATACACAGTATAAAAAAAACTATTTATAATCTGGAAGCATTTTACACTATGTACATT
>NC_051414.1:24442328-24444841 GCF_015228065.2 Penaeus monodon
TCACTCAGGGGCTTTTTGCCAAGCAACTATAATCCAATGAAAAATAATATTAATTACTGTAGAGATCTTGTACTGTAAAGAAAGCTTAAATTTCCCTTGTTAATATACTAGCATAGTCTTTTCAGTTGTAGTTGGAACATATCACCTCACATCTGGTATTCATGTTGTTTTTCTATACATAAAATTGGTTTTATTACAATTTATGGGGCTAAACTTTCAAGTATAGATACTAGGTATACCATTATCATAGTTCTACAATACCACATAATTCCAGTAATTTTAAAGTTTATAATAGTGTGTAGTTCCTGATGACTAAACTTGCAATGCAGGCTGATGCCATTCATTGGTTTCCTCAATGGATAAAATGGACATTTCTCAAAAATATGTCCACAAGGCATACTTGCATAAAAGTAAGCATGACATGAATACACTTTGTACAATTACCATTCAAATATACATACAATCTATTCAAGCTGACTAATAACTGTATATTTTTTTTCTTTTTAAATTCAAAACTACACTGTTCACCACAAATGATTGTGAGTTAAGTGTGAGTATTCAGTATCACAATAAACAAGTCACAGTATACAAGGAGCATAAACATTTAATCCTCATGAACTAAAAATGAAACTGGTAAAAATATTTACATAGCTTTTCTAAGAGAACAGACTGAGTGGTTAAAACATTTACAACATGGAATCGATACCAATATTTTCTTACAATGAAACACATTCAAAACATTTTGAAGAAGCAAGAAAATAGATATCACAATATTCAAATGTACACAGATAAATTATTCAATTTGAAACCATTTTCGATAAGTGGAACACTTCTGTATACTGTGACCTTGATGGACTGGCACTAGGAGATTCGGAAATTATAAAAACATTACACATCCTTTAACCACAGTATTCCACCTCCCTGCGTATCTTTCAACAAAATACAATGCCTTTTTATGTGAATTAAAATCATATACATGAATAATTAAGGTATCAACCAGTACCTGTGGACATATGGACATAAAAACAAGTATTATGCTTGTAGCTAACTCACATTTACATGTATTCTGACAAACAACTGACCTCTTCTAGAGATGAGATGAAAATGGAGATGGGGATTCAGTGATTAAACATGATAATTTATTGGCACTACGTAGAAGATCCTTGCCTCAAATCTCATGTTACTTGAGAACCCAATCATCTCTATCAAGCAAGGAGATTCTTCGCTGATAAAGAGAATTTTTTTTATATCATTCGAAAAATCTTAACTGCTAAACTTGATATTAAAACTGTCTTTAACTGCTTAATATGCATATACAAAATAATTTAATGAACAAGGCTCATTCCAAAAAAGGCCTGGAAATTTAGTCCCATCTATATTACATCAAATTCTCTTTTAATGTTCCCAAGTACTGGTAGTTTACTTGAAAGATGGTTTTCTGCCTTCCTTTTAGTAAGTTTCTCCAAGTCCCAGATCAAAAGCAACATAGGTACTTTATAAAAATAGTAAAGAGAACAATATTGTGCTTAAGTAGAGTACAGCAGTGGTAATTTTCTATAAATATTATCATTACCCGATTTGTGTATTTGCTTAATTTTGCACCTGTAACTGTAAAGTGCAAATTAATAACATCAAAACAGACAATCCCAGTAACCAAAAACAGCAAGGGCAGCCATTATGTTCTGTGGGATCAAATTACTCATGTCACCTTAAGAATGAAATTTTACTTCTGTGTTCATGATGCAGTTTATAATGGAAATGCCCTTTAAGAGTAAAACACAGAGAAAGGGTTCCTTTTACTTTGGTTACGATGACATCCTAATGGAACATCTACAAAATGAAACATTTTTTGAGGGCAGAACAATCCACAAACATTTCAAAGGCATAAAAACACAAATAAGGAAAGTACAAAAACTATTAAACTGATATTTTGCTACATATAATCTACTTATGAACATCCTGAGCAAGTAACACACAACTGTAATTTCAATAAAAAAAATCAATGAGTTGAAACTAAATAAAAACAAAAAAAAGTAAGAACCAGATTTCTTTTTTCTTAAATAGTTTTCAACCTGAGCTTACATGCTCAAGTTATTTTTTCATCGAGAAATCAAGTATATCTACTCTGGATTTTGATAATGGCACAGATCTGGGACTTGTAATCTTACATACTAAAGGAAACCCACTGTTTGTGAGTTTAAATTTGCAGTACAGCAAAAGCTTGAGAATTTATCAGTGCACAAACTTCACTTTCTTTTCATTAGATGTAATATTGAGTAGTATCAAGTACTTTCTGCTACCAAAGTGGCTAAACTGCATTAATATAATGTAACTTTTTTCTTTCTTTCTATGATTCTCTGGGAATTCTTCCAGTATTAAAACTCTTGTTCTGTTATCACAAGTCAGATTTCACAGAAACAATAATTTCACTTTTGGGGTCGTCCTTGCCTCAGACACAATGAATACAAGTATTTACATCTTCAATGGCTCCAATGTACTGAGGGGTAGTGGTT
>NC_051414.1:24444920-24446078 GCF_015228065.2 Penaeus monodon
TCTTGAGGCTGTATATCAGTGTTTCACTGGTTCAAATGCAGTTCCTGGATAATACAGCACACTATGGAACTATGAGGTCCTTTGTGGATTTTTGCTGCTCCATCTCCTTGGCCATGGAAATGGACACTCGTAATGTCGAGGAATTACACCCTGGACATTCCGTTCAAATATCCAGAAAAGGCGGTACCACCATAGTCTTTCAAGGAAGTTATTTTGCCCTGATTCCTGTAAAGTAATTAAATCTTTAGTAAGAAGAAATGACACCAAATACAAATCCATATTAAGGATGCATAATGTAACCTGTCTTACAAAAATAAGTGAATACAAATGTAGTAATCTTATCTTTCCTTTTTATTTGAATTTATCTTAATAAAATCATTACACCTACAGCTTCATTCACACATATACCATTATTAACTACATATATATTTGGCTTTGATTCAGGTCAAACAATTTTAGTATTAATGCTATTTTGTTTAATATTTCACTACACTCACCTTGAGGCTGGCATTATTTGCCATTGTATGGTACATATAGAATATACGTGTGGTTATGTAGTAAGCTATAAGACAGTCAACAGTATAGTGTCCTCGGGCTATAAGGACCATCACTACGCCAACAATAGCTAGCAGAGCAAAACCCCAGTGTACCAGCCACCATCGATGAGGTGTATCTGCAGAAGATTAAATGGAAAAATTAGATAATCCATTATAATGTCTTTAGTTGTATTCACACAAATGATACACATATCTCAAACAAAATATTCACACTGGCATTCTAAAATAGAGGGATGTCTTACATTCACGGATAACTAGGTAGGCCAACACTAGGCACACAGTGTGTCCCGAGTAGATATAATCCCCGCAGAAGGTGTGTTGTCCATTGATTGAGAGGCCGAAGCCAGAGAGCAACTGGATTACTCTTTTTGCTACCAGTATTGGGGTAGTATAATTTGCCTTTTTATCACAGAAATAATTAGGGTTGGCTACTGGTAGGACTGTCACATACATAGTAATGGAACGGTAAAAATATAACAATCCCATGATGAGGAAGATGCGTCGAAAGAGGATCCACCTGTGAAATATAGAGGAAAGTACTGCATGAATATTTGATTATTCCGTTCTTTATCTTTATATACAATTATATGCATTTAAGTTC
>NC_051414.1:24446162-24446705 GCF_015228065.2 Penaeus monodon
AAGAGATGATCAGAAGACAAAAAAAATCTTACCTATGCTTATGGAAAATGACAACCATAACACACAAATAAACCGAGAAAATGATGATGCATTCCGAGGCATCCAGGCCCCATTCCTTCGTGGCAATGTTGTCCAGTGTCACATCCGGTAGTGGTGGATAATCTGGCACTTTTTCATGAGTGAGTGCCAAGGAAGCCGTTGTGAATATCCAGTTGGCACAAAGGAACATAAATGCTGTAGGGAGGAAGGGGAATAAAATGTAAATACTCCATTTAATATGATCTTCCTGAAAGCATAAAAAAAGAGATGTATGTATGTTGCCTTGACAATGAGCTTTCACACATAATATGCACATCTGCTTATCCCACAAACCTTCCTTGCTAAACCTGTTTGTATAGCTAGCTAAGACTGAACATAATAACTTTTTAAATTCCTCACAATAATTTCAGGCCTTGGGAAAGATAAACCATACAAACAGTAATTTTCAGCATTTTGTAATCACTGATAATATAGAGTAGGGTGGCAAACAACATAAACACATGG
>NC_051414.1:24446738-24448540 GCF_015228065.2 Penaeus monodon
GATGCACTGCAATAAAACAAGGAATTCATAATTACCAAAGAAAGTTTTTGATTTCTCTTTTGGGAACCTTGGCTCGTCTCGGTGTGGTGCTGGGATAGGGATCTTCACCATGCCATTGCTTCCACTGCTATCATAATAGCCTCCACTCCCTCCATCCTTGCTGACCCTTTGAAGGTTAGAAAATAAATTAGAAATAACCCTCTGTCAAATAACATCCTAAGATAAATACATACCTAGTTTGTAGTGTTCACATGTAAATACTCAGGAGTCCAATCATCTGACACATGATATCTAATATGAAGTTACTTATTCATTGATCATTGTCAATTAATAGAACATGAACTTTAGTAACACTTAAAAAAACATACATATGAATATTAAATGTCTCATTACAAAAATATTACATTGACTAAATTACAATAATTTAACCATACTGGTGAACAGTAAAATAAAATGAATCTGTTGAGCAACAAAACTAGCTATGAGAAAAAGAACCAAGGTTGGCAGTAATCTAAGAATGCACAAGGTTACTGGTAACAAGAGAAAGAGCATTAAGTTTTACTCGCACAATTTCTTTAAAGGTAATAACAAAATGTAACACACCCATCTACAAAATGTATCTCAAAGACCAGGAAGACTGTACAACATTGCTATCTTTAGCATGTAATAGGAATCACTGATATACTCACCCATTAGTACTAATGTACTGGTCATGGTTGGTTAGGAGTGGCTGCCGCTGATACACGTCTTGGGTCATTAGGCTGTGATCCGTGTCATCTACTACACTGCTGGCACTACTACTGGTGCCGCTTCTTCTGTTACTACTGCCACTGTGCTGTGACTCACACATTAATCCCCCACTCTCTCCAACAGACCCATATCGGCCCCCTTCACTCCCTCCACCTAAGGCCATCCTGGAAAAAGAAAAGGGATCTTTAGCATAGTTTAATAGATTACTTAAACTGAACAGCTTTATGTTCAGGAAATAAAAAGATAATTATCTCTATAATAGCCTATAACTAAAACATACAATACAATATAAATTACTTTCAGAAAGTAAATACATTACATTATATAATTTGATACAAACGCATTTCACTGATTTTCCTATAGGTATACAAAACTCATCACACACTTTACAATTTACTAAACTGTATTGAATAATGATTAATACCCATAATTCACATAATCTACGTTCAAGTCTATCCCTCAATGGCAAAGATATAGAATATACCTCTAACTTTAAAATTACTGAATAACCTTCATACATAAATCCAAGATGCAAAATTACATCAGCTGGAGTTACCAGTGTGTAACAGAGAAACTGAAGTGATTTAAAAGCAGACACAAAAGTAACATATGCATATATAAAACATATCACCTTTAACATGTGCAAAAATATCTGACAAATATCCTATTCCTTTCCTTTTATAATTGCCGCATGTGTGGGTGTGACTAAAAGAGTAAAGACCACCTAATGCTTTCCCTTTGGCAGCTGCTGAAGGCACACCCTGGCTTAGTAATAATAGGTCTTGTATTGTTTTCCTGTTTTTCTTGTTCAGTCCCATGTTTTTCCTGTTCTTTGTGACAAATATGCACTAATGTGAGGCAATGCTGCACACAATGGAAGTGAGAATATATTACTTATTCATCATGGATGATAGACTCTACATATAGGCCTATTTTTCTTTACATATTTAACCCACAGTAATCTTTGTTTTGTAACCTTTTACAGAATCTGCAACATTAACTGAAAATAGGTACTAATCTCTGCACATACCTCATTTTCACCTTATCTTTGA
>NC_051414.1:24448594-24448945 GCF_015228065.2 Penaeus monodon
CAGCATACATTATACTCCAATACAGACTGCAATACAAACCTCCCCTCAAAATACATCCAGTAGATACAAGAAAAACTTCAATTTATCCCTAATGCAAAATATCTTTAAGCAAACCCATAACCACATACAAACATCACTACAGTCTAACATGACCAAGGATATTGTGTAATGTGTCCCGTGTAACCCAAGGCCAGGCTTTATGTACCGAGTCCTTCTCTCTACGTTCCTTTTTAACATCACCTGAATAACTTCTAAATTCATTTACTAACTAAAATTCTACATACCTATGTAATGATTCTACCACATGACAGCATTAAAACCAACTTTATCTAACCATCAAACCTAAAAAGG
>NC_051414.1:24448980-24449387 GCF_015228065.2 Penaeus monodon
TTTTCTACATAACATTCCCCTTTCCCTTTCCCTATCAATCGCTACCTCTCCTAAAATGCCGTACATCAAAATCCACTTCTCCTGCGTCCTTCTAAAGCAAAATCCACCTTCTCCAGCGCCCTCCTACATCAGAAGTCACTCCTCCAGCAAAAGGCACCCCCGTCCAGCGACCTTCTCCAGCAAAATCGAGGGAGATTAGGCCGGACGAGGGAATAGGAACGGCCGAGAGACAGCGGAAGTTCTCAACCCTCGTCTCGCATTCGCTCAGCCGCAAACTTGAATCCATTTCCGCGTTTTGTCTTCTCTTGTTTGATCTTGTTCTTTTTCTTGTTTAATTGTTTGTCTTCTTTTCTTTCTTTGTGCTTGGTTGTTCGGCTGTTAAGTAACGTCTAGCGCGTTACAGGTGG
>NC_051414.1:24449414-24449586 GCF_015228065.2 Penaeus monodon
TTGAGAGAAGAAACGGCGCGATTCAAATTGTAGGCTTGTTAATTTTTTGTTTTAAATCATATTTCGCTGACTTGCGTTTTTTGTAGCTTTTGTTCCTTGACATAAGAATTTGTTATTCATGGATACTGAAGTCCCATACATAACAGTAAAAAAATAAATTCTATTATATTCT
>NC_051414.1:24449639-24449883 GCF_015228065.2 Penaeus monodon
CCTAATTCAAATATATATTCAAGTAAAGACCGTGCAAACTCGTAAACAAACGTAGTATATAAGAATATATCAACTGCCATCACAGGAAAGAAAGAGAAAAAGGTATAGCGTGGTCGAGCCAACAACTGAATCATTGAATTGAGTCGAATCAACAAAACAACGTATTCCGAAAAAATATATTTTGCACTATTCAGAAAAATAACAAAGTAGAAACTATAACTGGAAACAAAAATATAGATAAGTA
>NC_051414.1:24450249-24450565 GCF_015228065.2 Penaeus monodon
AGAGAGCCCCAAAGGACGAGGAGAGCGCATTCGAACAAATTGACACATTAACTCCTTCCCTGCTCGCCCCCAATGGACACTTGCAAAAGGCTTGGGCGCGGCGTGGTATGATAATTTTAGCTTCGGTGCAATTGCGAAAAACTGCCAATGTGTCTAACGGATCCGCGCTTCTTGCAGTGTTGTTGCAATTACATTCAGCAGATAGTGTAGCATAAATTCGAGAGCAAAAGAAAGGGGATAATTCTGAGAGGATAGTCGGAATTTATAATTTATGATACTCTCGTTAGGGATATGCTAATAGAATCACGCAGCATGT
>NC_051414.1:24450806-24452072 GCF_015228065.2 Penaeus monodon
ACATCTGCACGTCTGCACCTGTTTCTAATTAACATGAAATTTACGAAGTCAAATACTTTCCCGGCGCAAGACACGCTGCCTTCGACGTCCCGAAGCGCGGGAACGAACCGGCCTGCGTGCGTGACGTCTTTCATTACCAACCGTAGCAGGTGGCTGAGGCGGGGCCGGGGGTAAAGGGGGGTAAAAGGGGGAGGGTGTAGATTTTCTAGTCAAATTCTAGCTACTTTATCATCCTGTTAGTTGTTAAATCTGGATGCATCTGCTACTCCTACGCCAACGCACCACGTGTTCTCGCCTACGTGTGCCCCCGACCGTTGACTTGTGGCTGACGAGTTATTCCACCTGAACGTGCGCCTCCAAGGTCGTCAACGCGCTACATGTGTCGTTGAAGGAAGCCAGCCGTATGTAGGGCTTCACCTGACTGAACTTTAAAAATGGACCCGTATAGCTTGTAATGAAATTTCCAAGGCCACGTCCGCACCGTAATAATACGTGCCATACTTGTACCTCGATGATCCTCTTGTGGCCTTGTACGTGTGCCGAATATGCCAGGTTACGGATGCATGTTTTAATGTTACCTTTACAAAACATCCCTGTAACTCCTGGTTTTTCATACAATAATATAAACTTGTAGCATTTTTTTTTGTATGGAGATATTGATGCTGTGTCCATTACAAGGCAACGTAGCTTCTTAGCGATATAGAAACAAGAGGAAAATTTTTAGTGAAAGAACGGTCGAGGGGAAGAAAACCAGGAAGAAGACGGGCACTGCCTGGGTGCAAAATACCAGGCAGATGCTGGTAGTCAAGCAGGTTAGACAACCACACTATCTGCAGTAAGAGTGCCTATCCCCCACCCCCACCCCACCCCATCTGGCGGCCTGCAAACCAAAATGACCGGAGTCGCGGAGGTTAAAAATATTAGTCAATAATTCGGAACTTTAAATGCAGAGCACACGTGCCCCTCGCCCCCCCCCCCTCTTTAACCTTGCCTCCCGACGTCGCTACAAAAGGACACGGGAGTACCCCCTCCCCCCTCCCACTTAACTGTGTCCATCTCCCCTCACAGTCACCAAATCATCAGATAGCTTTCACAGGGAATGACAGCGTTGGGGTCATCCCAGTTTGACATTTGAGGGAGGTACAGATAACGACTCTTTTCAATTCAGTCGGAAAAGTGAGAGACGAAATCATATGAAAGAGATTTTGTATTGTGGTATTCACGTTGGAAATGGATTTGTAAAAATATATATGGACCAGGTCAGTC
>NC_051414.1:24452114-24452315 GCF_015228065.2 Penaeus monodon
GCCACTAAAAAGCTTCCAGAAGTTCCAGCACGTCCACGCCGCCCGCGACCCGTGCTGAGGATGTATTACTGCAGCCGAGCCACAGCCGGCTCCGCGGATCCACTCGCTCGCTGCTGGGGACGCCACTCTCCCCCGCGTGCATCACGGGGAGTGGAAACCAGGTTGGGAATAGTATTTCCATATGCATCTCTTCATTAAAGA
>NC_051414.1:24452452-24452703 GCF_015228065.2 Penaeus monodon
GGCGGGAGAAAGCTAGAATTACATTTCTCACAAACAGACACACCTGGGCCAAGAGCACCTCCCCTCCCTCCTCCCCCCCCAATTTCCACCGGTCTAGCCTCAGGGGCGGGAAGACACCCTCAGGCTTTCTATTTTCACAACGGCCGCCCAGGACATCGAATATGCCCTCTGCCTTTCTCTCTAAACCCACACCAGGTACCCGCCGGTTGGGTAGAGTACCTGAGGTTGTTAATGACCGGATTATGATTTTC
>NC_051414.1:24452787-24452887 GCF_015228065.2 Penaeus monodon
ACAAACTAATGCCATAGAGTACGTACTCGATTTTTTAAAAAAGTAGTATTGGTGACTCAAAAACAATTGTTTTAAACCCAAGTCATTATACGATAAGTGT
>NC_051414.1:24452937-24453273 GCF_015228065.2 Penaeus monodon
TCGACCGAATAACACTAAGAGAAATAACTTTCGAAACCCACAACGCGACTGCTATTCAGGCAAGGGAAGAGCGGGGTGGAGGGGGGTGGAGGTAGAGGAGGTAGGAGGGGGTAGTGGCGGGAAGGTTCCGGTCCCCCCCTCCCCCCTACAGCCCTTTCCCGTTGGAACTGACGCCACACTGTCATGCATGCGCCACCAGTAGCGTCGAGCGGAACACGTGGTCGCTTGCATTCCCGCGGCAGCCATGCAGGGGCGGGAGGCTAATTGGAGGGGAGATTTCGCAATAGCTAATCTCTTTCTTACGGCAAGGAGGGAACGTAAAGGATGATAAACAGC
>NC_051414.1:24453459-24453566 GCF_015228065.2 Penaeus monodon
CAGACAGACTGCTTATTGACACAAAGTTTCCCCCACGCTTTTTGCCAATCTTGTTCAGGAGGAGCGTGGCGCTAGATAATGCAATAGGGGGCGTGGCCGTCTTAATA
>NC_051414.1:24453595-24453722 GCF_015228065.2 Penaeus monodon
CCGTATCCCCCCTGGCCTCGAGTGTGCCAGAGTTTGGCCACTGCGTTGGTCTTACGGCCCAGTGCATCCCTTTGGTGCTACTGGAAGAGGACAAGTTGATTTTTGGAAATCGATAGGGTAATTTCTT
>NC_051414.1:24453801-24454417 GCF_015228065.2 Penaeus monodon
CAGCAACAATGGCGAACCGCTTTTAAAGTTGGCATCATGTTAGAGACATTCACATCAAACGAAATAGCCTTATTACCGTAAATAGAGTAATTCCTTATTTCTACTCACATATTTCTACATTTTTACATACGCTCCACAATTGGCAGAACTCCAAAACAATGACATTTTCCCCCGATTGTCGCTCCTGTCAGAGTACCACAACCTCAGGCTAGGTAAGTGGCGTGACAGTAACGTAGCACAGGTGGAGCTTGGGTAATGTCACACTTGTCCGCGAATTTTTCATTTTGCGTTCCACATTTCTAATCCTTCCTCTTCCTTTCTTTTTCTTTACATGTTTTCTAACCTGTGTTTCTGTTTTACCTCGTCTGGGGGCTTCTTGTCTTTGATTCTTCTTCGATGTTCGTGTTTCCCCTTTTTCGTTCTGTTACGGGATTTCTTTCTGTGGATTTTTTTTTGTCTGATATTTCAGTGGATTTTGTTTCGTCACGAATTCCTACTTCTTTCACCCTTCATTTATGTCATCCCTTCCTTCCTTTTTCGGTCGATATCCCTTGTTTTACCTTCTTTCTTGTTTCATCCTTCTTCCACGCCTTTCTTGCCTTTCCTTCCAACTTAC
>NC_051414.1:24454512-24454993 GCF_015228065.2 Penaeus monodon
ATATCTTTAAAAAAAATCCCAACCTCACCTCTCCTAGGCATAAAAGAACAGCAAAAGCTGAGGACACACGAATACAACAAAGGACACGAAGAGAATAGTGAAAACAGCTGTTGCAAGTGCATGTTGATGTAACCTTAATTGCATAGCTAGACGCGCTTGTTGCCGCGGCTCAGGATGCAACACACGCAAATGGGGATGCACTCTAATATCACTTCATTTAACAGAAGGTATACAATCAGCTTGTAAGCTCTTTTAACATCATTTTATCATCCGTTCCAGCCCGCTTTGATCCGTTTCCAATTCCCGTGGATGCCTAGCCCAGTACACAGGCTCTGAGTAGTACACCATGATACTTAATACCCCACTCTTTAACCCATGAGAGTCAACACGAATTCAAAGCGAACATCCGGCTTAAATTCTGGGCAAAAGTAGGCCATTCTTGATGACGACAGTAGCTCTACAACCATTCGTCGCGACTGTC
>NC_051414.1:24455038-24455441 GCF_015228065.2 Penaeus monodon
GCGGGACGTCAGCATGTTATCAATGCGAGCTTTTACCGGCCATTTGGTTTATCATTGTCGCAGTTAGACGCACTTCAGTCTATTTTTTCTTCTCTTCTTCACCTGTTCATTGCCCCCACTTTTATCTCTCGCTTTCGTGTGCAGCAATGATGAACGAACCGTGGGAGTAAATCAACAGACAAATGAACAACATAAAAAAAAAATCATCATGATAACTACAGTAATAATATCAACATTCATATTAAACTCTCCATGCAGAGCGCATTAGAGAAACAAACTGCACTGCACTGTAAACGTCTTTTCCTCCTCGATCAATAATAATCACGGCTTTATGTGCTAATCAAGCTACCGTGTGCCCGCTGTTGGATCCCCACCGCAAATGACCCATAGTTACACGATGCCA
>NC_051414.1:24455475-24455702 GCF_015228065.2 Penaeus monodon
ATTCGCCGCCCCATCTCGCTTATGAAACCGGGTTAACGTTACGGTTTCGAGGCGACTTGAAAGGGCTTGGGCTTAACAGGTTCGCCACGTGGGTGGGTGCGTTTCAGCGGGCGGTGCCCTGGTGTCGGGGGAGATCGCAAACTCCGCTAACGCCACACGCGCGTGCACGCCATCTATGCATAAATGAAGAGGCATGGCCAGACAGACTGACCGAGATTTAGATGTGT
>NC_051414.1:24455787-24456031 GCF_015228065.2 Penaeus monodon
CGGATCATCGATATAAAAACAATTCATAAACACTTCCTCAGACGCAGTGACGTGAGGATCCTACACCGCGAATGGTAATGATACAAGCTAGTAGACCTTGAGAAATTGTCTGAACCCGCCCCCTTCTCCCCCCCTCCTTTCATCCTTCCGCGTACTCCACTCCCTCCCCCCTCCCCCTCCCCCTGCTCCCTTCGGTCCCGATTGTGTAGTCGGAAATATTGAGAGACGTGAGAGGAGGAATTCC
>NC_051414.1:24456236-24456680 GCF_015228065.2 Penaeus monodon
GCCTTACCCCCCTTCCATTCGACCAGAGAGTTCCTGCGCAAATGAACTGGCGCAAGCAGGCGTCCCCCCCTCCCCCCGACACACGCACGCGCAAGCACACACATAACCCGTTCGCCAGCAGCGCCTCCTTCGCTAGCAGCTGCTCCGCGTGCGGGGATCCATACCACGAGGTCCTCCCTGCAGACACGCACGCCGGTCACTTCATCCTGTATCGATACGAAGCATCCGCCGAGCCGAATCAAACTGCAGCCTCCACTCAGACCGAATGATGGGTTAATGAAGGAAATAACGAAGGAGAGGGAATGAGTGCCCGGCCGACGTATCGAAGGCGAAACATCGCGGAGTCGGAAATGTGAAAATCATCTTATTGACATCACTCTCACGTGGCTCAAGGATGACGTCATGGACAAAGACGACGGCGGCGGCCACAGATGTTTGGGGAGA
>NC_051414.1:24456817-24457039 GCF_015228065.2 Penaeus monodon
GATAGAGAGGCAGAGATAAGAGTGACGGGGATGGGGATGCGGGGGGGGGGGGGTAGCATTTTTTCCCCTCCTAGGAGTGTGAAGAGAAAGAGAAGGAGGTAAGGAGAGGGGGGGGGCGTGTATTTGTGTGCGTGCGGTAAGACTTCCGGGGGAGGATGTGGCGGAGGAAGACGGTGTTCTTCCAGCCGCAGATGGCAAGAGCCGCCGCAGCCACGGGGCTCC
>NC_051414.1:24457591-24457795 GCF_015228065.2 Penaeus monodon
TTCATATATCAAAAGAATGCAAAACCAGGACACGAAAACTGAAAAGGAATACAAACAAACAAAAACAGCGACACTCGTCACTGATCACAATCTTTCCACAATCTCCTACAATCAGTGTCGCTGGAACAGGTTTAGAGAAGCCGCTTAAGTCAAACGCAAATGAATATGAACTAGTGGTCCATGAGGGGAGGAGGGAGGGAGAGC
>NC_051414.1:24457942-24458050 GCF_015228065.2 Penaeus monodon
AGTGGTGGTGGTAGGGGGTGAAAGAGGAAGAGTTAAAGAAGAAAAAGAAAGAAGGGACGGAGAAGAATAAAAAAGAATGATTGACGGAGGAAAAGGAAAAGATTCAAC
>NC_051414.1:24458161-24458236 GCF_015228065.2 Penaeus monodon
AACACCATTTTGAATATTCAAGCCAAGGTCATCAGAGTGCAAATTGAGCGTATCTCAATGATTAATACCCGACAA
>NC_051414.1:24458347-24458476 GCF_015228065.2 Penaeus monodon
GCCCTCACCGCCCGCTGTGGCCTCTAAGATCAGATCGACAGGGCGACGGGCGGCGGTAGAGAGAATGGGCGGGATGGTGGGCGGGGGATAGTGGCCTAGTGGGCGTCAGTACGGCACTGGGCGACGGTA
>NC_051414.1:24458506-24458666 GCF_015228065.2 Penaeus monodon
TAGTGAACCTTGGCGACGGAAACTGGAACAAACGCTTCATGTATAATCGCGACGAGTCGGCAGGTGACGCTTTCCGCCCACCTGTTTTCCCGAGAGGAGGGTGGGCGGAGCAGCACAGCTGGGGGTGTGTCTTGCGTCTTCCAAGGTAGGCCTAGTGTCT
>NC_051414.1:24459215-24459356 GCF_015228065.2 Penaeus monodon
CCGCAATATCTACGTTAATAATACATCTCCAGCCTTAACCTTTGACCTACACCCCCCCCCTCCCCTTGCCTCACCGGATGGCGAAAGCAGTAAATTCAGTTTCACATAAAAGAATTCAATAACAACTTCCTCACAGGCAAG
>NC_051414.1:24459479-24459565 GCF_015228065.2 Penaeus monodon
GAGCGGCGACACACTCCACCGATGATGACCTGTCGGGCCGGAAATGACTGAAGGCAGGAAAATCCCTTCAGACGGAAACTCTGTTC
>NC_051414.1:24459646-24459974 GCF_015228065.2 Penaeus monodon
C
The DNA here is from genome assembly GCF_015228065.2 of Penaeus monodon. Taxonomy (NCBI): domain Eukaryota; kingdom Metazoa; phylum Arthropoda; class Malacostraca; order Decapoda; family Penaeidae; genus Penaeus; species Penaeus monodon. The sequence goes on from NC_051414.1 coordinate 24,459,648, forward strand.
GCGCGTGCTGACGCTGACACTGATGTCGATCCGAACCCGTTCACCACAGTCTTGCTTTTCCTTTCTTATCTTTCGTAAAACAGTAAGTGATTTTCGCTTTTCGGATTGCAACACCCTCCCACCAAGGTCCTGTCTTGCAATTGCCAAAGTGAAAGACAAATGTTCTTGCATTAACAAAAGACGGCGAGACAGCGTGAATAGATAATGACGCTGATATGCCAGAAACGTTTTCGTGAAACGTTCTTCAATATCCATAATGGCGCCAAAGACCGTTGCATTAGCGACAACACGAACGTAGCAACATAGAACAATAATAAAACATGTGGC
>NC_051414.1:24460008-24460874 GCF_015228065.2 Penaeus monodon
TCGTTTGACTGCATTTTTCAAAACAAAGTAAAAACCTCTTAACGGCGATTAAAAAAAAGGAAGGAAGGAAGTCGCAACATAAAAAGTGACGACATAATAAAATTAAAACAAACCAAAATCAACACTAATGGGGGGGGGGACACCAACAAGCAGCAAAAAGAGAGAAGAATAGCGAGTTAAATACACCACCCCACACCCCCCAATAGAAAAAAGTAATAAAAACAAATAAATAAATGAGAGACGAATAAGCCAATAAATAAATGAGAGACGAATAAGTAAAAAAAATAAATGAGAGACGAACAAGCAAATAAATAAATGAGAGACGAATAAGCAAATAGATAAATGAGAGACGAGTAAGCAAATAAATAAATGAGAGACGAACAAGCAAATAAATAAATGAGAGACGAACAAGCCAATAAATAAATGCGAGGCGAAGAGTGCGTGTTCGCGTATCGCCCTTAATCCCAGAGGCTATACTTAACACTCGGTAACCCTGGGAATCGATCGCGTCAGGGAGACAGGAAATTCGAGGGGAAAACAGCGCGCGGAGATGAAAGGGGGCACGAAGAAGCGAAAAACAGAGGGAGAAATAAGGGGAGATGGATAAAGTATGGCGTGGAAGGGGAAGAGCATGGCCAAAGGTTTGATATCAAAATAATCACCCACCTGGGACCGACCATAGGCCTATGAATGAAAAAGTGGGGGAAGACTTGGTGTTGATTAAATTCTGTATCTCTTTCATTCGCATTTTTCATATTTCGTCGTCACCCTGAGCCAAATTAACAAATAATCTTCCATTAATTATTTTCTAAAATTAAAGAAATTAGAAGAGATAAAATTTACCGAGAGTCAAGAGCAACGGCTAC
>NC_051414.1:24461055-24461521 GCF_015228065.2 Penaeus monodon
AACTTTCAAAGTAGCTAATCACAAAAAATATTAGCCCAAACGCGAGCTCACATTTCCTGCCCCAAAATAGTGATTGCAATTTCCCGATTTAACTGACAAGCTAATCTTTCTTTCACTGACACATCAAAGACACAATAATTCTCCAAGTCTCCTCCGGTTTCCCACCACGCGAATAAACATCACAAATGGAACAGCAAAACATAAGGGCGCGAGACTTATTTACCCACGAAAAGAAAACGACGCGTCAGTTCCTAGGAAGTTAAAATTAGAGGGGGGGTCTCGCGTGGCTATCAATTTATCGCAATTTCGACGAGGAGCTAAAAATATCGTTTCCCCAGAGCGTATGACAAAGCCGTAATGAAAAAAGCGAAAATTTAGCCAAAAAAAAAAATGTGTTCTCGACTTTGGCTTTTTGATTACTTTTGTAAGTGTGCGGATTTTAGGTATGAGAATTGATCAAATGTTT
>NC_051414.1:24461557-24461733 GCF_015228065.2 Penaeus monodon
AACTCATATCTTACTGCCGCGGGATATATGTTATACCTTACTCGGGAATTTCTACAAAAAATGCTCCGAAAAAAAAGCTTATAAGACATACCACATACATAAAATATACATTTCATCCCCCATTCCATTAACAAAACGAAACAGACGCATCGACACCATAGAAAATCCGCCAGGGA
>NC_051414.1:24461790-24462024 GCF_015228065.2 Penaeus monodon
ACCGAAGGCTTAAACACAAAAAGATTAAACACAAAAATGGTAACACGACCACAGACGACTTGATGGTTCATTCCCCGCGGGCCGAATCTTGCGTTGTGGATTAGAGACTCTCGTGGCTGTGTTTAATTAAATGGAAGCTTTTGGCGGAGGAGAATCATTCGCGACGTGTAAATGAGTGCAGGAAGGCAGGGCGATTCGAGTGAAATGTCTGAGTGAAATGTCTGAGCGTAAATG
>NC_051414.1:24462178-24463109 GCF_015228065.2 Penaeus monodon
AAACGAACTCGAAACACAAGCAAAAACAAACAAAACCGCAGGGGGAAAAAAAATCAACAACCACATGCCTACGAATCAAATCAAACACACAAATGCAAAACGAATGCCTCGCCCTCCCCCTTCCTTTGTATCAAGAAAACAAATAACAACCATGACTTTCCAAGCCCCGCCTTCCGAAGTACCCAGCCCCCTGGAATGCCCCATTGCGTGATCCAGCAACGGAAAGGTTACTGGCTACTCTGAGTCTTGAACGGATATTCGACGCGATAAAGTACAGGACGTAAGAATGTCGACCGTGTCTTTTTCTTTTTCTTACGCAATGCATCCTTTAAGTAGAGGAATAACGAAATACGGTAATTCTATGACAAAGAACACAGAACTTCATTGAAAAACTTATTTCCAAAAAAGTGGGGGCAAAAAACAGAATGACAAATGAGTTTTAAAAATTGTATCGACCAAAATATCCCAAAAAAAGGAAATACCTATTGATTAAAATAAGAAACTTATCTATCTCGGGGCTGGTTTTTGCCACAACACCTGTTACTACTGATAAGCTAATGATAACGGCTGTGGCTGAGACCGTGAGAAGATGACGTGAGACGCAAATTGGTCGAACTATGAAGCATCTTCAGCTCTTCTCGTCCTGCCTTCCTGCACTCATTCAGCTCTTCTCGCGTAAGAGACTTAAATGGGATATTTTACATGATATTTTTTTTGTCTGGCTAACATAAATATAGTAAAAAGGCTCTGTGTATGCCTTCCTCCTCGTCTTTAATCGCAGGAGAAAAGGCGAAGGGGGGAATGGGGAAGAGTGAAAGAATAGAAGGCCAGATAAAGAGCAAATGGAAGTTTGGGTTTAGAAAGATGTCCCTTGAGATAAGACACATTTTCCACTTCCAAGCGCAATGGCTTTCATTCGGGACAATATTTG
>NC_051414.1:24463224-24463493 GCF_015228065.2 Penaeus monodon
ATTCACGTACGCGAGCGCACAAACACGCCCCCACACTCTCCCCCCCCCCCACACCGTCAGACCATGTCACGGAGTCCATCACGATAAGACACGGCGCACCACTTTCGTCCCTTATCTCTTTCCCTCTTATCAACATAAGGCAGATGAAATTGAAGTTGCGACATCCACGTGTAAACAGGATAAGGCCAGACCCACTCAGTTCTAAGTCTTCCAGCTAGAATTTCATTTTCGTCTTTCTCTCTTTGTCAAAATGTAAAGGTAGAGAGGCA
>NC_051414.1:24463624-24463837 GCF_015228065.2 Penaeus monodon
TGGGTAATTTGAATATAGAAGTGACCTTGCCTTAATACACCAAATTCATGTAGGTACACATACATTTGGGAAAAAAAAAAACATACACAAACCGACAAACAAAATACAACAAGCATTTCACGCGACCCAGAGCCACAGACACACACCAGCGAGAAAACAGCAAACGAACGTTCATGTGTATCTTTACATTCATGTCTCCGATTGACAGCACGC
>NC_051414.1:24463883-24463986 GCF_015228065.2 Penaeus monodon
TCATTGAGACAAAATGGCAGACAATAACGACGTCGGGGAAAGACACAGGCAAAGGCGGAGACACAGACAGGTAAGCGAGGGTTGGCAGACGACGCGTGCACGC
>NC_051414.1:24464270-24464451 GCF_015228065.2 Penaeus monodon
TGGAGCGTGAGTCACAGTGGCGGTGGAGTGTCCCGTGACTGAGTGACCAGGTCACATGGTCTGCGCTCCCGCCAAGCCATCGCGCGCCTCCCTTCTCTTCCTGTTAACTTTTTTCCCGTCTCCCTTTTCTTCTTTCTTTTCCTTGTTGTTACTCCTTGTTTTTTCTTAGCTTTCGGATACA
>NC_051414.1:24464649-24464872 GCF_015228065.2 Penaeus monodon
ATGAGGAGAGAAACAAAAATGCGCACGTCACCCCCGCCAGCTTGCAGTGCGCGGGGAACACAGGCGAGGTGTCAAAAATGTAGTGTCACACTCAGTCGCGTCTGTCAGTCACTCATTCACATGACACGGATTGCCAACACTGTTTTGGGGAGTAAATAAGTAAGAGCGACTGACTTAATTACTAGAGGAAAAGTTAGGAAATTGATGAAAAAAAAAAAAAATG
>NC_051414.1:24465007-24465517 GCF_015228065.2 Penaeus monodon
CTTGCATGTGCATGTGTGTGTGCGTATCAGTCTGCCGGTAAACATATCACGCCCAAAGGATAAATACCATTTTATAAACACTTTCCTCAGACGCATCTCAAAGCATCCACATCACAAACAACCGGAGCATAAATCACACAGAAATCACCCCAAAGCAACCAAGATCGTTAACTAACCACCAAGGCATAAATAAACCACTTCCGCTCCCTGGCCAAACGAAACAGCATTACTAACCCACCCAAAAGGAGTTTATTAACCTTCCTCCATCCCTGACAACACTTCATGAACCCTGTTGAACCTCAGCGTAGGAAGGTCGAGCAAAGGTCAGGCGACAAATTAAACGAGGTCAAGAATGAAGCGCCTCTTTGCACAACCAGTCTTGACCCCCCTCCCCTACCCCCCCTTTTATCCGCTACTTCCCCCTCCACGTTGTGTCCTCTGCACCCCCCCATCCCCCTCCATCCCCCGGTGAGGGTGAACGTTCCGTTGCCTGACTGCATTTTGACGCAT
>NC_051414.1:24466180-24466590 GCF_015228065.2 Penaeus monodon
TGGCAAGAAAGGAGAGACCAAACAACCACCAGCCTGGACACCTCTTACCAAAACACGAGAATGACCTTGAGGTAACATAACACGAATTTAGTAAACGTCACAGAAGTGTGTGTGCGTCCTAAGAGGGGAAGAGACTATGAGGGGAGGGATGTGGAAGAAAAGGGAAAAGTGAGGGGAAGTGGGTAGGATGGGGAGGGGAATGGGAGGTAGGAAAAGGAAAAAGTGAGGGGAAGTGGCTAGGATGGGGAGGGGAAGGGGAGGTAGGAGAAAAGGGAAAAGTGAGGGGAAAGGTTAAATATAAGAGAGGGGAAGTGAGAAAGGGAGGAAGAGGGAAACGGCGAGGGGAAAACCAAGAACTGCACTTTTTCCCTTCGTATTTTCACTTAATTCTAAATCACCTCTTCTCCACC
>NC_051414.1:24467803-24467972 GCF_015228065.2 Penaeus monodon
CCAAAAGGAATCGTGAGGTAAAAAATAAAACACGATATAACGAGGTCTTTCTCACCTACACCTTCACTTGACCCCGTTAACAGATGGCTACGGACAAGAATGCGGTGTGAACTTTCTTCTTTTTCTCTGTATTATAATCGGGCCAGATAGATATAGCTTATGTCGATGT
>NC_051414.1:24468394-24468780 GCF_015228065.2 Penaeus monodon
CTGTTTCCAGATAACTCTTGATAAATAAATAAAAATTCTCACGCTTTCGTGCACATTTTCAAAAGATTCGCGACGCATTTATTGAATATTCACACATTTGCAAATCGCGAAATACGAACAACAAAAACTGAGACTGTTGTTAGTACAGGTTTTCGAAGATAGTTAACAGATCCGATACAGGCCGGTACATAAAACTGTGACTTGTCTTTATAGTTGATCACCAGAATGGTCAAAGGTGATATCGTAAAATGCTAGAATTGTGTCGAGGCAGGTCAGCTTTAAGTGGAACACATTTTTACTTCACTTCGCCAAAGAGAGCAGGTGACGCTAGCCATTCATGATTTTGCAGGTTCAAGAAATAGGCCTACATAGATACATAAAAGCAT
>NC_051414.1:24468802-24470537 GCF_015228065.2 Penaeus monodon
ACACACACACGCACGATCCCATGTGGGCGCCATACCTTAGTCTTAAACATTCCCGCGTGGTACCCAGCAGTACCCATTTCGTGTTTTTCATACCAGGAAAGCCACGCCCACAAACCGTACCCCTCCTCTTCTGTCGGTGTGCAGTTACTGAATAAAACGCCCCCCTCACTTCTTTTTCTAAACTTTCGCAAGTTTCCTGGTGGGGGGAAGAGGTACATTCATGGGGGGTAAAAGAGGTAGAAGGAGGATGGGGGGAAACCGGCAGTTAGCTCCCCCCCTCCCCCCTAGTCAACCGGTATGACCAGTTTTAGTTAGACCGCGATGTTTGGAGACGCCAAGGAAGCGAAGACTTGGCGTGGGGAGGGGCACAGGAAGAAAAAAAATTATGAGAGAGGACTTTTCCCTCTTCTGGGGGATTTTTTTTAAAAAGTTTTTTATTTTCTTCAACGGCCTTTTTTTGTATCGTAGCTTATTCCATTAATTATAAGCTTGACGATTCAGTGATGATTGTGTTTTTCCCTCATATGGAAATCGAAAGACTGAAAAAAAAATGCTTATAATACTCCCTAATTGGCCGGTAATTTCAGATTTTCGCAAATCATCTGCCATAGAATTTCAGGTCTCTAGAATTCGTTAGACCATTTGTACCTGCTTAATGAACTTCTTGCACCTCACTCAGTTCCTTACACGGTTTTCTTAACAGGTGTCCCTCCCTCTTACAGACACCCCTCTTTAAGGTGCCTTCCCAATACATGTGAGTCATGTTTTTCGTTGTGAAATCTGCTTTTCCTTTTTAACATTCAGATACGATAGAAGTACTTATGGGTATGCGATAGTCCTTGTAAATTTACCAATATGCATGTATACAAACCATGATATATAAAAATGAAAATAAAAGAAATAACTGAATAAGCATTAAAACATAATTTGACACGATACAGCCATAAATGTGAGATGCTAAATCATTCTTTCGCTACGTTAGCTCAACCACGGTGAATGTTAACGGTTGATCGCCGTCCAAGCCAGAACAAGCGAACCTTCAGCACGTAGCGTACACGCGGTACAGCTCTGGCTTCTTAAATATCAGCGCCAATTATCGAGGAGAGGTTAAGAGACACGAGTCAAAAGCGATCATTGTTTGGCGCGCAGTTATGTCCTAGCGTGATGGAGAGCCACACGGGAAACACTATGACAACACTGCAGTTCCCTCTCGCCCGACCTGTACTCGGAACCACACTCCAGCCACACCATACGCGACACCACCGATACTTTTCGTATTGTGACAAGCATCGGAGCCTCGTGGAGAGAGCAACCCGGGCTACGTAGCTGCCTTTGCTCCCTTGCCATGGTCGGGGATGCACAGTTGCGAAGAGAGAAGAGAGAGAACACAAGGCGAGAGCTTACTGGGTGATGTGAGCAGCCGATGGGAGAGTTCCAGGTCCTCCATTACAGGTGTTGCCTGCTGCAGAAGCACGGAAGTAGCTCATCAGGGGCACAACACTTAGAGAATACAGTCCTGTCACAGATGCCCTCCCGACACAACACTACCACACAGCACAGACCAAGGCGCACGCATAAGCCATCCGCACTCTACCACTCCCGTCACTCCACTAGCCTACTCAATGTCGGACGTCCTCTCTCCCACCTCGCTCGCACCCCCAACAGCCCCTCCCATTCTCCCCCTCGACCCCCCTCCTCAGGCCACGTCGCGGCTGCCACACGTCGCCAGAGCGGA
>NC_051414.1:24470577-24470865 GCF_015228065.2 Penaeus monodon
CCACCACGCGGATGCGAACACACTCCTCCAACCACGCCTCTGCCTCGATCTGCATTTATTGAAGAGTTTGCGAGGCGCGGAGACTATTTATTAAACTGGAGATTGATTCCGAGAAGGCGAGACGCTGACCCTGTGCAGAGATACCCCCTCTCCACCCCCCCCCCTTCGCTTTTACAGTGGAAGGGTGCAAGTGCACTTGTCGGGCCAGCGCCGAAAATGGAGAAAAAGGCCGACTGGTAACTCAGACTTCCAAACATACGTACCAGGAATTCTTTAGATGGGCGAGAC
>NC_051414.1:24470887-24471244 GCF_015228065.2 Penaeus monodon
CCCTCGGCTTTCATTCATTCGAAATGATTCCTCGTGGGTTTGAGAATCTCGTGAAGAAACCCCACATACGTATGTACACACATACAATTATATTCAAACATAAGAAGTTGAAAAGATGAAAGAAGTATTCAGTGCAGATTCCTTTTCTTTCTTTCTATGTAGAATTTTGAATGAAAATTTGCTTTACCCGGAAGTGCACATGGATGTGTAGAGCGAATTTATGACAGTAATGTATCCTTGTTAATTTGACTTTCAAAAACGCCCCTTGTTTGCTTTGACAGTCATTAATAGAAAGTTGAGTAGCTCTTGTAGAAATGAAAGCTGTTCGTTTCTAATGAGAACAACGTGCACGTGATG
>NC_051414.1:24471399-24471491 GCF_015228065.2 Penaeus monodon
TTGAAGGCTGATGACGTCAGACACCAACCAAGGTTACTCAAGATAGGGATATTTTTTATTCTTTTTTGTTTGTTTCTGTACCTCAGTGATGG
>NC_051414.1:24473114-24473242 GCF_015228065.2 Penaeus monodon
GAGAAAATTACGCTCAACAGGTTCCAATAATCCGGGTACCGACGAAAGAAAGACCCGTATGTTTTATAATACGGACACCAGTACGTGCCGGACTGATATGGGGTCTAGTGTGATTGCTTGGGCGCTCG
>NC_051414.1:24473581-24473737 GCF_015228065.2 Penaeus monodon
GCGAACAGCACAGTAGTTTCGCTGATTCCCGAGACATAATAGGCTTAACTTCCACCTTGAAGTGAATGGTGAGACGACCCCCCCCCCAACACACCCCTCAGCATCAGCGAGACAAGTGTTCGCGTGAGTCAGCATTTTCATGGGTTGAACGGGAAC
>NC_051414.1:24474397-24474711 GCF_015228065.2 Penaeus monodon
ACTTATTTATTTATCTACCTAATTATCCAAGTATTTACCTCGGCGTATCTCTTCATCACAACCCCAAACCCTCTGCCCTGGCGTCCTATTTTTAATCTCCTTATCTTACCTGACATTATTAAGTTCGATAATTGTCCTTTTAACTTTGATTTCTTATCAGTCCTTATCCTTCGCTTTCCCTTTATTGTCAATCACTGTTATCTTATCCTCTCTTGTGTGTTTTCTTTCTTATCTTTGACATTAGGTTAAGATTTTCCAATAGGAATGAATGAATGAGTGAGAGTAGAGGAGAAAACAGGGGAGAAGAGAGGGGC
>NC_051414.1:24475675-24475871 GCF_015228065.2 Penaeus monodon
AACCTACAGTAACACCAGCCACCCCCAACCTCCCCTCTACCGCCCACTCCTAAACCGCCCACCGCCATAGAAAGAAAAAAGATCGAAATAAAATCTGTCTCGTCCAAGTTGGCCATAAAATAACAATTCTTCTCACGTGCCCCGAGTCTGGCCAGGGTCAGAGGAGGGATGGGAGAAGTGTGAGCAGAGGTGCGAA
>NC_051414.1:24475988-24476152 GCF_015228065.2 Penaeus monodon
AGAACAGGAATACGGATAGGGAATATGAGGACTAGAGGAGGAAAGGTGGAAGGTTGAATAGGGAGGAGGACGCGGGAAGGGTGAAGGATAGGAGGACGAAAGGGGGAAGGGGAATAAAAACACGGATGACGTAGGTGAGAAATGGAGGAATGAACTGAGAGTTG
>NC_051414.1:24476234-24477208 GCF_015228065.2 Penaeus monodon
TAGGAGATCCAGATAGGGGAAAGATATATGGGTTTGTGAAACAGGCAGACAGATGTGGAGAGGAAAAGGGTGATGGATAGGAAAACAGATGGAATAGGAGCGGTCAAGGGAGACAGAAGAAAAGGAAGGGTTAGAGTAAGGGATAGAAGGCTGGAGAGGAGAAGGTGGCAAGTATGAGGAACAGTGTAGGATTGGGAAACTGATAGTTAGAGGAACTAGGATTAGGAATAGGATAGATGTGAAGGATAGAGAAAAGATGAGGGATAGGAGGACGAATGGGTAGAAAGGATAGGGGTTATTCAGAGTGAAAAAACAAAGTAAATAGATTAATTATAAAACACTTGGGTGATACCGAAATCAATGCCTCATCGACGGTGACGAAAAAAATGCGAGAACGAGATAGAAATGACGATAAAGTGAGGAAAAGTGTGAAACTGAGGAAGAATTGAAAACAAACCAACGAAAAAAAGGGGGGGAAATGAGTAAGAATTGAAGAAGGGCGTAGATGAAGGGTGTGGAGGAGAGGCAATAAACTAGAGTAAGGAAAAAAAGGGGTGAAAATAAGAAAACACTGAAGGAGGGGGACGTAAAAAAGGTGATATTGAAGACCAGTAAAAAGGGTGATATAGAAGACCATACGGAAGATAAGCGTGGGTGAAGGATGCGTAGGGATGCGACCTCGGATGGCGAAGCGCAGGGAGTGGGGCATAGGTTACATAACAAAGGACAGGTAGTGGGGAAGTTGAGGAGGGATGATGACAGGGAATACAGTGGAAGAATAATGAAGACGGGTTTGGAGTACAGTGAATGAAAGTGCGCAGAAAGCAACCTGAATAGCACAGGGAATGGGGGCAATGAATGTAATTAGGGATAATGGCGATTAAAGAGAAAATGCACAGGGAGTGGGGTTAATAAATATGAACAAGGAGAAAAGCAAATGTCAGCTAAAAAAAAGGTATGCAAAACTATTAAGG
>NC_051414.1:24477484-24477669 GCF_015228065.2 Penaeus monodon
GAGAGTTGCGCAAAGGAATGACGTAACTTCTAAAGGAATGCGCTTAAGTTATTTATCTTTATGGAAAAGTCATAAGGCCGGATTTAGCTGCGGATATTGGTGATTAACGCCCTTAGGAGATAGGGCTAAGGAGGAATGAAGATGGGGATGATATATAATTGATGAAAGGGAGAAGGGATTGAATC
>NC_051414.1:24478028-24478129 GCF_015228065.2 Penaeus monodon
ACCGAGCGAAGGAGGTAAACCAGGAAGGAAGGAGGGGGAGCCACGGAGGGCCAAGGAGAGCCCGCGGGAAGGTCGAGGCTAAACGGCGTGGGTGTCCTCAG
>NC_051414.1:24478497-24478927 GCF_015228065.2 Penaeus monodon
TAGAAGTAAGGGCTGTTGAGAGATAGAAAAGGACGGAATAACTGGAATTGCGGGAGAGATGGCAGGAGAAGAATAAAAGGAGCCGGAGGGTAGAAAGAGAAAGCGAAGATGAACGGGTAGATGGGAGAGAATAAATGAGGAATGGAGAATGAGAGAAAAGTGACGAGATAAATCGAACAGAAGCATGAACATTACGGCCTCTGACGCACCGAAATCCAATAACACAATTACTTTTCACACCAGAGAGAACAAACCAGCCAAGTCACCTACTTACCTGGAGGAAAAAGCCTCCTATGACACACCTAGGTTCGCCTGAGCATGACAATCGTAAACATTAACACAACCCTACCAAGGATGTTTCGGGTTTGTAAACATGGATCGAGGTCTGAGTGTGAGTGGCGTGAAAGGTCCGGGGGACGTGAACAAATAG
>NC_051414.1:24479887-24479977 GCF_015228065.2 Penaeus monodon
AACTCTCAAGCACAAAAGGTTTCTTTAATGGAAGTGCCACTGTCCTTCTGCAGTGCCAGCCGAGGCTGCTGACCTCCACCATGTATTGCC
>NC_051414.1:24480270-24480449 GCF_015228065.2 Penaeus monodon
CTTCTCATTGTTTCTTTGTCATTCGCCAATTATCACCTTGACATTGTTGCCATTGGTGCGTTTCGCGATTCAAGGAAGGGCCACATAAGGGAAATCCGGCGCCAGCGACAAAGAAGCGATAAATGCAGACACACCGGAAAACAGGATCCTTCAAATTAGTACTTGTTCGTTCGTGACTC
>NC_051414.1:24480803-24481001 GCF_015228065.2 Penaeus monodon
AACAGTTCAACTGAACGAATTAATCATTTCTTTTCTTCTTTTTTCATTTGGCCAGAGGAGCTGCTGGGCAAAAACAAATGCCTCTCAATATAAGAGTGCCAGACAATGCCAACCTCAAGCATCACCTTCATCTTAAACCCCTAACCCCCTCCCCCCTGGCACTGTCCGTCTTCCCACTCATATGCACTCCTCTGTCAA
>NC_051414.1:24481092-24481459 GCF_015228065.2 Penaeus monodon
TTTTGCTTGTGCCTGCAAACCCCCCTTCCCCCTATTCACACGCGCCCACCTCACAAACGGAGACAAATTCAACGAACATATACGGGCGCCTCACATTTCCACACGCCCCTCTCTCTTGTGCACCTCTTTTTCCTCTTCCTTGCCTTGCTAATATTTTTTCAAATTTTTAATCCCCCCAACACTCCCCCAATTTTTGCTAATCAATCCCCGTTATTTGCCTAATCCCCCCCACCGGGGGGTCAAGCTCCTGCACGAAAAGGGATCCCCCCCACATCTCCTGCAACAACCCTCTGTTCGCTCTCCGCCCTCTCCTTCCCTGCAACCTTCACCCTACCACCTTCTCTCACCCTAAACTCCCTCCCCTTTC
>NC_051414.1:24481481-24481705 GCF_015228065.2 Penaeus monodon
CTTTTATCATTTTCATCTTCCTCGCGTTTCCTCACTCCCTCCCGTGACATTACCCTCTTCCTCCCTTCTACTTTACCCTTGCTCTCTCCCTTTCCTTTTGTTTCACTTCTTTCCTTCTCTTCCTTCCCTCTCTCCCTCTTTTCATCACCTGTCTCTCCCTTGTGTCCCTCTGGCACTCCTGACCCCTTCGCTCCAACGCTCCCTCTCGTACTCTCCTACCTTTT
>NC_051414.1:24481929-24482080 GCF_015228065.2 Penaeus monodon
GACTCTCCCCTGAACCCCCTCCTGCCCAGCTCCCCTCCCTTTGCCCTCCCCTAATCCTCCCCTCACCCTCCCACCTCAGCCCCCGCCGCCTCATCATTTCACCCGAGACGAACCTCCTGCGGCGCATTACAACTCTTCCCTCCGTCCCCAT
>NC_051414.1:24482717-24483511 GCF_015228065.2 Penaeus monodon
AGTTCCAGTTTGTTGTCTTTACCTCTGTTAGTCATTTAAAGCGCGAAAGAAAGAGAAAGAAAGATCCGGTTACATGTATAATATCCGGTCGACACGAATTCAAAACGTTAATAATTCACGCGAGCTATTACTCATCTGAAACAAACTGCAGGACATCAACATTGCAACGCAGAGAGGACACCCTACTGAGAACAAGCAGGAAATCACGACCCCTTCCCCTCTTCCTGGAAAAAATCAGGTAGGCCTCTCCCCTTTTCCCCTCTTTCAGGACAACGAGCCAGGACAAATCCCTCCCCTTTCCCCTTCCCCCTTCCCCCGGGGACAACAGACAGGATTACCCCATCTCCTTCCTTCCTCACTCTCTCTCCCTTCACCCTTCCATCTCTTTAGGACAAGACAAGACTACCTCCCGCCAGCCCACCCCCTTTCAGGACAAGACCACCTCCTCCCTCCTCCCTAAACCCCCCGTCCAAGACAACAAGACAAGACTACCTCCCGCCACTCCCCCCTCCTTCCCCCTTCCAGGACAAATCAAGCAGACAGTGCCCCCCTCCCCCTACCCCTCCCCTCTCCCCAAGTCGGCATTGCAAAACTCATTGTATAACAGTCTGGCACGTCTACCCCCGTTGCAGTTACTTGGTCCCTCCGACAACACGCAATAACTCTCCTAATTTCATGTGTTGAAAGGCCTCTTAAAATACAACAGCGTCAACAGCTAGCAGTGATCGTGGCTGTATTTTTCCGTAGTTGTAGGTAACCCTGTTGTAAATGTAGTGGAAGTGGTTGTGGTAGCT
>NC_051414.1:24484837-24484987 GCF_015228065.2 Penaeus monodon
CCCCCTTTTCTCTATTTCCCTCTTATTCTTTTTATTTCCCCCCCATTCCTCTCTCTCTTTCTCTCCTTTCTATTTTTTCGGCTCATTTACTTTCTCTATATTTTCTCTCCCGTTATTCTTTTCGTTGTCTTTGACTTTCTTTGACTTTGA
>NC_051414.1:24485089-24485366 GCF_015228065.2 Penaeus monodon
ATTCTGTCCCTCTTATTTTTCTTTTTTCTCTCCCTTTTCTCTATTTCCCTCTTATTCTTTCTATGTTTTCCCATTCTCTCTCTCTCTTTTCTGCCTTTCTATTTTTTCGGCTCATTTACTTTCTCTGTCTTTTCTCTCCTGTTATTCTTTTATCTTTGTCTTTCTTTCTGTCCTTCTCTCTCCTTTCCATTTTATTTTCTTTTTCTCTCTCTCCTTCTAGTTTTCTCTTTCTCTCGCTCTCTTCTTTTATCTTTCTTTCTGACACTTACCGATAATT
>NC_051414.1:24485459-24485926 GCF_015228065.2 Penaeus monodon
CTTTATTTCCCTTTCCATTACTTTTTCTCTTATTTTAACCCTTTTCCTTTTCGCTATTCTTTCTCTCCCTTCTTTTTCTCTCCTCTCTCTTCCTTCCCCCTCCGCCTGCCACTCTCCCTTCCTCCCTCCCTCCCTTTCCCCCTTTCTCCCTTCCTTCCGTTCTCCCTTTCTCCCTCCCTCCTTTCCTTTCTGCCTCCCTCCCTCCCTCCTTTCCTTTCTGCCTCCCTCCCTCCCTTCTCTTCCTCCGCTTGCTCCTCCCTCCCTCCCTTCTCTCTCTCATCCTTCGTCCCATCATCCTCATCCTAGCGCCCAGTCACAGACCCTTTTAGGATGACTAAGATTCCGCGCACGCCCACGCACAGCATCCTAAGTGCGAGAGGGCGTGAGGTTTCGCGAAGAAGATTCTGTGGGGCGACCCTAGGGCTGGTCCTGGTTGCTGGCTGCGGTTGTGTGGTTGAGTGTTTGGC
>NC_051414.1:24486332-24486431 GCF_015228065.2 Penaeus monodon
GAAATGCATCTACAGATAGTAAACAACATCATGTAGTAAACAACAACACAGATATCCGTTACACGCATCTACGCGGGGAAATGTCATGCCAAATGCAGG
>NC_051414.1:24486840-24487041 GCF_015228065.2 Penaeus monodon
ACAGCAGGCACCACGCATGACCGGCAGAAGCACCCACCATGTCGTAGCGATTCTTCACCGTAGCTCATGCAGGGAATCGGACGCTGAACACAGGAAGAACGTTGATCCAAGCCAAAAGTCACTCTTTCGGTAGAATCGGCCGACGAATCAAACGAAGGAAATAATGTGTGTGTGTATATTTATCACTCGCACCTTCGTACT
>NC_051414.1:24487134-24487315 GCF_015228065.2 Penaeus monodon
GTTCAAGATTTGATTCCAAAACGAGACGTGTTGATCTCCTGACAGTTCTCAACCGACTGGCTCTCTCTCGCCTTATCACCCTCGCCTCGCTCAAGATAAGGATAACAGTGAATGGTGAGCGTCAGGAAGGGCACCAACAGGAAGATAAGAGCGTTTAACGTTACTTAACATCATCCTGTGT
>NC_051414.1:24487537-24487689 GCF_015228065.2 Penaeus monodon
TTGATATCGTCTGTCATTGTGTCACTGACGTTGAACCCTAATAAATCCCTGATAAGAACAGCCTTGATTTTTTTAATGCGAAGTTGAGTACAAAATATATTTACGAAACAAAACTGTCACTCCGTTGATTTGGTGTATAATTCTACAAGGGA
>NC_051414.1:24488050-24488262 GCF_015228065.2 Penaeus monodon
TGTGCCATATTAGGTACAGCGAGAGAGAGAGAGAAAAAACACATTAAATAAGCAATTACAGAAAATAACACACGGAACTCCACTTATGGAAACACAACAACAAGTGAACCTTATAAACAGCGACATCAAACAGTAAACAGGCAGAGAGGCGGATCTGCACAGCACAGGCCAACACCAGACAATTTGTGACAGCTTAACTAACACACGGGATA
>NC_051414.1:24488542-24488970 GCF_015228065.2 Penaeus monodon
ACTTCTTAAACCAACTCAAGCCAACACAACATGACACAAACCAACTCAAACCAGCTCAAGACAACTCAAGCCAATACAAGATAGCAAAGACCAACATAAGTCAAGACAGCTCAGGGCTACTCAAGACTCAACCCAACACATGACGGCTCAAACCAACTCAAGCCAACGCAAGACAACTCAAGATAGCTCTGGGCAACCGAATACTCAAGCCAACCAAATGATAACTCAACCCAACGCAAGATGACACAGCACAAGTCAAGCGACGCCAAAACAACAACTATCGCAACGCAACACAAACCAGTACAGATAACATTAGGGCAACACAAGCTCAAACAAGGAACACAACTCAAGACAACTCAAGTCAACATGAAACAATAAAGATAAACCAAAGATAAAACCACAAGAACAGATACACAGGAATGACATAT
>NC_051414.1:24488994-24489069 GCF_015228065.2 Penaeus monodon
CACCATTCGAGGTGTGTCACGACGGGGCAACTGCCAAATCCTGCATCGCAGTCATGGTGTGGTGGCAATGTGTAA
>NC_051414.1:24491297-24491369 GCF_015228065.2 Penaeus monodon
TGGAAGGAGGAAAATATGCGAAATGTTGAACGTAGATGTAAAATTCAAGTACAGAAGCGATTTTCAAAATCA
>NC_051414.1:24491432-24491524 GCF_015228065.2 Penaeus monodon
GAAATGAGACGACAGGTGATAGGAAAACCACACACGGCGAGCCAAGGGGTTTAAGGTCACCTGACACTCGCGACCTCACTTGGCTGCGATAT
>NC_051414.1:24491656-24491763 GCF_015228065.2 Penaeus monodon
CGGGGCGACGTATGCACGGAAGCGCCAACACACTCACGGGGTCTTGGAAGCCACCGCCAAGCACACCAGTTCTCCGTCGCCGTGGGCTGCCATGTCCGTTGCCCGTC
>NC_051414.1:24491799-24492190 GCF_015228065.2 Penaeus monodon
TCGAGAGTGCAGCGTCGGAATTAAGGAAGAAAATAAAGAGCAAAAGGATGGGAGAACAGGTAAACACACCCACGGGTTCAGCCGCCACTGCCTCCTCCTGCCCCGAGTCACCACGAACCGACTGCACAGCTGACTCACCCGCTGTGACGTCACCACTTGTGGAGCATCACGAGATCTTGACGTCATAAACCTCCCTCTCCCCCCCTCGCTTCCTTTCTCGGATTGCCGCTCCTTGCAACCGACTCCTTTTACTCTTTTCTTAGAAGGTAGCCGTGAGTAACGAAGGAGCAAAAAGTGATGACGTTCTGTCCTCCTTTTAGATATGATACGTAGCTTGCCTCAAGATTTTATAGGAATGCAGGAAAATCGGATCGAAACAAAACACGCCTTA
>NC_051414.1:24493627-24494111 GCF_015228065.2 Penaeus monodon
GTCAGAGGGTTTGGCATCAAGGCTGAAATATAGAAATAATACGATCGTGCAAAAGTATGAAACAGGATACGATTATACACTAAGACAAAAGACAATGCAGTAAAATGATAAAATAAAAGAGGAGAGGAAATATATAAAAACTATTTAAAAATATGTAAGCCGCCTTTCTTCTTTATAATAGGAAAGGGAGGGTAAATATAAAACACATATCAGGATGAGGAAATATAAATACAAAAAAAAGAAGAAAAATCATGACTTCCTGAACCAACACAATGGATATTGCAATATCACCACCTCTACTTTAATGCAATTGTTATCATAACAATCTCTCTCTCTCCCACATCTTCCCTTCCCGCCATTAAATCAACTTCGGTTTCTTTTGTTTGTTGTTGCTGTGATCGACAGTACTAGCGATGGATGACTATTTCCATTGCCATTATTTTTAGCTGTGTGGATTTAACGTAATCATAAATCTGTCTCCTAA
>NC_051414.1:24494468-24495443 GCF_015228065.2 Penaeus monodon
ATTTCCCGGATCGCTATCATTCTCTAGCCATAATTTCTGCGAAAGTGACGTCACCAGTTCGGCGTGTCTCTAGCTTTCGTTTTCTCACGGTCACGTGGTATTGTTCCTTCGATAGCACACCGACAAAATAAACCTTGTAATACTTTTTTCTGTAATTCCACACCATTACTTTTCGTTATACTACCGACAATTAAAGCAAACGGCACCGTGTTACACAACCGCATGACGATACTCATTTTTTGTACAAGAAATACATTTCGCATCCAAATATAAAATCAACTCTTGGAGCTACAGATTATATTTATATTTGAAAATGTTTAATTTAGATACGAAAAAAAATATATTCAGAATGTACATATCAATAAACTACTCAGAAAAGAATTTGATTACAATATCTACAGCTTAATCTTAGGACCATTCATGAATTTCCTTAATATCCAACCATACAGTTTCAGGTAAATAAGATAAAATTAAGTAAATGAAGAACAGCAATACATGTTACATCAATTTTGAAACAGAAATTGATGAGTTACAAAGGAAAAGAACGAGAAAAAACGCCATAAGCAAGAGTGAGCGTGAATGTAAAGGCGGGTAAATAATGAAGACCTCAATCTCCACAACTAGAATTGGGATCCCTCAGTGAATGAACCTCGTTTTTCAGCTTCTGTTTAAACGTTTTGTATTTCTCTGCCTCTGAGTTATTGTTCTTTACTCTTTTTTTTGTTCTACATATACAGCCATATAATTTTACGCTCAATAATATCAAACATGTATTTCATCACAATGGCCCTACCACCATTCTCAAATATTCCAGTCATCAATGCCTCATCGCCACACTCATTATTAAAACCGAAAGCAACAGTAGGAAAATAATAAAGGAAAATACACTCCAAGAGCTGCATTTCCCGGGATAAGCCCAGTCCTGAATACAAAAACAGGTGATGCTGTGACCCTGAAAGCAACTTCTTGGAAGAA
>NC_051414.1:24496203-24496461 GCF_015228065.2 Penaeus monodon
TCACCCCCCATATAACCCCCCCCCCTCCCTCCCTGCGCAAGGGTGAGTTGCGATCCCACACGTGCGCCCTGGTTGCTTTTAGGGTACAAGTGTGAGGCTAAATATCTTTCACTCAAGGAAAACAGCAATGATACGGTATATCCTCATTATCTTGCTGTTTACAATCTCAACCAGCGTACACCATGTGCACATCTAGTGGCGCACACGTGTGTACCAATTAACCGCACTCTCGTTGGCAGTGAGTCTTGTTTTGTGTAA
>NC_051414.1:24496750-24496884 GCF_015228065.2 Penaeus monodon
TTCCCTCTCGCACTGTTATTCAAACCCTGTCGTCTCTCGCTCTCCTGTGTCTCTAATGCACACACACTCCCGTTTACACACTGTTATGTACACACCTCTATAACACTCTAAACTATGGGAAATCACATGCACGG
>NC_051414.1:24497001-24497251 GCF_015228065.2 Penaeus monodon
ATCGCAAACACAAACACACGCACACGCACTCAAGTAGCATACAATGAACTGAATACTAACCACACCCTAAAATAAGGAAGACGATGTACAGTTAACCCAACATACCATTTTACTTTCACCCTTTTACCCTTGGTCAGTGTCAGCAGCTGTCTGTCACCAGTAAGTGCTATCGACCTTACAGTGCATTTGGCTGACATCACAGTTATTTCGGAATAAAAGTAACTTATAAAACTGACGGATGCCTACAATA
>NC_051414.1:24497381-24497819 GCF_015228065.2 Penaeus monodon
ACATGACACAATTATCCTTTGATTAATATCAGACACCACTCATTATTCTTATACGGAATTCCAGGAGCAGTCAGTCACTCACAGATTGTACTAGTGGCTATTAGGAAGTAGTTCTATTGATCGCCAAACACTACATTACTATTAACATGCCAAGCTACATAAACACCAATTATCGTCAGGCGACACCGTCTATTTGTAAACATCAATTAGCTCTCGTCAGGTTATTGCTACATATTACCATTATCTTCATTCCAGCGATAGATTAGCGTTTAACCAATAGAGTTGTTACCTATGCCAATATCTTGATATCGACTTAGATATCATTAGGCACTAGACATTTAAGAAATTATAATGACGACATTGGATAAATATTCTTAAGAACATAAATATATAGGGACAAGAACAATATCAACTTACATACCACGATATCACCGATCT
>NC_051414.1:24498895-24499794 GCF_015228065.2 Penaeus monodon
CGAGGGTGGAGGAGTGAGGGGGCCGATATGGGTCTGTGGAGGAGGGGGGATTAATGTGTGAGTCACAGCACAGGCAGTAGTAACAGAAGAGCGGCACCAGTAGTAGTGCCAGCAGTGTAGTAGATGACACGGATCACAGCCTAATGACCCAAGACGTGTATCAGCGGCAGCCACTCCTAACCAACCATGACCAGTACATTAGTACTAATGGGTGAGTATATCAGTGATTCCTATTACATGCTGAAGATAGCAATGTTGTACAGTCTTCCTGGTCTTTGAGATACATTTTGTAGATGGGTGTGTTACATTTTGTTATTACCTTTAAAGAAATTGTGCGAGTAAAACTTAATGCTCTTTCTCTTGTTACCAGTAACCTTGTGCATTCTTAGATTACTGCCAACCTTGGTTCTTTTTCTCATAGCTAGTTTTGTTGCTCAACAGATTCATTTTATTTTACTGTTCACCAGTATGGTTAAATTATTGTAATTTAGTCAATGTAATATTTTTGTAATGAGACATTTAATATTCATATATATGTTTTTAAAGTGTTGCTAAAGGTCATGTTCTATTAATTGACAATGATCAATGAATAAGTAACTTCATATTAGATATCATGTGTCAGATGATTGGACTCCTGAGTATTTACATGTGAACACTACAAACTAGGTATGTATTTATCTTAGGATGTTATTTGACAGAGGGTTATTTCTAATTTATTTTCTAACCTTCAAAGGGTCAGCAAGGATGGAGGGAGTGGAGGCTACTATGATAGCAGTGGAAGCAATGGCATGGTGAAGATCCCTATCCCAGCACCACACCGAGACGAGCCAAGGTTCCCAAAAGAGAAATCAAAAACTTTCTTTGGTAATTATGAATTCCTTGTTTTATTGCAGTGCATC
>NC_051414.1:24499831-24500342 GCF_015228065.2 Penaeus monodon
CCACCCTACTCTATATTATCAGTGATTACAAAATGCTGTATGGTTTGTATGGTTTATCTTTCCCAAGGCCTGAAATTATTGTGAGGAATTTAAAAAGTTATTATGTTCAGTCTTAGCTAGCTATACAAACAGGTTTAGCAAGGAAGGTTTGTGGGATAAGCAGATGTGCATATTATGTGTGAAAGCTCATTGTCAAGGCAACATACATACATCTCTTTTTTTATGCTTTCAGGAAGATCATATTAAATGGAGTATTTACATTTTATTCCCCTTCCTCCCTACAGCATTTATGTTCCTTTGTGCCAACTGGATATTCACAACGGCTTCCTTGGCACTCACTCATGAAAAAGTGCCAGATTATCCACCACTACCGGATGTGACACTGGACAACATTGCCACGAAGGAATGGGGCCTGGATGCCTCGGATGCATCATCATTTTCTCGGTTTATTTGTGTGTTATGGTTGTCATTTTCCATAAGCATAGGTAAGATTTTTTTTGTCTTCTGATCA
>NC_051414.1:24500396-24501581 GCF_015228065.2 Penaeus monodon
CATTCCCTCCCTTTCCCCTTCACCTTGCCTGCCTTGAACTTAAATGCATATAATTGTATATAAAGATAAAGAACGGAATAATCAAATATTCATGCAGTACTTTCCTCTATATTTTCACAGGTGGATCCTCTTTCGACGCATCTTCCTCATCATGGGATTGTTATATTTTTACCGTTCCATACTATGTATGTGACAGTCCTACCAGTAGCCACCCTAATTATTTCTGTGATAAAAAGGCAAATTATACTACCCAATACTGTAGCAAAAAGAGTAATCCAGTTGCCTCTGGCTTCGGCCTCTCAATCAGGACAACACACCTTCTGCGGGGATATATCTACTCGGGACACACTGTGTGCCTAGTGTTGGCCTACCTGTTATCCGTGAATGTAAGACCATCCCTCTATTTTAGAATGCCAGTGTGAATATTTTGTTTGAGATATGTGTATCATTTGTGTGAATACAACTAAAGACATTATAATGGATTATCTAATTTTTCCATTTAATCTTCTGCAGATACACCTCATCGATGGTGGCTGGTACACTGGGGTTTTGCTCTGCTAGCTATTGTTGGCGTAGTGATGGTCCTTATAGCCCGAGGACACTATACTGTTGACTGTCTTATAGCTTACTACATAACCACACGTATATTCTATATGTACCACACAATGGCAAATAATGCCAGCCTCAAGGTGAGTGTAGTGAAATATTAAACAAAATAGCATTAATACTAAAATTGTTTGACCTGAATCAAAGCCAAATATATATGTAGTTAATAATGGTATATGTGTGAATGAAGCTGTAGGTGTAATGATTTTATTAAGATAAATTCAAATAAAAAGGAAAGATAAGATTACTACATTTGTATTCACTTATTTTTGTAAGACAGGTTACATTATGCATCCTTAATATGGATTTGTATTTGGTGTCATTTCTTCTTACTAAAGATTTAATTACTTTACAGGAATCAGGGCAAAATAACTTCCTTGAAAGACTATGGTGGTACCGCCTTTTCTGGATATTTGAACGGAATGTCCAGGGTGTAATTCCTCGACATTACGAGTGTCCATTTCCATGGCCAAGGAGATGGAGCAGCAAAAATCCACAAAGGACCTCATAGTTCCATAGTTGGCTGTATATCCAGGAACTGCATTTGAACCAGTGAAACACTGATATACAGCCTCAAGA
>NC_051414.1:24501674-24504185 GCF_015228065.2 Penaeus monodon
AACCACTACCCCTCAGTACATTGGAGCCATTGAAGATGTAAATACTTGTATTCATTGTGTCTGAGGCAAGGACGACCCCAAAAGTGAAATTATTGTTTTGTGAATCTGACTTGTGATAACAGAACAAGAGTTTTAATACTGGAAGAATTCCCAGAGAATCATAGAAAGAAAGAAAAAAGTTACATTATATTAATGCAGTTTAGCCACTTTGGTAGCAGAAAGTACTTGATACTACTCAATATTACATCTAATGAAAAGAAAGTGAAGTTTGTGCACTGATAAATTCTCAAGCTTTTGCTGTACTGCAATTTAAACTCACAAACAGTGGTTTCCTTTAGTATGTAAGATTACAAGTCCCAGATCTGTGCCATTATCAAAATCCAGAGTAGATATACTTGATTTCTCGATGAAAAAATAACTTGAGCATGTAAGCTCAGGTTGAAAACTATTTAAGAAAAAAGAAATCTGGTTCTTACTTTTTTTTTGTTTTTATTTAGTTTCAACTCATTGATTTTTTTAATTAAAATTACAGTTGTGTGTTACTTGCTCAGGATGTTCATAAGTAGATTATATGTAGCAAAATATCAGTTTAATAGTTTTTGTTACTTTCCTTATTTGTGTTTTATTGCCTTTGAAATGTTTGTGGATTGTTCTGCCCTCAAAAATGTTTCATTTTGTAGATGTTCCATTAGGATGTCATCGTAACCAAAGTAAAAGGAACCTTTCTCTGTGTTTTTACTCTAAAGGGCATTTCCATTATAAACTGCATCATGAACACAACTAAAATTTCATTCTTAAGGTGACATGAGTAATTTGATCCCACAGAACATAATGGCTGCCCTTGCTGTTTTTGGTTACTGGGATTGTCTGTTTTGATGTTATTAATTTGCACTTTACAGTTACAGGTGCAAAATTAAGCAAATACACAAATCGGGTAATGATAATATTTATAGAAAATTACCACTGCTGTACTCTACTTAAGCACAATATTGTTCTCTTTACTATTTTTATAAAGTACCTATGTTTCTTTTGATCTGGGACTTGGAGAAACTTACTAAAAGGAAGGCAGAAAACCATCTTTCAAGTAAACTACGAGTACTTGGGAACATTAAAAGAGAATTTGATGTAATATAGATGGGACTAAATTTCCAGGCCTTTTTTGGAATGAGCCTTGTTCATTAAATTTTTTTGTATATGCATATTAAGCAGTTAAAGACAGTTTTAATATCAAGTTTAGCAGTTTAAAATTTTTCGAATGATATAAAAAAAATTCTCTTTATCAGCGAAGAATCTCCTTGCTTGATAGAGATGATTGGGTTCTCAAGTACATGAGATTTGAGGCAAGGATCTTCTACGTAGTGCCAATAAAAATTTTCATGTTTAGTCACTGAATCCCCATCTCCATTTTCATTCATCTCTAGAAGAGGTCAGTTGTTTTTCAGAATACATGTAAATGTGAGTTAGCTACAAGCATAATACTTTTTTTTATGTCCATATGTCCACAGGTACTGGTTGATACCTTAATTTTTCATGTATTGATTTTAATTCACATAAAAGGCATTGTTTTTGTTGAAAAAATACGCAGGGAGGTGGAATACTGTGGTTAAGGATGTGTATGTTTTTATTTAAATTTTCCCAATCTCCTGTGCCAGTCCATCAAGGTCACAGATACAGAAGTGTTCCACTTATCGAAAATGGTTTCAAATTGAATAATTTAAACTGTGTACATTTGAATATTGTGATATCTATTTTCTTGCTTCTTCAAAATGTTTTGAATGTGTTTCATTGTAAGAAAAATATTGGTATCGATTCCATGTTGTAAATGTTTTAACCACTCAGTCTGTTCTCTTAGAAAAGCTAGGTAAATATTTTTACCATTTTTCATTTTTAGTTCATGAGGATTAATGTTTATGCTCCTTGATACTGTGACTTGTTTATTGTGATACTGAATACTCACACTTAACTCACAATCATTTGTGGTGAACAGTGTAGTTTTGAATTTAAAAAGAAAAAAAATATACAGTTATTAGTCAGCTTGAATAGATTGTATGTATATTTGAATGGTAATTGTACAAAGTGTATTCATGTCATGCTTACTTTTATGCAAGTATGCCTTGTGGACATATTTTTGAGAAATGTCCATTTTATCCATTGAGGAAACCAATGAATGGCATCAGCCTGCATTGCAAGTTTAGTCATCAGGAACTACACACTATTATAAACTTTAAAATTACTGGAATTATGTGGTATTGTAGAACTATGATAATGGTATACCTAGTATCTATACTTGAAAGTTTAGCCCCATAAATTGTAATAAAACCAATTTTATGTATAGAAAAACAACATGAATACCAGATGTGAGGTGATATGTTCCAACTACAACTGAAAAGACTATGCTAGTATATTAACAAGGGAAATTTAAGCTTTCTTTACAGTACAAGATCTCTACAGTAATTAATATTATTTTTCATTGGAGTATAGTTAGTTGCTTGGCAAAAAGCCCCTGAGTGA
>NC_051414.1:24504218-24504606 GCF_015228065.2 Penaeus monodon
GTACATAGTGTAAAATGCTTCCAGATTATAAATAGTTTTTTATACTGTGTATAAAGTGTGTAAAGTAGATATACAATCATAGAATCATTTATTCAGGGATGGTGCTTTTTCATTTTTAAGATGGCATAAAGTCATTGGAAAAATGTGAATACAGACAGATCATTCAAATTGTTTGATGAAAACTCCCCGCAATTGTTTTTTACTTTTTCTTTCTTCTAGTTTGTAATTCCCCTTTGTAATAAATTATATACTTAAATAATATATTTGGGTTGGTTAACCAGTGTGGAAATAGTGCTCCTCAGTGGCAAAAAAGTGGCAGTTTTCATCTTTCTCAATCTTTCCTGAAAAACAAATTTTTTCCGTACACATATTTTTCCAAAACCCTTTG
>NC_051414.1:24504667-24505817 GCF_015228065.2 Penaeus monodon
TATTTTCTTGCATTTTTCCATTAAGCACAACTTACAAAAAGGGCAAAAAATAAAAAAATTTTTCAGCAAAGACTATAATTTTCCCTGTTACAGCTATTTGTAAGGGACAGCAATGTTTTAAAAGATTTGTTGAAAGAGAATCCCTTGAATTTTCAGAAATAGCCATGGCCCTTTTATCTTCATATCTTTTTTTTATTTTAGGAAGTAACTTTTTTTCAGGGTACCAAGTGGAATATGCCCAAAAGGGCTTTGCACATCAGATGTTATTGAACGGGGTTTTGTTGCAATCACGTTTTTGGTATTTGCAGGAGTCATGTTAACGGACCCCAGAAATGCCAAGTTTTTTATTAAAAATTTCATGTAATTTACTGTGGAAATATATATTCTAATGCACACATGTTTTGGACTGGGATTAAGTTTTAAACCTAGGCATTCTATAACATGATTTTTCTCACTCTCCCTTTTTTTTAAATGTCAATCCAAAGTTTTGTTGCTCTAGGAAAAGAACCAGTTTTTTTTTTTTAAATCAAATACAAATAAAAAATTTAGATGATTTTGTCATGAAGTTATTGATTTCCTTTAACCCGCAGCAAATTTGGTTAAAAAAATAACAACAAAGGATACAAATTTACTTTTAAAAAGGCATCATTCAACTGGTGAAATATATAAAAACTATAAAGATTGATTTTGGAAAAATAGTCAAAGTTTTGATTTTTATTAGACATTTCCCCAAAATAAAAAAGGAATTTCCCCAAAAACTGATTTTTTTATGCTAAAATTATGGAATAAAAAACCTTTTCATATTTCCTTTTATTCGATAAAAAGTGAATCAGTTATTTAATTTTTGAAACAGGTTATAATATGGGCTTACATATTTTTAAATGTAAAATACACATCCATATCAAATACTTTTTGGATGTATAATACATATTTTATCATTAAATTTAAAAATATGTTTTGATATGGTAAATTTTTGCTTTCATATTGATGTGGTTTTTTTTCATCTTTTCTGACTGTTTCTTGTGCTGATAAAACAATAGTTGAAAAGAATTTATATGGTTTATTTAAGAATACGTTACCCTTACCCCAAACATCACTAAAATCAATGGGGAAAATTTAAAATTTAAAGGCTAAGCAATATAATTGCAAA
>NC_051414.1:24506055-24506322 GCF_015228065.2 Penaeus monodon
CTCACAATTTACTTTTTCTTTTCTTTTCCGGCAAGAAAAATATAACTAATGATTTGCGTTTTCTTGAGAGAAAAAGAAAAGAAAAGAAAAAGAAACATATCTTAACCCTGTTGCCCCTCGGTTCTTGAGGAACCATTTACCACCATGCACTACTATGACGTCATCACCTGCGTGAGCCAATTAACGCATGCCGACCACCGACGCAGTGTATCAACGCTTGACTTACGAAGAGGAATGAGGGCACAGAGTGACTGGCAAGGGGAGCTT
>NC_051414.1:24506909-24506976 GCF_015228065.2 Penaeus monodon
CCTCACTCGTGCTTCCTTGCACGCAATGCATCAATTCAACATTACGGCAATGCAAGAGTCATGCTAT
>NC_051414.1:24507999-24508328 GCF_015228065.2 Penaeus monodon
CTTTTCCTAGTGACCTTTCCCCTCACTTCCCCCTCCGAGGCTGACCTTTCCCCTCATGTGACCATGTTTACGCCCGAACCTTATAATGAGGGTAGATTGAAAATTGTCTAATTATGGCAGATTATCACCATTTTTTTTGCGCCCGTTTGTGTTTATTCTTGTTTGGGTGTCCTGTTTGGATTTTGTTTGTTTTTGCCTTGTTTTTTGCTTTGTTTTATTGTTTTTGCTTTATTGTTTGTTTTTTATGTTTTGTTTTCATTTTTTATTTGTTTGTTGCTTGTTTTTGTTTTGTTTTGTTTTCATTTGCGTTTTTGTTTTGTTTTATTAAT
>NC_051414.1:24509086-24509226 GCF_015228065.2 Penaeus monodon
TAATAATACCTCCCGTCCGCTCCTCTTTTTCTAATTTTCGTTTACACCATTCTTTATTTCTAGTTCCCTCTTTCTCATGTAACAATTCCCCCAAGTCCTTCTTTCTGCATTATGACAATTGCATGATCAACAGCGTGATG
>NC_051414.1:24509444-24509704 GCF_015228065.2 Penaeus monodon
ACGCTTACGCTGACGTATTTTCCCCTCGTTTCACGCGCACGAAAACAAAGGCTGAAATCATTGGCTGCTGTCTGGCGCCCTCGTTGTTTGTCTCATTCATTCCTCTGTTTTGTTTTGAGTTGTTGCTATTTTTACATTGATATTGGGGTGATCTTTCGTCCATTCATTTTTTTTATCTCTCTCTTTTATTCCCTTTTTTTTATATGTTTCCCTTTTTATGTTTTGCCTTTTTTTGTTTTCTTTGTTTTTGGCTGTCTGTG
>NC_051414.1:24509961-24510238 GCF_015228065.2 Penaeus monodon
TAAACAACAAAGACTAAAATTCGCGGCGGAACCTTAAATGCACAGTGATCCCGCAGTTTGTAGGTCGGGTGACTGAACTTCGGGCGTCCGTGAGAGAGCGACTTTCCCCTGACGCAACGTGGCCGTCACCCAGCGCCTGCCACCTGTCAGCCATCTCTTTTCATCCATCTTTGTCCACGATGCGCCAGCTGACACCGCCAGGTAGCGCCAGTCATCCGCCCCGGAGAGTGTGGATGTGGGTTGTTCTCCGGGTGTGGATTAAGGCTTGTGCAGGTGC
>NC_051414.1:24510478-24510629 GCF_015228065.2 Penaeus monodon
CCTGTGAGTCCCAACCTCTTGTTCTAACACCCGCAAGGTTAGAAAGTGAGAGTGAACAACTGGTGCGCCCTATGACAGGAGGCCAGAAGGGTGACGGTAACTCATCCCACTACAAATATGGGTCAAACAGTGCAGCTGGCTTATCATGCTA
>NC_051414.1:24510701-24511042 GCF_015228065.2 Penaeus monodon
CCTTTTCTTAGAACTCGGTCTTTTTCGTGCGTTTCGCCGCGCACGCACAGAGGGCCTCACACGCAGGGTTCTATTAGCGTTGCGTACACTCGAGACTTAACGTAAACGACAATTGTTTGTGCTTCATAAGCAAACCTTATTCGCACAACCACTACGGGCGACCAAGGCGGCACACACACAACAAGCGAGAGACTGTGTCTGTGTTCCCGCTCGCCCGCCCCCCTTGCGCTACAGTTCCAGTGACGTCATTCTGACGTCATCGCACCATTCCGGATCCCCCCGCATCCGCCCACGGCCCTCTCGCCCTCTGGATTTTTCCGCTTTTCCCTTTCCCCGTCTTA
>NC_051414.1:24511219-24511290 GCF_015228065.2 Penaeus monodon
ACAATCTATTTATCTAGTTTCCCTTACCTTACCAAGCAAGGCCGAGGGCACAGGTCAAAGTTCACGGTGAA
>NC_051414.1:24511688-24511830 GCF_015228065.2 Penaeus monodon
AGTATTCATACCCGCTCATCCTGGCAACGAGACACGCCCATTCGCCACGTGTAGGCGGGGGATGTCGCGTGGGGAGCCCCGCCCACTACGCCTGGGGGTTCGTTTCGCCGGAAGTCGGGATGAGTCACCGCCGCATCCTCGT
>NC_051414.1:24511864-24511992 GCF_015228065.2 Penaeus monodon
GCGTCGAGGAGGTTAGCTTGTTATTATCGTGATGATTAATACTGCCATAACAACTCATTTTTGGGCTTATTTGATTTTTCTCCATTATTTGTGTTTTCTTTTCCCGTAGTTCGATTATTGCCATTCCT
>NC_051414.1:24512067-24512187 GCF_015228065.2 Penaeus monodon
GCTTGCTAGTATTGCCGATTTATATTTCTCCTTCGTTGATTATTTTGATTTTTATTTTCGCATTCTCTAGTTTTGTTACTATTTTTTTTTCTGTCTCTCTTTTCCCTTTTTCCTTTTGCT
>NC_051414.1:24512470-24512985 GCF_015228065.2 Penaeus monodon
CTCTTCTCTTTCCGTATTCCTCTTTTTCCCCATCCTTCTTCCCCCCGTCTTTCCCCCTTACTTCCCCCCCCCCCGGCCAGTCTGTCATCTCCCCCCCCCCCCCCAACACGAACGCATAAACAGTGTTATTAAATATTATCCCGTAAAGTAGGTCGCGTAACGAGCAGGATCCGCCACGAGGGGAAAAGCAGGGGAAGGAGAAGGGGAAATGATGAGGGGAGTCTCGGGGGAGACTTAAGGAAGGGGAGGTGGGGGTTGAGGAGAGGGGGTGAGAGGGGTAGGGTGAGAGGGGTAGGGTGAGAGGGGTAGGGTGAGAGGGGTAGGGTGAGAGGGGTAGGGTGAGAGGGTAGGGTGAGAGGGGTAGGGTGAGAGGGGTAGGGTGAGAGGGGAGGCGAGAGGGTAGGTGAGAGGTAGGCGAGGGGAGGGTGAGAGGGTAGGCGGAGGGTAGGGAGAGGTAGTGAGAGGGGTAGTGTGAGAGGGGTAGGGTGAGAGGGGTAGGGTGAGAGGGGTAGGGT
>NC_051414.1:24513018-24513122 GCF_015228065.2 Penaeus monodon
CTTCTAAGAAAGAGGTGAGGGGAAATGAGGGGAGTCCTAGAGGAAGGGGAGGAGGGCGACTGTGGCCATGATTGGGGGCCTGATGGTGAGGGAGAGGCATCTCG
>NC_051414.1:24513916-24514048 GCF_015228065.2 Penaeus monodon
TGAGAAGAGTGGAAAAGGAAGCGAGGGGATTTCCGGAAGGATCTGGGCAGAGGGAAGGACATTCTTGAGGAGGAGAGGAGAGTAGGGAGTGACGGAAACCGGAGAGGGGAAAGGAGAATGGTAACATACGAC
>NC_051414.1:24514282-24514647 GCF_015228065.2 Penaeus monodon
GATTTTGTTCTTATGCAGGTTATTTTTCATGTTGTTTTATGCTATTTGTTTGCCATTTGTGCTTACGTATTTACATCTTGCCGTCTAGTGATTTATTTTTACAATGCTTCCGTTTGGTTGCGTTTTATTGCGAGGCAAATCAAAGATCTAATTTTTCATTAATCATCATATCCATCTTTTCGATGGATATGATGATTGTATTTTAAGCTGTAGACGTTTGTTGATTTATTCGTTTTCTTTAGATCAGAAAAGTGCCCCGTAGGAGAAACGGATCAACCATAAAACTTGGATTTAGATTACATACACTTAAATTACGTCCGTTTCCCCTTCGGCCCAGCTGGGTGTTGGGGGTCACGAGCCTATCG
>NC_051414.1:24516091-24516284 GCF_015228065.2 Penaeus monodon
ACGGAATTCCCTGCGTCTCAGCTGATAGAGTTATTTTTAGTTTCGGATAATGACTTCCTATCGATATTTTTTTCTCTCACAATGTATAAAAAAGTTTGTGGTTTCCTGTGGCTCGGGGAAGACATCTGTTTTTATCATACAATATCCTGCCCAACATGACAAAAATAAAACGTCATGAAGAACAAAATTGAAA
>NC_051414.1:24516530-24516695 GCF_015228065.2 Penaeus monodon
AGAAAATTAATACAGAGTGTATTTAATGAATCTAAAATTAGGAAACATCACCCACAGGGATAAAAAGTACTACACAAATACAAAGAAATATATTTAAAGTAAACCGGGAAGAATTTCTGAATTAAAAACGTTTATATTCCTAAAATTAAAAAAAAAGGGGGAAAA
>NC_051414.1:24516736-24516824 GCF_015228065.2 Penaeus monodon
AAATAATTAAATAATTTTTTTTTTTTTATATATATATATATATATAATTTAAAAATAATTATATATATTATATTTTTTTTTTTTAACC
>NC_051414.1:24516998-24517126 GCF_015228065.2 Penaeus monodon
CTTTAATGGAATTAGAGATCATATAGCATCATATATATGTAACAAACCGAAAAATGATAAACAAGACCACCCATAAGTAAAGGATTAATGAATTAGTAAATTACCTAATAAAACAAGACCAACACCTG
>NC_051414.1:24517157-24517474 GCF_015228065.2 Penaeus monodon
ACAGCAAAACTCTCCCAAATGTTTACGCTTTTCCCCATTATTCCTTATCGTACCCTAAACCACTCAGCCTGAAATATGAAAGTAAACACTTAATATCTGCACCGCCGAAATCTATATGCCGTTAGATCAACAGAGATCCATTAACAGTGTAGTTCATAATAAAAACTCACGCCGACCTTCCACTCGTGTTCGTAGTAAAAAGGGACCGTTTAATGACGAGTAATGCTTCGTTCAATGGAACCCTTTGATATTGCGTTTAATGTACGAATTCACGTAAGGAAGTTTCAGGGTAAGAGAGACGTGGGTCAGAATGAGCG
>NC_051414.1:24517568-24517661 GCF_015228065.2 Penaeus monodon
GTGGCGGTAATCTGCCTAACAGTAAGAAGAATATGTTTTAGTAACACCTAGCCTATGGGGAAAATGATAGTAATATATGCAGTTTCTTTTGTT
>NC_051414.1:24518134-24518243 GCF_015228065.2 Penaeus monodon
ACCATCATCATCATTCAACCACTTCCCCAATCATTTCGGCGACAAATTGAGGTGTTGTTAATTTGGCTAAAATGGCCAAACAAACTAGCATATAGGACGAACAAACCAT
>NC_051414.1:24518277-24518598 GCF_015228065.2 Penaeus monodon
ATTATTATTATCATTTTGTATTTTAACTTTTTAAGTGGGCAAGATGATTTTGAAATTTCGTATATACAAAAGGTGATATATAAATAAAAAATTATCAGGTTTAAGAAAAGTTAAATATTTACTTCACATATTCCCCTTTCTTCACACATAAAAGATCTTGGTCTTGTATTATTTTCAGTAACATTTTTTTTTTTAATGTGAAATATAAATCTGTTTTGTTAATTCATGATCAGTGATATAAGAATCATAGTGAGAACTGACAGACAAAAAGAACTTTCACACAATTAGATAAAATGACACTTAATAGAACAGGTCTTGCTA
>NC_051414.1:24518865-24519106 GCF_015228065.2 Penaeus monodon
ATAAAAGATCCAATCCCCTTTCGAAAGGAAATCGCATCCCGCTAAACGGCATCGAATCCTCAGTGTCGGGTGTCAAGGCCTCGGGAACTATTGGCGGGAATTAGCTACTCCCACCTGACCAATTTTCGGGAATTCTCTGATGAAAGGAATTCTATCGTTGGCATTTGAAGGATGTTACTATAAACTTACATATATGCTACATGCATTGTATACAGGAATATTCACATTCATTCATTCATTC
>NC_051414.1:24519664-24520656 GCF_015228065.2 Penaeus monodon
AAACAAAGGCACCCATTGCAAAAGCCACACTGTTTTCACCTTAGCTAATGGAAATCGTTGAAACCAGAGATAACGTCATTAGACACGCATTCACTAATACGAAAGACATTGTCTATTGTCAATAGAACGCGCACGAAGTGATGATCGGATAAAGTAGATCTTTTGCGACAATGTTAATGGCGCCAACCTGCACGCAGACATGTATTCAACATACTTCCAGGACTGTATTCACGAATCTTATGGCTACGAATAATTGGATTGAGTTTCGTTGCTTTTCTTTAGTCATTTCTCTAAAAGATAGAAATTGAATCGCAGAATTAAACAAATGAATAATCGGTAAGAAACTCAACAGAAACTCAATCGCAGAATTAAATGAACGGATAACCCGCAAAGAGGCACAAGATCACAGACATGCTACATAATTTGCTTTTCACATCTACGACATCCTAGCTATTAGTAATAAGCAGATTCGTTACCATTCACTCCGTACGAAACGAGGTCCTAACATGAAAGAGACTTAGATTTGGTCTGAAAAGTCACTGAGAAATCTAATATAAATGGATTCCTGCAAACTATTTCTTCTCAACATTCTCTTGCCGTGTGTTAATATTATAAGAGATTAGGCAAGGGCAGGGCTGAAATAACAACAGAATTGTCTATCAATATAATCATATACTTGCATTGTACACTTGCTGAATTCATTACGCTGAGTATATATTTCTCTGCCTTTTGTTTATAAGAACAAACAAGCTAATGGCCACACAAGTATAATAACTGTAATTGCGAAAAACTTGAGGGAAAGATCTGAGTTGAAACAAATTTTACTTGTATGAGATGGTTAAAAAATGCCAACTTGAAAAGATGTTTGGTAAAAGAAGTAATGAAAAAAGTTGTAAACCCAAGTTTGGAATATGTTAACCATGCAAAATGTTTTAATGAATAAATCCAGCAATTAAAAAAACGGTAAAAGCAGCTGATCGTGAAATATTACT
>NC_051414.1:24520695-24520801 GCF_015228065.2 Penaeus monodon
ATTTAAACAAACTAATATATTGTGATAAAATAATGATAACTGAAATAAGTAAAAATATAACAAAACCAAATGTTCAAATACAATAACTTGACAATATACATACTGC
>NC_051414.1:24521005-24521269 GCF_015228065.2 Penaeus monodon
CATGGAAATGTCAAAACATTATAGTATTAATAACGACTAATATCAGATAGATTGATCTACTGCCGTTGTAATGAAGCAAATCCAGTAATTATAATAACAGTTATCAAATAATCTTTTGTAATAGAGAATATTTTAAATCAAGGAAATTCGCAAACATACAACTGTTCTTTACACTGAGCATGCCAGTTTAAGTCTAATTACAGAAAAATTTCCCTCTCTGGATACTGCTGCCATATTATTTTGGAATCAAGGATATCCCCCTGC
>NC_051414.1:24521683-24522043 GCF_015228065.2 Penaeus monodon
AGTGAATATTTTGTAAAAAAAAAGAAGAAAATTCATATTTCAAAGACGAAGTATCAGCAACTCACCCGTTCACATCATCTATATTCTCTCCCTTTTCAGATAATCCATATTGACTACAGATTACCTTTATACAGAATGGGAGTCTATATTTGGATTCGGATTCGATAAAAAGTTATATTTTCAGGCGTTACACTTGATGTTAGCAACTGTATTTTTACGAGGATAAATGTGGCGTCACCGCGGTGGAATTCCTTTCAGACAAGACATTCCTCTGGGGATGTGATTTGCATTATTAATCATCGTCCTTATAAATCCTACTAACGAGACTCTCTTACTTGCAACACTTTTACGAACTCCCCT
>NC_051414.1:24522735-24523034 GCF_015228065.2 Penaeus monodon
TTATCGGGAGAATGCTGACAAAACATAAATGATATGAAAAGGTGTAAAATCATAAGTAAAAACGGACTTTTCTTCCATTCTATTTTCCCGTTGATGAGTTCCGGGAAATGTAGCAAGGGGCAAGGTGAGTATTACAATATGAATAAGCCTTTTTTTCAGACATAAAAAAACAGATGGAATGACACGTAAATAATTAATAGATACATATACTAGAGCGCGCCTAGCAGTGTGTACGTACAAATGGAGTCACATACATACAGGTACACACTATCAATTAATTAAACGATAAAATGAGAGAC
>NC_051414.1:24523058-24523182 GCF_015228065.2 Penaeus monodon
GCTGCTTGGATATATAAACAAACCAGTTCACTAAATGAATAAGATAAGAATATTGGCTCATATCGCTTCCGTGACACTGGACAATACTTCTATTTTTAGTTGAGGGATGAATAAATCTTGTCAC
>NC_051414.1:24524607-24524701 GCF_015228065.2 Penaeus monodon
CCCTGAAGAGTGCAGGGTCGACTCCCCCTCCTCCCCCCCCCTTCCTCTATATCCCCCCTCTTACCTATCTCCTGCTCCTCCTATCTTCATCCCT
>NC_051414.1:24525175-24525686 GCF_015228065.2 Penaeus monodon
TCGTCCGAATGAATGCAAACGGTTTCCTCTGTCAGTACGACCCGGGAAACGAACTACGACTACCTTAACTACGACCTGCGTTAATGGGGCGTGTCTTGTGCCCCCGGAGTGACCTTTGACCTTCCTCGCCATCAGGACTGAGAGCTTTATCAGTAACCAGCATTTTCTATCAATAACCCGAATGCCATTGTCAGGTACAACGAGGATGGTGTACACGACTGAGGTATGTATTTGTACGCGTGGGGGTGTGTACGTATATATATGCACGCGCACATACAGGCACGCTGCATTAAGTATGAACAGTGACAATCTGGTTAAGAACACTTCCTGAGGTTATCACGTTATCGAAAGCGTTGCTACTGCCTATTACACATCGATTCCCTCCTCCTTCCCTTCCCCTCCCTTTCCCCTCCCTTTCCCGACCTCCCATCACGCTAGACTGGAGCCTTTATGCATACCTTCCCCTACCCCTTCTCCTCCACCCCTGCCCTTTCCCTGACCTGTTCTCGTG
>NC_051414.1:24525715-24525995 GCF_015228065.2 Penaeus monodon
TGGGTAAGTGTTCCCCTGCTTGTGTATTCTCTTTCCCTCGTTGTCCCTATCTCCTAACCCGTTCCCTTCCCCGTCCCGTACCCCAACTCAGCCCCCTTCCCCTCACCGTCTCCCCCCCGTCCCCCATCTCTTCCCCACCTTCAACCCGCTCCCCTCCTAGAAATCCCCGTCCTCCTTCCCCTTCTTCTCTGCCTATTTTCCTTCCTCCTTCTTCTTCCTACGCTCACCTGACTACACACAAATGTCATCTTACTCCCCGCTCCACGTGTCACGCCATGTC
>NC_051414.1:24526236-24526531 GCF_015228065.2 Penaeus monodon
GACAAGCCAGTCTTACAAAGAACATTTCAAACCGATGATCAATGGGAAAAGAAATACAAAAGTAAATACGATACAAACGATAGTTGCATCGACGAGTCATCACATACGACAAGAGACAGAAAACTCGCGTTCATTATGTTGTCAAGAGTTTTTTTTTTCTTTGTTTTCTATCGTAAGTGATCTGTCTATTCAGGAGTGGCGTTCGGACACGCGAACAAAGAGGTTGGCTTCGATTTATTGATGTCATGATGCACACTTCCAGATATGTTGATTTTGAATGGGGGGGGGATCGTTT
>NC_051414.1:24526713-24526927 GCF_015228065.2 Penaeus monodon
CGTATATCTATATCAATCTAACTATATAAACCTAGCTATCTACATATTAATCTGGCCATCCACCTATCTCTCCCTGCCTTATTCTCTCTCTTTTCTCTCTTTATCATTATGTATAAGACAGAAACAATAAGACAGACCTGAATAACACCATGGAACAAAGAAACAGAAGTTCCTAAGGTGACGTGTGATGCGGCAATATATATTTCCCGAATGA
>NC_051414.1:24527249-24527430 GCF_015228065.2 Penaeus monodon
ATGCAGAACGAGACACGGGCGTGAATAATGATTAGAATAAGAAAATAAAACGATGTTAAAACTATTTTATTCAGCAAAATCAGCACGTTTAACCAGCAGAGATCAGCGCTGAGATCGGAGGAGTCACATAATGATTACAGAGAGTTTGTACTTTGTGTAAGATGCTTAATTGCTGTAGGAA
>NC_051414.1:24527968-24528058 GCF_015228065.2 Penaeus monodon
TAACTAGATAAACAGCACACACGTGTTCCTTCACATATCAAGGTGTCAGAGGAAGCGTAGTCATAAATAACTAAGTCACGTCACTATCTT
>NC_051414.1:24528891-24529062 GCF_015228065.2 Penaeus monodon
CTGTCAGAGAGAGCATCTTGGGGTCGTTGCAGAGAGGGTTATACTCTTGGCGCCGTTGAGATAAACATGGCTGTGCTGAGATGCCGTTCATTCTTTTCCCCTCTTTCTCCGTGTCTCTTATTCTGTTTCGGTGTTTAAAGGAAATAAACGAAGGGAGAAAAAATAGGGATC
>NC_051414.1:24529107-24529199 GCF_015228065.2 Penaeus monodon
GATTCCACAAAATCGGAAACGGAAAAAAATATGAGCGAGGAAAAAAAATGATAACATGATAAGTGCGGACTAGATAAGGGAGGACACGATGT
>NC_051414.1:24529249-24529322 GCF_015228065.2 Penaeus monodon
GGAGTCTTCATTTTCATCATAAGTAAAAATAGGGAGGACCCGCTTCATGAAAGGACCCGATAAAATTTAGGAT
>NC_051414.1:24529361-24529620 GCF_015228065.2 Penaeus monodon
CCTTAAAACTGACAGGCAGACAAACGGAGAGATAAACAAGCAAACAAGCGGACATAAAGGCAAACAGACAAGCACAATCTCGCCCCAGAAGCTGAGCGAATACAGGAAACTCGGTACAAAATTTGCCGTCGCCCGCAACCGGCCGTTCCGCATCCTGTGGGCGGCTTCCTCCTCCGCCGCGCGCTCGCTGCCCGCCACATCTGCCCGCCGGTGTGGCCGAGCGAGGACGGCCCGGTCGGGGCATTAGGGTGTCTTTGGG
>NC_051414.1:24531935-24532068 GCF_015228065.2 Penaeus monodon
CTCCAACTAAGACATGCCGCGTGATGCAAGGGCGGCGAATTATCATCAATAGACGGGACTATAAACCTGCAAAATCATGCAGCTCACCAGGCAGAAGAAAATATAGGGTGTCAGATCAAAGAAGAACACTTGA
>NC_051414.1:24532207-24532362 GCF_015228065.2 Penaeus monodon
TAAAATAGGCAGACGTACACAGACACTCACAAACACAAGTATGACGACCGAGAGAAACCGCAAACAGCCACAGGAAAATATAGACAGAAGTGCAGGATACG
Source organism: Penaeus monodon (assembly GCF_015228065.2). Taxonomy (NCBI): domain Eukaryota; kingdom Metazoa; phylum Arthropoda; class Malacostraca; order Decapoda; family Penaeidae; genus Penaeus; species Penaeus monodon. The sequence continues at coordinate 24,532,309 of NC_051414.1, forward strand.
GGTTCAGGATAAACATCTTGGGATTATAAACTGGGTGGGAGATGGCGCAGTATG
>NC_051414.1:24532848-24532942 GCF_015228065.2 Penaeus monodon
GCCCCCAACATTCCTTCCTCCTCCACAGCCTCTCTTCTCTCCCTTCCGCCCACTTCATTCCACCTTCTCCCTCTCTCTGTATCCCTCTCTCGTC
>NC_051414.1:24533112-24533250 GCF_015228065.2 Penaeus monodon
CACAATAATGATGATGAAGTTCGACAATAAAACAGCAACAACTTTGACAGCCAGAACAGCCTCACGAAAGGAATAAAAAACGGGTTTCTATTCTTAGTCCAAATGCTAATAACTCGCGGAGAAGGAATGACGTAAGTA
>NC_051414.1:24534368-24534669 GCF_015228065.2 Penaeus monodon
CACACGATTAAATACCCACTTTGACAACAACTAAACAAATAAACGAAATGATGGTTAACGATTACCCATAATGAACTTTTGCCCAATACCCAATGAATAGGTAAACATATGAGTGAATATCCACATTTGCCCATTACCCAATCAATAAATAAACACAGACTACTAAAGTCCTGCTGGTATCCAATATCTTGAGAATAATCACGTAAACAGAACGGAAAAATAAAACCTATTGATACCAAAAGCCCAGGAAACTAAAACACCAACAAGTAACTGAATACCCACCTGTATCCAGTACCCAGTC
>NC_051414.1:24534739-24534921 GCF_015228065.2 Penaeus monodon
CTATAATAAATATCGACATACAAGTCGCCGGGACATCAGGCTAAAGAAAACGAAGATCGCCCTTTCACGCAAGGGAAACGGGGACCATCTGCCACGGAGACGCGAGAACTCGAACGTGAGTGTAGCGATGGCGATAGGAATGTCAAGGAGGCGCAGAAGTTAAGACGTTAAGCTGCGATTTC
>NC_051414.1:24535230-24536279 GCF_015228065.2 Penaeus monodon
GACCATCACTGAACCGTCATAATCAAACTCCCACTGCATATCTAGCCCTCAGCATACCTCCCCCCCCGCCTACAGCAACAAAAAGGTTCTTTGCAACATGAAATTCCCCGTACTTGACCCCATGGCCTCTGACCTTGAGCACGTGTGTGACCTTGCGTGTTTGAGGGTCGTTTGGCGTCAGAGAAGATTTTTGGATGCGAGATGCTCCTCTTCAGATTGGCGAGGGTTAATTGGCGTGGTTTTTGGGAGAAGTGGGCGTCGATAGAAAGAGAAAGGGTGGGGGGGTAGAAGGAGTAGACGTGGTTAGAAAAAGTGGGCGTGGTTTTGATGGAGTAGCGATAGTTTTAAAAGAGTGGGCTTGGTTTTGAAGGAGTGGGCGTGGTCTTGCAGGAAGGGATCTTGGAGGTTGGGTGTGATTTTGGAAAAGTGGGCGTGGTTTAGGAGGATTCTGGGAGGGCTGGTGTGCACTGGAGGGGTGGACGGAATGGGCGTAGTTTTGGAAGAGGGGTGTGACTTCGGAGGAGGGGGCGTGGTTTTGGAGAGGCGGGTGGAGTTTTGGAAAACTGGGCGTGGTTTAGAAACGGTGGGCGTAGTTTTGGGGAAGAATCCCGTGAATAAATGACCTTCTGGGCGTTTTTTTTGTAGTAATGGGCAGAATTCAGGGCATTAATAAAACCTAGAGTGGTTGAGTGGGCGGGGTCTTCTACACATGAATGAGCAAGTGGGCGGAGCTTGACGGCGTGGGTGGGCTTCGGGACGTGGGCGGGGCTGACGGCCTGGGTGGGCTTCGGGACGTGGGCGGGGCTGACGGCGTGGGTGGGCTTCAGGACGTGGGCGGGGCTGACGGCGTGGGTGGGCTTCGGGACGTGGGCGGGGCTGACGGCGTGGGTGGGCTTCGGGACGTGGGCGGGATCGACGATGGCAGATCGAACATGAACTTGAGGTGCGAGAGTGTTAAATCTTTTATGATCCTGATTCACGGGTCGTGGACTATTCTTAACCCGCTCTGCTTGTTCATGAGGTCGAGTTGCTTGGCCGACGCTCTTGGG
>NC_051414.1:24536713-24536945 GCF_015228065.2 Penaeus monodon
TACTCCATCATTCTCACAACAAATAAATTCATCAACACCGAAGAATAAATTCATCAAAATGAAAACGCGCCCAAAGCAAACTTCTAATTTGAATAACGACAATGGCCTGTGTCCCATACGACCCCTGGAGTAATGGCGCAGGCTTTGGCTTCAGAAAAGAGGACACACGAACACTCTCTTTCGGCGGACAGATGTTTAAGTAATGTTTCTAAGTATTTTGATCTATATTTTT
>NC_051414.1:24537167-24537372 GCF_015228065.2 Penaeus monodon
CTTCTTTTTATCTGTTTCGTTTTTCTATTCATTCAGTATGAAAAACACATAACATATCTTACCTACAGCATTTACTTTAATACCTTGCTTATGGCGTAAGTACGTACGAAATATAACTATATTGGGTGAGTAATTTGCATTTTTTACTCACACAATACTTGAAACAATTAATATGAAAATAATAAACAACACTTGTATGATACAT
>NC_051414.1:24537716-24537924 GCF_015228065.2 Penaeus monodon
ATCGCCATTATCCTGGCCACATTCCTACTAAGTTCGATCTTCTGCAATCTTCTCTTTCCCATTTGCATCCTTAATCCACGTCACGCTTTATCCGACACGAATCTTATCTCACACCCGGATGCCCTTCTTGAGGCCAACAAGCCTGCAGCCTGACAAACAAACACATACTCGATCTCTTGACACGTAACCCAAACGCCAGAGACCTAAT
>NC_051414.1:24538497-24538873 GCF_015228065.2 Penaeus monodon
ATTCACAAAACCACGATTTGCTCTCAACCCAAAACTGTCCCAGTCGTTCACACGGAACATACAGGGTCGTATATCTGTCTTCGTTGCCGAGATCACCGAAATGGCAACCCGATGGCAACCGATGACAAGGGACAAATGACAATGCCATATCATATCTGGCTTGAGTAGGGATTAATCCGGATTACCAATTCACGGAAAAAGAATGAAAAAAGAGAGAGAAAAAAAAGTAATAATTTGAATAGCGTGGGTGATCATAAATCCGGGTTCCATTTTTCTGCATAATTTTAGTTTTCTATTTTGAAGTTTGCGACACTCGAGGGAAGTTTAATCTTAGCGCATATGAATGGTTATGTTGGCTTGGGAAGTGACGTGAAAG
>NC_051414.1:24539561-24539692 GCF_015228065.2 Penaeus monodon
GCATGTCTGACCCTCAATTGCTACTCACAATTTCCTGGTTTTCCGCGTCGACCTTGCAGTAGTGACCGCAAGGTGCAGGCGATCAGCGCTAAAAATAAGCTTGAAAACCACACAACCAGTCCATGAGGCGA
>NC_051414.1:24539724-24539827 GCF_015228065.2 Penaeus monodon
TTACTCTTCTCCCCCTCACCCCCCTCATCCACACTCTGTTTTTAATTCTCCCCTTTCCTTCTCTCTCCTCTCCTCTCCTCGCTTCCTAATTTGTCCTCGTTGC
>NC_051414.1:24539878-24540706 GCF_015228065.2 Penaeus monodon
CCGTATCTCTTCTTATGCCCCTGCCCCGCGTCCCGCTCCCTTGCCCCACTTTCTGTTCCCTGCCGCGTCTCCCTGCTTCCCTGCCCCGCCTCTTGCTCCCCTGCCTCGGTCCCTGCTTCCCTGCCCCGCCTCTTGCTCCCCTGCCTCGGTCCCTGCTTCCCTGCCCCGCCTCTTGCTCCCCTGCCTCGGTCCCTGCTTCCCTGCCCCGCCTCCTGCTCCCTGCCCCGCTCCCTGTTCTTCCCCCTCCTATGTCCCCCTGTTCTGCTCTCTGCCTGCCCTTACCGTCCCTTTCTCCTTTACCCTCTCCCTGCCCCCTGTCCCCTTCCCTGCTTCCCCTCTCTTGCTGTTCCCCTTTCCATTCCCTATATCCCTGTCCTTCCCTTCCCCATAGCCCGTGTACTTCTCTCTGCCTTATCCCTCACCTCCCTGCCTCATCTCTCACCCTCCCTGCCTCATCTCCCCCCTCCCTGCCTCATCTCTCACCCTCCCTGCGCCATCTCTCCCCCACCCTGCCCACCTTCTTGCCTGATTCCTCCCTCCCTGCCCTTCCCTGCCTTATCTCTCACCCTCCCTGTCCCTCTCGCTTGCCTCATCTCCCCCCTCCCTGCCTCATCTCTCACCCTCCCTGTCTCATCTCTCCCACTCACTGTCCCTCTCGCTTGCCTCATTTCTCCCCCTCCCTGCCTCTAGTCCTTGCTCTTCTCCTCCCTTCCCCCCTTCCCCCCCCTACATCACTCTCGCCAGATGCACACCTCGTACTCAGCTTCCGTGACTTGTTGCTGTCTTGCACGCAGAACTTTCTTTTCCTTCCTTTCTTTTTCTCTGTCC
>NC_051414.1:24540804-24541485 GCF_015228065.2 Penaeus monodon
AGAAGGCCAGTGTCAGTTTTCTGGAAATTTCTAAAACACTGTTTATACTGGAAACAACCCGCTCTTTCCCATCACAATATCCGGTTCTTACTCGTAGCGCGATGGTGATATTCCGACACTGACATTTAAATCTTAAAGTTGCTTCAATCCTCTTGCTCGTGTGTGTCGTAAAGTTGAGGTTTTCATGCTCATTTGCGTTGTAAAGTTCCTGTGGTCTAGGGGTTTCTGTATCGTAAAGATTTTTTTTCCACGGACTCTTCTGTGACGTGGAAGTTATCGGATACGCGTTTTTTTCTGTGCCGGAAAACTACTTATATTCGCACTCTTTTGTGCCGGAAAACTACTTATATCCGCACCTTTCTGTGCCGGAAAACTACTTATATCCGCACCTTTCTGTGCCGGAAAACTATTTACAATCGCACTCGTCTATTGCTGTAAACCAACTTATATTCAACTCGTCTGTGCCGGAAACCTACTTATATTCACACTCGTCTGTGTCACATATCTACTACATTCTCACTCTTCAGTGGCGTAACCTATTGTAATTAGGGTAAGGGTGTTTTTCGGGGACCTTTTACTATATGAAAATACCGATACTTGTCGCACATCGCTTCTGCCAGCACGAGTACACGTGTACTTGAAAATCGTTCATGACTAAACGCATGTGCCAAATTCCGTGTT
>NC_051414.1:24541909-24542117 GCF_015228065.2 Penaeus monodon
GCGTTGACTTCCACTTGAATGCCTGGTACGCTAACGAGAAAGTCCTCCTTGGCTTTCTTCTCTCTTTATCGAAGCCCAAGTCACGGGTGGATGTCAGGTTTGCGCGTATTCGGACGCAGGGTGCTGGAGTTGCGCTGATCACGTTTCACTTCGTAAAGCAAAGAGGGGGGAGGGGGGGGAGGGGGTGATGCGTGTGTGCGTGCGCGTA
>NC_051414.1:24542270-24542353 GCF_015228065.2 Penaeus monodon
CATGCGTGTATACATAACACAAAACGAACCACGTGACCGCCAAACAAAGACAAGAAGACAAACGTCACACCATTAGCCCATAG
>NC_051414.1:24542407-24542475 GCF_015228065.2 Penaeus monodon
TCGTGCCACGCAATTTATAACTCAAAACAAGAAAAAAAGAAGAAAAACGCCCCTCTCCTCCCCCCCCC
>NC_051414.1:24542526-24543051 GCF_015228065.2 Penaeus monodon
TTTAGTGAATGACCATACGGCAAATATAAAAGTCATTCTCTGTATAATGGAGGGGGGGGGGGAGTACACGGAACAACAACGTTATAAATATAAACAAATTTCGTTCGCTTTGCCAAGACGAAACTGTCTCCTATGATCTATAATTGGACTGGAGAGCGGCTCGGCGCGGGTGGATGGGCGGGTGGATAGGAGAGGGTGGATGGGCGGGTGGATAGGAGAGGGTGGATGGGCGGGTGGATAGGAGAGGGTGGATGGGCGGGTGGATAGGAGAGGGTGGATGGGCGGGTGGATAGGAGAGGGTGGATGGGCGGGTGGATAGGAGAGGGTGGATGGGCGGGTGGATAGGAGAGGGTGGATGGGCGGGTGGATAGGACAGAAGATTGGGAGGATACGCAAGTGGATGGACAGACGGATGGTTAGATACACAGATGTCAGGAAAAAAAAAGTGCTCTTTGTTTCACACCTTTCGTTTCACACCCAATCGCCTGTATAAAATACATATTATACAGTATATACTCACTCCTT
>NC_051414.1:24543298-24543429 GCF_015228065.2 Penaeus monodon
ACCCGCGACCCACCCCCCCTCTGGCAAGGCACATGCCCTTTACTACTAAGGCAACAGGCACTCACGGACAGGCACAGTGCCAACCTTGGATTTCCTGGTACACAGTGTCAAGGATATTGAGCCATTGACAT
>NC_051414.1:24544607-24545560 GCF_015228065.2 Penaeus monodon
TTCTGATAAATATTTGATATGACAGTAATGGAATTTGCAATGAGTAGCAATTAAGAAAACAAACATTGTAAAATATCGCATCCATACAGCTTGATTAATACCACATAAACTCGAATACAAAGCTATCACTATATATATCTCATAAGTGTAGAAATCCTTCGTTGCAACGCATCAAATCTTGCAAAGAAAAAATGCACAATTGCAGAAGGCAAATCATGTCAACTTTCTAAGGCGTCAAAAACTAGCAACGAATCCTTTCTGTTTTTCACTCTTCCTCTCTTCCCAAGAAACTGCAATTTTCCGGCTACTGCAAGACTAACATAAATAGCTACGTATTCCACCCATTCGGTGTTCACTGATTTCACTGCCAACCGATGCTGATTCGGTATCGTGTATTATTAGTTGTCTTTGCTTAAAAAGGACAGAGAAAGTGACATTAATATATTTTTTTTCTCTCTCTCTCTCGATATGTTCCTTGGAAAAAGTGTGTCAGTGATTCACAATTATGAGGGAGGGTGTATGTAAAAAGATTTCTAATGAATGGCTTTTAACTTGCTAAAACTGGAATGTACTGATATTTTCGTCTTGAGAATTACTTATGCCTTTAGGAAATTTATGCTTATATAGGTTTCTTTTTTTTTTTATCTATTTTTATCTATCAATGTTGTAACGGCTGGATAAACATTTGGACCGATGTGTAATCAAAGTTCTCAGTAACTGCATAAATAACACACGTGCTGTAGTTCATGTTCCCTGATATTTCATTTACATTACTACGGGTATTGCTATTCAACAATCAATATTCACTTTACACACATTCCTCGATGACGCTTTATATGCGGCAGATACTCACCAAATACGACTAAAATGGATTCCGACTTAGGAACCAATCAGAGCCTCCCAGGAACTCGAAGGCATTCCGTATTTTTAAGAAGACGGACAGACACACAGGT
>NC_051414.1:24546193-24546292 GCF_015228065.2 Penaeus monodon
TTAAAGAGGACTAGGTTAAGTTTCCATAAAGCGGTTCCTCTTTCAATGTTTATGTCCTCAAACCTCAAGGTATCATCGCCAACTTGAACGAACTAATTT
>NC_051414.1:24546539-24546934 GCF_015228065.2 Penaeus monodon
GCTAAGTCCTCCACGGCACTGTTTACTTAAGCTTTTTATTTGACTCGGCCGGTTTCCGCGTGACTGTAGGTCTTTCGAAATATTGTGAGTATTTTGGCCAAGCTTGATAGACTTTGGTTCACTCTCACTGCAATTCTGATTACGATGAACTTAGCTATTTCCGAGATTGTGCTTAGGGATTTTTTAGAATCGTTTTTTTATGTATTTTATTTTTAGATTTAGACTTATCTGTAGTCAGATTACAGATCTGAAAAAAAGGGTAATGTCATTTTTTATATATATATTCTTTTAATTTGTTATCTCTCAGTCTCCTCCATGAACATAAATAAGTTAGGAAATTAATAAAAGAATGAATGAAAAATCAGATCTTATCGGGACAGCGAGTGAGAGTTAGT
>NC_051414.1:24547459-24547556 GCF_015228065.2 Penaeus monodon
CGCTGTCAGCATCCAAATGTCAAAATACAATAAAAAGTCACATGGGAAAGTTCATAGCCCTTTGTAGACAACAATAGGTTCGCATGATGTACGATCT
>NC_051414.1:24547800-24547928 GCF_015228065.2 Penaeus monodon
GTCAACCAGAATCAAGCAACACTTCTTGCGTTGTATCTTTCTGCAGTCACTCTCGACCAGCTGCCAAGTGCCACCTGCCCAAGGCTGTTCAGTTGCAGCTTCTGGTGAATCATTATTTTGATTATGGC
>NC_051414.1:24548952-24549038 GCF_015228065.2 Penaeus monodon
CACGAGGCAGCAGAGGGATCCCACAGCGTCCTTTTTTTCAACCTTCGGAATCCAAGGGTTTGTTGCAATCCTACATCCTAGGATTC
>NC_051414.1:24549545-24549677 GCF_015228065.2 Penaeus monodon
GCCTTGCACTTTCGTCTGAGAATGTTACGGGGAGATTAGGCACGTGTGGGTTAGTCGCTGCTTTTGTCTCTTCTTCTCTTTCGTAATCTTGTCTTACATTGCCTATTCTTCCTTTTTCTGATAAAAGAAGTC
>NC_051414.1:24549715-24549842 GCF_015228065.2 Penaeus monodon
ACTCCTTTTTTTTTACATATTTTCTTAATTCTTTTGTTTTCTTATTACTTTTCTCCCGCCCATTTTCTTTCTTCTTTTTCTCATTTATTTTTAGATATTTTCTCTTTTTATTGATCTCCCCCCGCCC
>NC_051414.1:24550189-24552106 GCF_015228065.2 Penaeus monodon
GATCCCTCACCACTACAGATGATGATACTCAGCTATCACAGACGTCCACCAAACACGCACATTTTTTTTTTTTTTTATGCCGGCCACACACAGTTTTTTAACTGACAGTTATAACTGAGCAGTTATAACTGTCAGTTAAAACTGCACGTGTGTGGCCGGCCTTACATACTTGAACTGCGCAGTTAAACCGACGGGGAGAAGGAGGGGAAGCCTAAAGCCGGGGATTTTTGCTCAGTCTTCACCACGTGTCTGAGGCGGAAGGATGTCGGATTTGCGGAATTTCTCAAGGGCGTTCGTGCAGGATTTCATCGACCTGTACCGCGGCCACGAATGCCTTTGGAAAATGAAGAGCAGAAGTTACTCGGACAGAAACATGAAGAGATTGGCTTACGAAAAACTTGTCGGGAAGCTGAGGGAAGTGGATCCCACGGCAGACCGGGAGGCAGTTGTGAAGAAAATAAACAACCTTAGGAGTGCTTATAGGAAAGAGCTGAGGAAAGTGGCAGATTCAAAGAGGTCGGGAGGGGACAGCGTATACTCTCCCAAGCTGTGGTATTTCCATCTTCTGAGTTTCTTGCTGGACCAAGAAAGTCCGCGGGCAGCAACTTCTAACCCGGAGACATATGTGGATCAGGAGACGAAAGTAAGTTAGACTAGATTGTTTGTTTTGAGAGACGGGGAAGGGGAGGGAAGGCTTTGTTAGCGACGATTAGGAGTAAATTATAAGCTAAGTTGTGTAAATTTGTAATGCTATATGTAACTCAGCCTTTCTTGCCTAAAGTCAATCAATTTCCACAAAAACAACATCCAGCACTGCATATGCACATCAAGGAAACATTAGAAAGGTATGCAGAACTACCGTATTTTTATTCCTTGGTTATATGTGGAATGCGACGCAAATCCATATTCCTTTCAACTTGTTCTGCGACAGAAAGACAGACAGTGATGAAGAGCATTCCGGTTGTATCTACCTATCATGTATGGACCTTTCATCTATTCCTACACCCATACTATTTATGTCAGTATCAAGATCCTCTTGATGCACATAGATCAGATTTTTCAAAAGAAATTATACAATTTGCAGCATGGTAACATCTAGTGCCCCTTAGTACCCCTGCCATCGAGTACCTCTAAACAGGAGAAAAATTCTAAATGGACTTAGCAATATTCTTTCTTATTCGGACGCTGGGGAAAAAAATATGACTGGTCGATAGGCACAGTAACACACAGCGTTGTATAGATATTGTATTTCCAAAATAAATAAATAATTAGGCAGACAAGCCATATTAACATGATACTGATATTTCTAGGGGTCAGCGGAGCCGCAAGAAAAAGCAAAGGAGGAACGAACGCCACCTCCTGCGGCACACCCCGAGCGGCAGACCAACACATCGGGACAGACAAGGCTACAGAAGAGGCTGAGGGAGGAACACACCAACCCTGTACTGGACTCAGCTACTGGACGCCTTCACCATAAGACCGAGGATGATTTTGACATCGCAGGGAAACACGTGGCTTCGAAGTTAAAAATACTCTCTCAGGATCAACGTATATATGCAGAGAGACTGATTGCTGAGGTATTGTTTGAAGCTCAGTTGGGTAATCTCAGTAGAGAATGCAAATTAACTGTTAAGAAAAATCTGTCTGATTAAAAAAAGCTGACTCATGACAACCGCACACAGACTGTTGAAAGTTAAGATAACATTTCAAAGTCTTTTTGGCTTTTATATTCACTGATCCAATATTCAGTAGTTTTCCAGTGAGTACATGATTTCTCCATTAAAGTCTGCAGAGATTGCCCGGTGAGTCTCATTATTTTCGAGCTATGCTTTATGGGTTATCCACAGTATAATTAGCTGCATTAGTCTGTATTTAATTAATTTTTATTTCACTATTATCATATGCAAAAAGAAAAAC
>NC_051414.1:24552138-24552666 GCF_015228065.2 Penaeus monodon
TTTTTTAAACTTTCAAATAAAGTTTTCCTTACAGTATGTGTTCTAACATCACAAGCCTAATCCCTACAGACTAGGGGATAATTTCCTCAATGTTGTGTATTGTAGATTCCTACAGGATCTCGTTGACAGAAATCCGAGGGTCAGAGGAGTAACGACCTTCTACTTTGAATGTACTCTTTCGTTTAGGAAAAAAAGATAAAGAAATTAAAGATACAGATTATTATCCTTTGACATGCGAAAGAAGTTGTATTTATTATCCGTCTTTTAGATTTAGTTCTCCCAAGAAACTCACATGAGGCAGGGGGGTTATTCATCAACAATCGGTTATCATGATATATGTTATATTTCCTTTTTTTATAATCTTGTATCTTGCATCTATGAGTAGCAGCAGCCAAGGACACGCTGCCTAAACTTTGCAGGATAATACTGGCGAAGAAATGCACTGTCTGGGTGCTCTTGTCAGGGGGAAATCTTATCGTCTGCTGTGGGATTAGAATCGATTATGACATTCCTCCTTGGCAATTATTA
>NC_051414.1:24552829-24553080 GCF_015228065.2 Penaeus monodon
ATTCCACCAATTCCTTGTTTTCCCCCTTTTCCCTGCCCTCTGCTTCCCTCTCCTTCCATTCCCTATCTTTTTCTTCCCTTTCCTCCTCTTATCCCCTCTTTCGCCCTTTCCTCCTTTTATTTTTCCTCCTTCTATCTCCCAGCTTTCCTCCTCCTCTCCCCCCTAATCTCTCTTTCCCCTTCTGTATGAATGTGTATTGCGGAAAAAGAGACAGACGAAACGAGTCGATCAGATAGACACTCTGACGAAGG
>NC_051414.1:24553181-24553254 GCF_015228065.2 Penaeus monodon
TAGAGGAGACTAAACACCAGCATCACAAACCATACCCGGAAAAGAAATACGAAAGAGACATCACCACCACCAC
>NC_051414.1:24553346-24553488 GCF_015228065.2 Penaeus monodon
AATCGTCCCCAGCCATGGCGCCCTACACTGCCCTTAACGAACCTCCGAGGACACCCTTCGCAGAGCCGTAACTCACACGAGATACAAGATACAACCAACAGCGAGATGGTTTTTGTTGCTTCAGTTGCTGCAGAGCCATCGC
>NC_051414.1:24554194-24554379 GCF_015228065.2 Penaeus monodon
GACCAACAACGAAAGATATCGACCCGTGGCACACGAGGGACGGAAGTGGCGGAATCCCCTTCACGGCGACACTCGAACGACATCTACCCTACTGGCGCGGCGGCAAAGACAAATGGCTTGCTCTTTCTGGGCGTCGACCGAATTATGCATAAATGAACGGATCGGCAAATGAAAGAATTTACCTA